>NW_022995754.1:2857589-3164382 GCF_900245975.1 Drosophila guanche
TCCCGCAACAGCCAATCGTGAGTCAACAACAAACTAGACCACAAACGAGATCAAAATGATTATGTGCCACATATTGCGCCGCCTCATTAACCGCCAATTGTTGTTGTTGTCCCCACCGACACATACTTTTCCTTCCAGCATTTTCCGTGCTTCCGTCCCCACTTTTCCTTCTTCTATCGCTTTAATCAATAATCAAACATAATGACGGTCATTGTCGTGCTGCACTGCACTGCACTGCATTGCCCCGTTAGCTGGCCACTGCTTGTTATCCAAGTTTTCGTTGGCGAAAATGATGCGCAAATGTAGCGTTACCTCAGCCACAACTTAATCCAAGAGATAGCTTAATTAACTACCAATACACATCTATGCACTGACCGTTGAACATTGTACAGCTCTGCTCGGAATTTCCTTTAACTTTAACGCAGTTCAGATGTTTTAAAAAAATTCACTTCAAATTCTTTTTTTTTTTTTTTTTGTATTTAATCGCTGCCGCGAAATTGGATGGTCGCACGACGATGAGTCCGCATTGACCAGGTACTTTAGTTCGATGATGGGGCTGTCGATATTTTCTTGACTATCGATGGTTGTTAATGAGACCATGCATGGTGTTGCATTGGTATATTCTTATAATTTAAGCAGCTTGCTTAGTTTCAATAATGGCAATGCTCTTGTGACCGGGTATCCAGTGCACAATAAATTTGCTCGTGAAGGAATTGTCCATGTTGAGGTGAATTTCGTCTGTTAAGTATGAATTTGATTAATTTCTCTTCTGAGCCTTCTTTAAGGCGCCTTGACTATCGCAGAGAATTACAGTTTTGCTGTGTCTTGTTATATTAGATATCTTAATACTGCGTTTGTAATACGGATGAGGAACTATTTCATGTGAACCATAGCTATTGTTTCTAGGGTAATCTAGGATACCTACACTATTTCCACCATCGATGGTGGCCACTATCGATGTTTTCCCAGCCCTGCGGCACTATCGATAAAGTATATCAAATTATACCTTCTCATTATAAAAATATACCGTAGTCTTAAATGATATTCCTCGATTTTGATGTTCTATTTGATTTTACAAGCTTGCAAAGACTTTTAACACTGAAACAATAATTTAATCCTTTTGAATAATCAATTTGACGCATTTTAAATAGTAATTGTTATTGGTTTGTACACCTTATGACCTTGTATTTTAAAAATTCAAATATTCAAATCAACCCTTCTGGAAGCAAGGAAGCTTTGTATACAGTATGTAAGTGTATGTAACATGTAGAGACACATGTATGTTAAGTGAAATAAAATTTTTCGAAAAACTGCGCGCGCAACTAAAGACAAGAGAAATTCTATTATTTTTTTGAAAGAGAAAGGGAACGGAAACGGGGAAGTTCTTTTATATTTACAACAAAAAGCATAATTGAAAAGAGATATATACTATAAAACATATATTGTCTATAGTCATAACTAATATATTTTATTTTATATTTGTCGGTATAGTTGTTCAAATTCCCTTCGCAAGGGAAAACAGCTTTCAAACTCCCGTAACAAAGCAAAATAGCTTTAATGGTGCGAAATTCGTATCAAAAATTCCAGTGGCGATTTCATCCCCCGTGATGGAAATTCTCCAGGGAAATCCTCTTCTGTGTCTAAACGGTCAGGGAAATCCTCTCCTGCCAGAAGATCTCGCAAGGTCTATTAGGGAACTTTTAAACAGGTGCGAAAAAGGTGGGAGCTTCCAAATGTTCGTCCATTTACACCTACTTGTCATAGCTTGCTTTTACATGCCAAAGAGAGGATTCGGTCAGCAAGATCCTCTCTTTCTCTGCTCATTTTTGCGTCTCAATTTGAGCACAGAAATCCCACAGAAATATACCAAAAATACTTTACGTTCACACTTACCCAAAACGTAAATCCCACAGAAATATACCAAAAATAATATACGTTCACACTTACCTAAAACGTAAATTGTTGTAAAAAAATTAACTACACCGGACTAATAGAGTGATAAAATCCAAAGTTTAAATTGAATAATTGCGGCCAATCAATTCAACTATACTACTAAATTTATAGTAACCAAGTTGAGCCACGCCCCTTCGTCTCGCTTGCCATCTAGGGAGCTCTGACTTTACCATCATTGCATTTCCATTGCAGTTAACAGCAGTGGCCCCCCACAAGACAAGTAAGTTGGGTTAATATAAGCCACAAAAGCAGCAGCAACAGCAAGAACAGCAGCAGGGCAAAGCCCAGTGGCAGAAGAAGGATAGAAAGGGCGTTGTTAATGCCGCATGCGATGCTTAATGGCTATAAACGGGTGCTAGCGCCCAGGTGGGTGGCAATGATGGTGGTGGCAGCGGTGGAGGCTGGTGCCCAGTGTGTGGCAGCGACCCCCCCAAGGGCATGCCGACCACAGCTGAGTCTGGGTGGCGTAAGTGTTGCTGCGACCTGTGCCATTCTAATCTGGCGAATTTCGCGATTCCAGTGTCTGTTCTGTTACTGCCGTCGCCATAGCCATAGCCATAGCCATAGCCAAAGGCGTGATTCACCATTGTCCAGTTCCAGTTGCCGAAGTATTGACGTAATTATGCAAGTGAGGCTGCGTATATTTAAATTAAAATTCCGCTCTCTCTTTCTCTCTCTCGCATGATTGCAGCCAACGCGACAAGAGATCGGCCAGCGACAAGATAAAATGCAGAACCAGCCCAGCCCACAGCTGCCATGCAAGGGCATTTTAAAGACTTCTCGCAGCTTCGACAAGTCGGGCGCCAGGTGAGTGACAAGCACACACACACACAAACAGATACCTATGACCTTTCACCTGCACAAATTCCTTTTGCAGTTTTCGCAAAAGTGCCAAGTTCGATGAGCTGAACGTGCTGCAGACGTTCCATCCGGCGGACAAGGATTATGGGCATATGAAAATCGATGAGCCAAAAACTCCATACTATGAGGAAACCAGAGACGAGCTGGACACAGAGCTTCTGGTGGAGAAGTAAGCAATGCCTGCCTGTCAGTCGTAGCTTATCTCATGTTTATTGAAATATTTTTGCAGACTTCGCATTGCGGCCAGCACACAACAGTCTTCCGAGAGCATTGAGGACGAGGGTTCTTCCGACGACGATCTTCCCATAAGCGAGGATGAGAGACGTAAACAAAAAAGCGAGCAAATTTCGCTAGAAATAATTATTTATTGTTTGTTTATTTTGCAGAACGGCGCCGTGAATTCGAGCGACGTCGCAAGGCCCATTATCGTGAATTTGAGGCGGTGAAGCTGGCCCGTAAGCTGATACAGGAGGAAGACGACGACGATGAGGATGATGAGAAGAATGCCGCCGGCACATCGGACAGCAGACCGTCGGGCTCCTCTTCCGCCTCCAGCCGCTATGCAAGCAGTTCGGCGAAAAAGTCCAGCCCGACAGCAACAAAATCCCCGTCTTCCAGCAGCAACATGGACCTGGAGCCATCGAACAACTAGGAGCCAATATCAGTTAATCAAACGCATCAATCACTAATGTTTACCTAGCCCAGGCGCCCATCATAAAACTCAACAACAACAAAAACATTTAAATGAAAAAGAAAAAGAACACGAAACGAAATTATATCAAGTGCTGTGGCCCCAGAGAGTGAGAAGTGAAGGAACGCAGTGAGAATGGGAGCAGAAGAAGGGCTAACCTTGGGCACTCGTGATTAATTGAATTTAGTTATTGCAAAAAAAAGCGTCGCGTAATGTTTTTCAAGTAAATCACACACCCACAGACACACACACACACATCGCAAATCAATGGAATTTCGCGCCACGTGATCGATGAACGATGATTAATAGAACGAGAGCAAAGCAAATATAATAATGATCGCTGCTGCTGCAGCTGCTGTCGTCAACGCGTTTTTTCAATTTGTAGCTCCATTTTGCATTTAGTTGTGCCCAAAAGAGAGAAGGAAGAGGAGAAGAAGAAGGAGGAGGATAAAAGTGCCACAAAGTAAGCCAACGCTCGCCGGGAACGAAACGAAACGTAACGGAACGAATGGGAGTGGCATACCAGTTGTTGTAACTAAAACGTTGACATTGATTTGGCCTTACGTTTAGTAACTTATTAATACATGTACTACTATTATGATTACGTTTAAGTTTTAGCCATCAAATGCGACAGTTTCAAATAAACAAAAGGAGGAACCCAAACCCAAACGAAAACAGGCTGTGGCATTGCACCCCACATTGGTTTTGTCTTCTCTTCGCGAGTATTCAGAAACTTGCCGTTTATTTTAGTATAGTTTTCATTTCATTTTTCTCATATTAGTTATACATCCATCGTTTAGTTGGGTGTTTGACATGGCTGGTCTTAGTAATTTGGTTAAGTCTGAGAGAGTTGAGTTTTGCCACGCGAGTCCGCCGCTCGAGTCCCCCTGCACCGCGACAAAGACCGCGCACAAAGCTCGGGCCGTGCACGTGCAGCAGGCAATGGCATCCTCATACTGTTTGCCGCTGGTGGATTGATCTCGGGTCGCCCTCAGCTGATGTTTCGTTGGTTGGGGGCAGAGCACTCTGCCAATCCAGTGCACGGGGCAAGCTGTATTGCCGGCCTTTGCGTGGTGGGGAGGTTCGAACATTTCGGCGGACCGACTGTGTGGCGTTCTGTTGGTTGTTTTTCTTTTGCTGATTGACGTATTAATGACTCACAGAACTGGCTGAATCTCGTAGCATAACTTTCTATGCGTTTTTGACGGTTATTTGACGGTTTTTCATATGCAGTTCGGACCACTTTGGGTCGTAATATATATAGAGCAAAAAGCATGCAAACTCAAACAATAAACATTGAGATGCCTCAACGAGCAACCACCAAGAGTGCCCAAGAACTTGGCCAAGAACTTCGCCTCGGGCGGCATCTCCTTTCGTTTTACAATATACAGTTAGTAGGGGGTTGTGGAGTCGCCTGCCCCAGGCCAAGAACGGGCCACCAGTGGGCTCTCCCTTGGTGTGAGTTGTCCGTGCGCATCCACGTTATATAAGAATAGAATAATATAATTAGTAATGGCCTTAGGGCGCTAGAACAAGGTTTTGCAATCTCATTTTGTTTTCCGGTTTCCGTTTTCCGTTTTCCGTCTTGGGTCGCATCGTTTCCGTTTCATTTGCTAGTTTTTTGTAACAATGTTTTGTAACAATTAATTATCCTTAGTAACTAATGCTATATATATTGTTTAGTATATAGTTTATCTGTGTCCAGCTGCTGCCATGCTATATGCACATGCTCCAAAATATGTGCATATAGTATGGCTACGAGCTGCATCTTTCGTTATCCACTGCCCAGTGGTTGAGGTTGCTGCTTCCCGTACACAATGGGTCCAATCCGTTCTAGCCGGCATGGATCCATTGTCTGGCACAGCGCGCTCACCTCTGTGGTATTGTATTTCGTTTCGTTACATAAGTTATATATGCGTATATATGGCGTCGTTAGTGTTTCCTTTAGGATTAGTATAACAATTGTTTATATGTCCTACAGATAGTTTGGCTCTTGCCCTTCTGTTCGTTAGTTTGTTCTCGTTTTAGTAGCATCGTTATCATTATTATTATTATATATTATGAAGTGGGTTCCATTGAATTATGTGTGCTTGCAGCTGGCTGATCCTAGTCCTTAGGCGAACATGTGCTGTGTGCCGGGCGGCACCTTGTAGCTGGGATAGGCGTTGTTCAGCTGATGCTTGGCAAAGAAGGATGTGTAGTCCTGACGAAAGTTGTTCTAGTAAAATTTGAATGTTTTGGGGGGGTTTGGGGATTTAGTAGGGTTGAATGGGTTGCCAGCTCTTACCCTATTTACTTTTCTGGGACGGCAGACGGGGCCCAAGGCCAACTGGCGACGCTCCTCGTTCTCGCGTGCAGCCGCTTCCTTGTACTCTGGTGGTGGCCATTTCAAATCTCCGCGCAACTTGCTGCCTCCTAACAAGATATCAAATCGAAGTATTAAGCTTAGTTGTGCTTGCTTTTACGTTCAGTTCTTACCCTGATAGCTGACGGCGGCTGGCTGCGAAGTGTAGACTGGCGCAGACTGCTGCGACACAGGCGCTTCCTTTCTCAGGGTTATAATCCCGGGACTGGCGCCACGATAGCCCGCATCCTGGCCAGCATAGGCAATGGGCACTTGGTGCTGCTGCTGCTGCTGCTGCTGATCTGTCTGATCCTGCGAGTACGGCAGTTGATGCTGCTGGGGCTGCGAATAAGAATTGTACTGCGGTTGAGCATAGGTCGAGCCACCATTTTGCTGTGGATAGTAGGATGGTTGCTGCTGCTGCTGCTGCTGCTGCTGCTGTGGTGCTGCCTGTTGGTAGGGCGACGTCTGATAGGGAGCCTGAGCCTGAGACAGAGGCTGTGCCTGGTATTGCTGCTGTTGCCACTGTGGTGCAGGCTGCTGCTGTTGTTGCCACTGTGGAGCCACAGACTGCTGTGGTGCAGCTTGCTGCTGTTGCTGGTTACCATATTGTGGCTGCTGTTTGTTCAATGGTGCAGTTGGTGGTGCGTTGGTGGTGCGTTGGTGCATTTGGGTTTCAATCACGGGTGTTATGGATGTTGTAGATGGGTTTTTGGTTGATTTTTGGTTGTGGGGAGGTGCACAGTCATTGTGGAAAGAGAGAGAAATATACATGTACGAAATACAGATAGAGAGAGAGAGAGACACATAAACCATACATAAAAGTTATAGGAAGAATGTTAATATCTGGATACGGTTTAGTGGTCAAGCGGTAGGGCAGGGGCGGGGGATTAGGTATTAGACGTTTCAATTATCTTTGTGCGCAGTTCTACAGCTGAAAGTCGCAGAAAGAAAAAGAGAGAGAGAGAGAGAGAAGCAGAAAAGCAGAGTAGTAAGCGTTTTGTTAACTAGTTTTACGGCTGCTACGGACAGCGTTTTACGGGTGCAACTACAGAGCATGCAAGAGCATAAACAAGGAAAGGAAATAACATTGGATGTGCAGTTTATAGAGTCAAAAGTGTCGACGATAGAAAGCTGCAAAGTGAATTTACTAACAAGTTGTCGTGTTCACCACAGTGCACTCTCTTACGCTTCTCAGCGGGGGAGTGGGGAGTTATTTGGTCCTCACCACAGCGGGCAACATCACCTTGCAAGTAAATTCACCTGGCGATAGATGGGGGAGGGGGAGGGTAGAGAGAGAGAGAGAGACATAGGCAGCAAAGAGAGTAGAGTTCTAGAGCTTCTAAGTACGCATTTTGGCCAGTCCGCTTTCATCATTCATTTATCGCTTCCTTTTGTTGTACCTGCTGTAGATAGGCTGGTCGCTGCTGCTGCTGGGGAGCAAATCCCTGGTAGGGCGCTCCTCCCGCCGGCGTGTAGTCATGATGCGACTTGGGCAATGGCGCACGTATGGGCTTCCAGCCACCCCCCGCATTGTCCGCGGCCAACTGAGGCTCCTGCTGCTGATAGTTCGACTGATAGTTGGGATACGCATCGGTCGAGACTGGCGCAGGCTCCCTTGAGGGTTGCCTATTGAACTGCGCTTGAGTGTACTGCACGGGCTGTTGCTGTTGCTGCTGTTCGTGGGGAGTATAGCTGGGTTCTGAACCCTGAGCAGCGTATGGGTACTGCTGCTGCTGCTGCTGCTGTGGCGCCTGCACCTGTGGTTGAGTGTATTGTGGCTGAGGTGTTGGCGTAAAACGTGCCTGCGGTGTGGGCGTAGATCGTTGCTGTCTTGCTGGAGTGGATCGTGGCTGGACGTTATTATAAATGGGACCCTGAAAGTTAGTTCAGTGCGTGGTTAGGTATGTGCTGGGAGGTGTTTATGTTTCTGGGTGTTTCTTGTGTGCTTCTGTGGGCTATGTACATCAGTGTAGACGCAGACCATTTACAGTTGACAAATATATTTACACAACACTTGACTAATCATATATTTACAGTCCATAACTTAAATAAGTAAGTTTATTTGCTAATTACCTGAGCTGCCTGAACAGCGCTTGGCTGTGGCGCAGCTGCGGCGGCCGCTGGCTGCGCGTAGTAACCGCCAGCGCCGGGCGCGGGGCTCTGGCTTTGCGGCTGCGGAGTGAACTCACGAACAATGCGCTCCTCCGAGGCGGGTGGCCAGGCCACGCGCTTGTAGCCTATCGAAAATGAAGAAGAAAATGTTAGAAGGGTTTCTTCTGCAACAGCTGAACGTAAAACTGTAAAACATTCAACAAAATGCGGCCAAACGTGGGCGTTTTGCTTGGCCTTGGCGGTGCATTGCAAGACAAACAGTTTGAAAATGATTTAAGCCAATTAAAATTATACAATATACAATGTGCAATACGAAAATTCGCACAAGCGGCGAAGCCTCGTCCCGTCCCGTCCCGTCCCATCCCATTCCGTTCCGTACCCACACAGCTAGCCCCACAGATGCCGCTGCTGCTGCGGCTGCTGCGGCTGTCATTGTGTCTAAATTTAGACGATGAAAACGAGTCGAAAGCAAGGAATGCGACATTACTCATAAGGTGCTGATGTTGCGACCACACCACACCATGCAACATGTTGCCCAGTCACATGATTTAACTAGAGAGAGAGAGTGTGTTGTTTGTATTTACCCTCCAGATTCTTGTAGTTTTGGTTTCTAATCTTCCACTGGGCACCCATCGTTACTGTCTGCCTGGGGCTATATAGTATCTGACGAATCGGTTCGAAAGCTCTCTCTCCTTGCTATTTTTTTTTGCGTAAGATATCAAAAATAACAAATATATCTACGGTTCTCTGCTGCTATATTTTTGTAGCTTTTTTTGCTGCTATTTTTTGACTTGAACACACAAAAAGTACGAGTGCGAGTGAGAGAGGGCGATCGAACGACCGTTATATAACCCCCGCAAAACACACACAAAGATATAATCAATCGGGTTCGATTTTGCCACAGCAACAATTATTTCCTTTCTTTACTGCTTGCTTGAATTATTTTTTGTTCGCTGATCGATTGGGCGCGCGTTTCGTTTTGGGATCGTTTCTTTTGTCGGATCGATTTCGTTGAAAATTGCAGAATTAAACACAAAGAACACCGCGAAAATTGTATTTGGATGCTGCTCGAATTTAATTTTCTATTTTCTATTTGGATATTTGTTGGCTATTTGCTAATTCGTTGATCGTTCGCGCTGGCCGCTGATCGTTCGCGATATGTTTGCCTTCGATGTATGCTACTAAGTGAGGAGCCACAAGCCAGTGGGGCAGACAGAGCAAATTATTGTTGGCCAAAAATCGAGAGATACGAATCGAAATGCTTAAGATACGGATCAACGAGAGAGAGAGCGCGAGATTTGCCGAGTGGGAGGCGCAAAGTGTGGGCAGAGTGGGGGTAAAAGTGTGCGAAAAGTGGTATAAAAGTGGCGGCTGCTAATGATGCCCCTTGCTGCTGTATGCTGCTTGCCCTGCTTGCTCCTGCTCCCTGCTTGCTCCTGCTTGCTCTGCTTGCTCTTTCTCTGCACTGCTGGCCCACTTTTTGGCATTGTTTACACACCTTCGATTCTTGTGATTTGTGGGCGCACCTTGAAACGTTTGCTCACGGCAGTCGAATTTCAAGGTGCTTCGTCTGGCTATATTCTATCTCCGCATATCTGTGTGTGGCTACGCCTACGTGTACATCTATTTATTTTGTATATCTTTCGGATGCCTGGCATATTTCTGTGCCATTTGGCTCTCTGCGCCGAGCAATGCCCGATCCAACTACTTAACTATCCATCCGCCTAGCCACAGAGCTGTGGCTGCTTTGCTGCTTTGCTGCTTTGGCTTGGCTAAAATTAAACGTCTGTCAACCGAACAAATCTCTTTTTAAACGTATTCACACAGGTGTACGACACAAGTTGGCTCATTAAAATTGTTAGCAAACTTGTAACTCATCTGTCTGCCCCCTGCCCATGCACCACCTGCCCCCCAGCACAATTATTTTGGCATAATGCTGCACCGATCTGTGGCTCTGCTCTGCTCGTTAGCAGCGTTCTATGGCTCATAGCGCTCATCTATAGCCACTTAGTGGCTGGGTTTTCGATCGCTGCCAAGATTTAGCTCTCTTTTCCTCAGAGGAATCCTTAGAGTTGACTCTGCAAAGACTGCCCTGCTGCAATTTGAATTCTGAGAAAGACTTCCCCTTAGACTTCTGTGAGTCTTCAGCTGAGAGCCCCGAAAAATGTCGCCAAAGATTCGAGCAACAACTGAATCATTTGGCCTTTAGTCAGAGACAAGGAAGACACAAAAACTGGCAACAGACACGGGGAAAACAGCAGTGAAGGGAGCCAGGGATGGGGGTTCCAGCCACGCACCTTCAATGCCCAAATAGGGTCTTGGCGAGACATTGTCAAAGCAGCGATTCACACTGGAGTCCCGCTGCGAAGGTGCGAGGAGCGAGGAGGAGGCGCACATTGCCTGCTGCAGCGGCTCCGTGGCAGTGCGCACGAGCAGCCCAATGTTGTGGCCCTCCAGCTGGGGGACATGCGAGAACGCTGCAGGAGCCGCGGGCATCCTCAGCACCGGATTGAGTCCAAAGGGCGAGCTGGCGCGCTCGGGCGCCTCGATCAGGGGCGCGGGATACTTGCGTGAGGAGAGCGGACTGGGCGAGCGACTGCGCTGCCAGCTGATCTCCGCTGCGGGTAGATTCAAGCGCAACGGAGGTGCCGGCGGTGGCGAGTCTGCTGTCCGCGTGGTCACAATCTCCACAAAGCTTCGCTGCCGCTGCAGCTTCTCCGGCGGCTTGGTGGCCTCCGCACTCTGCGTGTCCTCCCAGGAGATCTGGCGGGAGATGTACGGACTGCGTATCTCGTACGTGGCCTTGTAGTTCTCCATGGGCTCGTTGTGCAGATTGGCGATGCGCCACTGGTCCGCCTTGGTCAGCTTTGCCCAGTTGTTGGGCGAGTAGCGCAGCTCATGGCAAACGGCACAGCAGATGTTGGGCTCGCTGCTGGCATGGGCGCAGGGTTCCTCGTCCTTTTGCTGATGCTCCTCTTCTGCCGCTTCCTTGTGGCGCTGAGTCGCAGTCTCTGTCTCTGTCTCTACCTCTGCCTCTGGCTGCTGTTTGCCCGTTGCCAGCTGCTCGTAGTTGGCTATGACATCGGACACGTGTCGATACTCCACATCCTCCGTTGCAGCTGCTGGCTGGAGCTTGTGCTCCAAGCGCAAAAGTCTCTCCAGTCCCCCCTGTTGATCCTCCGCGGCCAGTTCCTCTGGTGGCTGCTCCAGCGCCAGCGCAATTCTGTGCAAGTCCTCCAGCGCTCGCTCCACAATGGGCACATTCTCGGTCAGCTCCTCGTTGGCCTCCACCTCCGCAATGGACTCCTCCTTGGGTCGGGCCGAGGCGCGGCAGTAAATCTGCCGGAGTATGGCCTGCAGCGGACTCTCCACGGCCAAAATGGGCGACTGGCGAGCGGCGAACATGTCCCACAGGCAGTCCTGGGAGGCTGCAGGCGCAGCAGCAGGCGCAGCAGGAGGAGGTGTGGCCTCGTCTGGCGCTGTCTGCACACTCCTTTGCAGCGCCAACTTGGCATTCTCCATGTACGTGTCGATCTGCCGCAGATGCTCCGCTATCGACTGCTGTATGTGCGCGTACTTGGCCTCCAGCTGGGAGATCTCCACGTGCGCCTCATGCTGCTGCTCCGCCGCGGACTCCGCGCCGTAGATGCCACCCACGCGGCGCGCTTGCTTGGCTCTGGCCTGCGATTCCTCGCCCGACTTGGGCCGCAGCTTGGCGGGCATGGCCATGGGCGGTGCTGGTGGTGGTGGAGGAGGTGGCGGCGGCGGCGGCGGCGGTGGTGCCTGTCGCTGCAGCAGCTTGATGCCACTGGTGGCGCTCACATAGGTGGGTGCCTGCTGCTGCTGCATCTCCTGACTCTGCTGGCTCTGCTGGCTGTCCTGCTGCAGGTAGCTGCAGGCGTCCTCGTACATCTGCTGGGCACTCGGCTGTGCCTCAACGCGAACTGGTATGATGCGAGTGCCAGCGGTGGGCTGCTGCCTGGCCAGTGCCAGAGCCAACTGCTGCTGCCGCTTGACTGCCAGGCTGTCAATTACCGCCACATTGGCGGCAGCTGCCGCTGCCGCTGCTTTGGCTTTGGGTATCGGGGGCAGTGGCACGGCCTCCAAGTCCAACTCTTGGCTGCTGGCAGCGGCCTTGGGCCTGTCCTCCTCTTCGCTGTCGGCCTCATTGTCATACGAAATCCTCACCTCGGTGGCCAGCTTCACGCATCGCCGCTGCACCTTCGGCACCTTGTTGCTGGCGCGTGGCTTGGGCGGTGGCAGCTCTGGCGCTGCTCCAGCGGCGGACACTGTCCGCTTACGGCAGCGTCCGCGTTCCAGCGAGTACGCCTGCCGCTTGGCCCTCGGCCTGTAGGGCGTTATCGTCAGCGCTGTGGGCGTGGTGGGTCGCTTGTGGGCCAACTGCTCGTAGTACTCGCAGCGGGGCGCCACCAGGCCCAGGTCCACGTCCGCTGCTTTGGTCTCCGGCGCGGAGAAGCCTTTGGCCACGGGTGTCTGATGGAAGAGCTGCGCCGGCTGCAGCTCAGAGCTGCGCAGTGGAGTGCTGGGCCGCTCCTTGGAGCCCTCGCGCTGTCGCTGCTCGCGCACCTGCTTGGCCGTGGGCTCGATGATCCTCGTTGGACTCTGGAACTTCTCGCGCAGCGCCTCAATGCTGTGCGAGGCGCACACGGGCATGTGACTGAGATCCGGACTGCTGGCGGTTATGGCCACCGCTTCGGCCTCCGTGGGCGGCCAGCTGTGGTCCCGCTTGAGCATGTGCCGCTTGCTGGCCAGCCGATTGATCTTGAGCACCGTGTCCCTGTCGATGGTGATGTCCTGCTGGTGGCTGAGATAGTGCGTCTTGATTTGGTCCAGCAGCTGCTGGTGCAGCGTATGGTGCAGGCCATCCGCATCGCCGCGCTGGCGCGTCCTACTCTGTCTCTCTTGGGGATAAAAGTCTTTGGGTTTGCCTCAATCAATTCAAGTTGTGACAGAGTCTGGGACAGGGCACTGTGCGTGGGCGTGGCTGTGTTTTTGTTGAATGTTTTACACTGTTTTACACATAGTTTCTGTTGTGTGTGTGTGAACACAAGACACATACAGACAGAGACACAAAACTAAAAGGCTACAAAATGTTCTTTTCTTACCGCATTTGGCTTGCTGCTCCTCCTCTTCGACGGCTCTCAGAACTGCCGAGTTGGCCAGGTTCAGTGGCTTGCTGATTTGATCGTCAATTTCAATCCTAAAAATAGTTTTCAAACACAAAATTGTTAGCAAACATAAGAAATAAACGGCAGCAATTCGAATTTGAATTTGAATTTACACTGCTTTAACGTTTACCACTGCTTAACAGTGCGGAATCCACTGCCTTGCCGATGCAAAAGCAGTTTACAGAACTCTGCTGCTTGAACTGCTTGTAGGCACTGCTAAAACTGTGCAGCGAATAAAAATGTATGGGTTCAAATTCCAGCAATGTTTTATTTTTGCATAGAATTTTGATTTTAAATATTTCTTTGTGTTAAATAAAATATGTTGACGTAGCTGTGGTTTGTTTTTAGCTTTTGGTGTGTAGCTAAATAGCTGTTAGAACTATTTAAACTGAGGTTTTGAGGCTGACTGAAGCTGACAGCCTCTAGCCCTGCCACTAGCTGCCCTACTACCTTTTGGATTCTTGTACCTATTAATAGGGATATGCTGTCTTATGTTTCCACTGGTTCCTGTGGGCATAAATTAGTCCCAGGCCCAGTCCCAGTCCCAGTCCCAGTCCTTGCAGCACTCTACTTGTCACATCAACACCACATCCTTCTGCCGGATTCTGCCTGAGCCTGGCATTGAAATTTGCGTGCGCAGTTCGACCCACGCTGACCCCAAAAAGGGAGCAGATGCTAATCGGCACTGACAAGCGCCGCGCTGCGCCATCGGATATAAAAGCGCCTGGCAGCGTCTGCCAATGCATCCACAGCCCAAAGAGCATCTTGGCAGGCAGCAACTTGTCTTCAGCGCACACCAAAGAGCCACTCCAGACACTCCCGAAACGATGGCCAACTCCAGCAAATTGCAAACGCTAGTCTCGGTCCTGCTGCTGCTGCTCGTCTCGCTCTGCAGCTGGAGCCCAGCAAACGCGGTGCCCAGCAAACGATCCAGCAGGCTGTGCGGCGACAAGCTGTCCGAGGCCCTGGACATGATGTGCCCCAATGGGTTCAATGCACGCATTCCCCACAAGCGTGGCTTACGTGAGTATTTCGGCTTTTCCGTTTGTACGCTGTTCCGATTTTGGTTTCCATTCCCTTTCGCAGTGGACCTGTTCGATTACGTGGACCACATGGCTGAGCCCGGACTGGATGATGATGATGCGGCGGCGTCTGTGGGTGCGCTCCTGCCCGAGGGCGTTCGCCTGCCCTGGCGGCACAGCTCCCTAATGACCACCAGGCGCCAAATGCGCGGCATAGTGAACGAGTGCTGTGCCAAGCCGTGCAACTACAACGAGATTCAGGCCTACTGCAAGTGAAGGCGCCCCTGAGCAGCGATACAACCACCCCCCCGACCCAGCCCCACCCAAAACTAGAAGCTAAACAAATTGTTACGATATTTGATATACGTGTAGATAGAGGAGCGACTCGAATGAATATATTATGATGCTCTCAAGAGCTGTTGCAAGAAAAAGGAACTTTAAATTGGATTGCCAATGCCCGAGAGCGAAAAATGGGGGGACCTTAAAGCGGGGGCGGACTATTTGTATCTTAAAGTTTGAGGTCCAAGGTGGCTTTTTGTGTGTGTGTTTATCGGGGAAATATTTGTGCAGATAAGCAATCTGATAAGAAATCTGCGCCAGAATTGCTCGCAAATCTCCGATTTGGAGCAGATTCTCTTTACTTGATTTTCCGCACAAATTTAATTAGTTGATTGGCGCCCAGACTGCGCCATGAATAGAAATTAATTTCGTTTGAGATGCTGCACAAATATTTGCAGACAAATAATCAACGAGTAGAGTACTTCGTTGAGTGCGAGATTTATGGCCAAATGGGAGATGAGTTTCAGCTGATAAATACTGTTGGCACTTTTTTCGGGACAAAGGATTAATTGAGTGGCGCAGAGTGAATCAGCGGGCGGGCAGCCAGTCGTCAGCGAGATGCATCACAACTTTTGGCTAGACGCCTGCCGCTTGTTTGTTGACATTGTTGCTGTTGCTGTTGTTGTTGTTGTTGCACTTGTGGCAGTGGCCAGTGTCCAATTTGGTTCGTGTGACTCATTCGACTTGCTGACGTCTTGCTTTAGTCAGTTCCCCCCCCCCACCCTGTGCGCCCGTGTACTGCTTGTACTGCTTTCACTGCTTGTGTTGCCTATAGTACTGCTTGTGCTCCCTTCTGTACTGCTTGTTCTTAGTGTGTGTGTGTGTTTTTGTGTTGCGGGTTATATAAAAGCGTATCTTTAAGATTCACGTACATTTTGAATGGCAGCTGAATGCAGGTTGATGCAGCCACAGACCCTGGCTCAGCTGTCGCTTGGCAAAAGTTTACACTAAATGGGGGAAACACCTCACACGACGCACACACGGGCACACACACGAGCCGCACACGCACACGCGAATGCGTTTGAAAGTTTTTGGTTTTGGTTTTGGTTTTTTTTTTGGTAATTAAATTGCCAGCTACTGTTGCCTGTGCTGTTGCTGTTGCACACGTTTTGTCGCACGCATAGTCCCCGTATAACTGAAAGCCACTTAAAGTTTTTGCTCACCCGAGCAGATCTCAGCGCTGAAATTGGGTGGGGGGCGCCAGGCCGGTTTATTTGAACAACAATTGCAAACAACAATGACAGAGATGAAGGTGTTGTTGTTGTTGTTGTTGTTGTTGCAGTAGCAGCGGCACTCACAAATACTTGCGCACTTTCAGCTATAAAGCAGTGGAAGTCGCAGTCGCAGTCGCAGTCGCTGCTGCTGTCGCTGTCGCTGTAGCTGTCTCGGTCGCTGCTTATAAAGCTTTTTGGTAATTACAATCAAACGTCAAAGCATTTAATTGTGGAGGTTGTCTTTGTGTCGCCTCTCTTTATCTGAGAGCGGGAGAGACGCCAACAACAAATTGGCGTAGCCTGTAGCTGTCGCTGCTTTTGTCGCTATCGCTGTCGCCGCCGCCGCCACCGCCGCCGCCGCGCTGCAATGAGCAGCCGTCGCACACCCATATTGCTGTGTTTTTGTGCACCTGTTCTTGGGGGGCAGCCAGCATATAACAGCTACAAAGATATACAATCCACCCAAAGTCGCAACCCACTGCCCATCCCCCTACCATTTTATGGGCACTTTTCATCAGCCTTTGGCACCCACTCTGCCCTTTCATCTTGTCTATAAAATTATGCATTTAAATGTTTAATAATCATTTCATTTCGCCCAAAAGCCCAGTACTCACCCCTCGCCGCCGAAGGCCTTCAGTTCGCGATTCAACGTGTCCTTGACATTCTCCTGGGAGTACAGGCCCATGGGGGAGTTGAACTGCTTGTGCACCAGCTTCCTTTGTAGCGCGGCCATTTTGATGTCTCTTTCTGCTCTGCTTTTTCGCTGTGTGTTTTTTAATCAACTGCTTGTTCGCTGCTGCTGCTGCTGCTTCTGCTGCTTGCTTCTGCTTGCTGTTTGACTTTGGCTTTGGCTTTGCTCTCTTTATCCGTTCTCTTCTGTGGCTGTTTGGGTTTCTTCAAAAAGTTTTTCGAAAAATATTGTTGATAAAAAATATTTTTTAAAATTTCCTGCCCCAAACTCTTTAGCAAGAACTTGGATCCGCTTATCGTTTCAAGAGTGGTTTACAAGTTGTTGCTCTTTTTGCTGGTGTTCTCTCTGGTTGCTGCTCTTGTTGTTGGAAAACAGAATTCCAAACACTTTTCAGTTTTCCCCCACTTCAGTTTCAGTTGCTGTTGGACTTAATGTTAATCGTTAATTGTCGGTCGTTGTTCGTTCTGTAATTGAAAATGCAAAAACAAAAAACAAAAGGGAAACTGAATGAGTGCGGGACGGGCATTAAGAAGGGAAATGGAAATGATGTAAACAGGAATTTAATTTGTACAAAAGTTGATGGAAGGAATACAAGTTTAATCGGGGCTTGTCTTTGGGTGGGACAGAGGAGCAGCAGCTGCCCACCATCCTCATTCACTTCAGCACTTAATAGTTTAATATTTAAGTCAATCTTAAAGCCACAACATGACATTTGCCAAGCTTGAACTTAATTCTCATTCAACATTGAAAGCACCTGGCTATAAATTATATTTTCGTATTTAAATTTGATGTACTTATGGACCGCAAGCGTGTTGCAGTTGCAAATAAATCAATTTAATTAAGAGCAATGTGTGTGCAGGCACAAAACAAAACGCTTCTTTTATTCGCCATAATGTGTGTATTAAAATCTCTTCATTTGGACACGGATATGTGTGCATATGTACAGTGTACATACATGTATGTACTTATGTATACATTGTCACATAATCACGCACTGCTTTAATTTTGCACTGCTTTTTTTTGTCTGGTGGCATATGTAAACATTGTTGACAGGCAGCAAATATGTGTGTTGATTGATTGATTGATTAATGATGGAAAATGGCAAATGGTCAAGAAAACTCGTTTGAATTTTGCCACACAAATGCGAACGAACAATCTGCTGCATATATTTCCAGAAATTCCACTTCAATGTCAACCCCACACACGCTGAGGCGATCAAAAGGAGGCCAAATGCATGTACATAAAATGTACGCAAATATGTATACGACCCTGAGCACTGGAAGCACTTTGATTCTATTCCGATTTGACACACACAAATTCTAAAAAATAAAAGTAGATTAATTTTGTGCAATTTGCTGCGACTCACTCACTTCTGTCACATTGAGAAATGTATCTTAAACTAATTTGAGAGCAGGAAAAAAACACAAAAAGCAACTACAACTTGTATATGTACAATGTTATATGGCTTGTTTTTGGCTGTGCCTAAAAATAGAGCCCAAGACAGCGGGCAACAAAATATTGAAATGTGCTCGATTTTGCTCATACTCATATTTTCCACGAACCCACTCAAAAGCGAGTCCGAGTCCGAGTCCGAGTCGGATGGGTTGGGTTGGGAATGGGATGGGATGGGATGGTATCTATCTGGCTCTCAGTCGCTATATCTTTCGCCCCCTCTCTCTCTCACTCTCTCTCTCTATCGTTTGGCTGTCTGCTATTTGGCGCTATTTTGAAATTCCCGCCTTGTGTGTCACCTCAAATAAAATTAGCAGCTGTGAGGAATGGGCAAAAGATATTATTGTTCAGATTTGCGTCATTTCCACTGATGTATGAGAATTATAATCAGCGAAGGAATATCATCATTAGCGTAGAACAGAGACAGAGACAGAGACAGAGACAGAGAGAGAGAGAGAGAGAGAGGGAGAGGTAAGTGCAGGCTCGTTGAATGGAAAATGCAATAAAAAGACACTTGAAATAATCGTAATGAAGCATTTTTGTGTGTTTGTTCGCATTTTATGCGATTTAATTGAGCTGCTCTTGCTTTTGGCTGGTTGCATGCCACATTGCGGCAGCTGCCACACAGCTGCTGCTGCTGCTGCTGCTGCTGCTGCTGCTGTGGCAATCGGGGCACGGCATCCGGAAACAGCAGCCAAGAATCACACAAATTAATCAACATTTAATAAAATATTATGCAAATTAAGGCACAAAAGGCAGGCAGGCAGGCAAGAGCTTGCCACTTGATGTCCCAATTAAAGTTTAACACAACCCGCCCACACACACATACACACACACACACACACACACACACACAGCACACACACATGGAGAGCCGAACAGGTGCGTGCTGCAGTCTGTGTACTTAGCACAGGAATTGTAAGAGAATTTGCATAAAAAATGCTCACTAAAATAATGTTTCAACAAAAAAAAGCGAAACTAAAAACGAGAAAAGTTAAACGTGAGTATTGTGTGGGAGAGAGAGAGAGCAAGGAAACAAAGCTGTCTATGTGTGTGTGTGTGTGTGTGTGTGGGAGGTGGTGCCATAGAAACAATATTCTTCCACCTTTTGCCATATGCCAGCGTCAACGTCAACGCCAACGCCAACCCACTCAAGTGTGGCGCCCCCGTTGCCATACTCTTTTCGGGTCGAGCCATCTTCAGGACAATATGCGATGAGCTGCTCTAATTGAAATATTTCATACTAGATTAAAGTTGCTCTGACTCAATTAGTTTCATTCTGGAAGCTGCAGTTCCACAGAAGAAGCAGTGCAGCACATGCCAAAAGAAGCAGTTCAGCGAACTAACAGAAGCAGTTCAAGCAGAGATCTTTCTGTGATTTCTTTGCTCTTGTGCATGTTTTGCCCTGGATTTAGAGCTATATTTGTAGCAATTGCACAACAAAATATGTTAGATATTCCAAATTGAAGACCTAAGATTCCTGCACATTTTATAAAGTTCCAATTGCATTTTTGGTAGCTCTTTTGCGCCCTATTAACGATCTGTTGGTTTATTTATAAAAAACTTTTCGAAATACCTTTCAAATGCTCGCCGAAATTCCTTGCCTATTTTATGGCTGCTTTTGTGGCAAACCTTGACTAAAGTTTTGCCTTAAAAAACCAACACCGAAAAACAGGGGCGGCCACGCTTTTATTTAAATTATCATAAAATTCTGTTTATTTCGGCTGTGAATTTATGTAGTTAGGGTATGAGCTATGGGGACTATCGCGTTCTCCTAATTAACATCTCCCTGCTGTGAGTTCGTTTTGGCAGCAGCAGCAGCAGCAGCAGCATCGACATCATTATCAGCGCTCGACTCCGACTACTCCATGGGGTGAGTGTGTGTGTGTGTGTGTGTGTGTGTGTGTGTGTGCCGTGGGTTCTGGGCGGTTGCTATCTAAACTATAATCATGGCTATACGTATATGAGCCTGTGTCTGGGTTTATCTGTCTGTGTGTGTGCATTGAAATCAGGTGCAAATATTGTTAGATTTGGCAAATCTGTGTGTCGACGACGCATCTGCGTATCCCAAAATCCCCAAAAACTGACTAAAAGCATGTGGATGGTGGGTTGGGGTGTGGTGTGGTGTGGTGTGGTGGCTTTCACGCTTGCCTTGATGTTTGCCTGGTTTCCGACTGGTTCTTGCTGATTTAATTATTAACGGACAGCATTGTGCTCCTGATTTTGTTTTAGTTGGCTCGTTTAAATATTTCATTTTGCTTCTAGCTGGCTCCTCATCTCTCTCTCTCTTGGGAGCTACATGCGGGGGGTACACTAAAGTACACTAATATTCAACAAATAAACACAGGCACAAGCAGGCGGCACAAGTGTGTTCGAGGAAAACACTTATTTATTTGTTTTACGGCGAATGAGTGGGGTGAGTGGTATTGTGGGTGTGTACTTACCGTCTGTTACAATTTGGCACTGCTTAATCCAAAAATAACGCCAGAAAATTGCCAAAGTTCGCTCCAAGTGGCTTCGACCGCAGCAGCCAGCGGTGGCGCTCATTCGACCCCATCCGATTCGACCCGCCCTCGCGTTGCAGTTTTGCACTTTCACCGCCAAATTGCATTCAACACTCTTTTTCCCTCAAGAGTGGCTGTCGGTTCGTGTCTGTCCGCGTGCGAGAGCGTTATTGGGTGGCTAGATGGGAGATGGGAGATGAGTGTGGGTGTGAGTGTGGGTGTCTGTGGGAGCGCGTGCCCGTCCGCCGCCAGCCGGCGTTTTGTAAGCGCACCATCGGCGAACTGAAACTGAAACAGCGCCAGAAACTCAACGAGAACCGAGGCAAAACTTTACGCAATGATCACTACTGGCTGGCGCTTGTTTTTGTTGCTTTTTCATCAGTCTACATTTTCACATCTTTGCGGAGGGGTAACAGAAGCAGAAGCAGAAGCAGAATCCAAAGAAGAAGCAAGAGAGCAAGCAGAAGCAGTGGAACGCGCTTCTGGGATAACTGTAAGTACACTCATATGTGTGTGCGAGCGAGATAGTGTGTGCTGGGGGGAGCGATGCGTTACACTGGCGGCCATAATAAAGTGCATTGTCTGCAAATGAATATGAATATGAAATCGAAGAGCGTCAATGCATGGGGCGAACGAAAAAATTAATTAAAAACATATTTATGGCCAAAGCGGAACTGCTTACGCACTTCAGATGTGGCAGACTGACTTTTATTACCCCATTAATAACCAGCGCCAGCAACAAATTTCATTATATTAAAGCCCATTTGGCAGATATTCAAGAAAAGGCTTGCCAAAGAGCGCAAAAAACAAAAGCTGACAAGGTGAAAATGAAAAGGAAATGGAAAATGGAAATGCATAAGTCATGAAGGTGAAAGCTGGTCACCCCACCGGGGGGATTAACAGTAATTCCAACTGAATCATCAGCCATTTCTGGGGCGGGTGACAGTAGCAGGTAGGTACACCTTTTATCGCACGCCACTAGTGTCAGTCAGCTACCATATTTATAAGAATCTCTATGCAAACACCCCAAACACAACAAAAGCAGCAACAAGAGCACTCAATGATAGTTTTGGTGAATATCTTTGAGAGCCGACACCAACACCAGCGGCTACAGCAACAACAAAGAAAAGAGCAAAAAAGTGAAATATAAAATAAATAAAAAAACATTTTGGTTTGCCGTCGATGAACGACACGACAAGTCGGCGACGGAGACAGGAGACAGGAGGGCCCCAGGAACCAGCCGAAAGATGAATAGATACTATGTACGCTCGCATTCGTATCTATAGATTGTATAGATGTCTATGCAGGTCGACTGGCCTGGCCACGGACTGGGATCCGGACCAGGCCCCCCCGACTATTACAGAATTTTTACTGCCGCATCCGAGAGCACGTCTCTAATATTCTATTTTTGAGTGTAGTTCTTCTTTTCTAATTTTTTGCTTCTATTTTGTATTGGATTCTGGTCTCTCCACGTCCACGAGGCAACACACGATTCCCCCACCCCCCTAGTTTTCCACACACGAAAATAGCAGACAAGAGTCCATATACTAGAAACCGTAGAAAGCGGTTGAAGCATGAGCAGAAAATACGCTTAAAATGTCATTTAATTGTTTCACTTCAAATGGGAGTGTGTGCTGTTTTTTTCGTAGTCTTCTTTGGTATTGTCAGCTTTTGGCTTTTGGCTTTTCGGGTTTTCCGCTTTTCTTGCTGCAAAGCCTTATTTTGGCTTCGCTTTTTAATTGTGCTTTAAATGCTAATTAGCTTCTGTGCGCACCTATCAGTTGGCCTATCCATTCCGCTTTAATGCACTTTATTTAATTAATTTTTGATGTCGCATGTGCCCTGGCGGCCGCCTATGCGGGAATCGTGAATAGGGATTGGGCTCGGTATCCCCCCCCCCCTAAACATTATTCTTTTGTGTCGCATTTTCGGGACATTTATTTTCGTTGGCGCCTCCTAGTTTTCAATTTGCCAGTCCACAAATTACAC
Source organism: Drosophila guanche (assembly GCF_900245975.1). Lineage (NCBI taxonomy): Eukaryota > Metazoa > Arthropoda > Insecta > Diptera > Drosophilidae > Drosophila > Drosophila guanche. Next base: position 2,879,954 of record NW_022995754.1, read on the forward strand.
TGCGCCACACAACAAACACACAAACACACACTCACACACACACGCACACCTTTAGCGGATGCACTTTTGGAGGGGCGTGCAGAGAGAAACACTCGTACCGTACCGGGAACTCGGAAGCTGGGACTCGACTCTGAACACGTCCGCGGTGCGAATTATTATTGTTACTCGGTCGCTCGCTAGCTCGGTGGTGGCTCTCGACGCATGCCGCACCAAAAAGTTCGCGAAAGCAGCAAAAGTTCCTCTTGCTCTTTGGATATGCTCTTCTTTCATGGAAAATGGAAAAGTGATGACACACACATACATAAAAGCATGAGTTGTGTTTGTGTACCTGCTGTCCCTGCCCAACGCCCACTCGCACAAACACTCTCAGACGCTTATAAATTAGTTCGAATAGCCACTGGCTAATCACGTATTCTTCCCTCCCCAAAGGCATCCAAGTCGAAGAAACGATAAATATTCAACACTCACACTCGCACACACTATGTAGTGGGGGTGGTGCGCTAAACCACCTAATTAACTACAAAACAACGATCCGATATATGTACTAGATTGCTCCACCTATGGCTCTATATACATCACACACTAGTGGGCCACACAAACATGTACATACATATATTTATATGCATGTTTTTCTAAATATTGAACATTTATATTTAGACTTTTGGAAAGCAATTTTAAAACAGCTCGTATACCTTGGAGTGCCTTGGAGTCCCACTGTTTTGTCGCCTACTTATAACAGTTATTTTGGTGGCCATACTTTGCGGGAGGCTACTCTGCGATCTTTCTGGAAGCTTCAGCCGCTCTCAGTGCGCTCTCCCTCTCCCTCTCTCTGTCTTAAGCTTAGGTATTCCCAAAAAATATAAAGTGCATCGTTGCACATCGAAGTGACTCAGTAAGCATCAAAAAACAATTTCAATTCGCGTTGTTTCATGTCCAGCATTAGACAAGCTTCTATCAACACAAATTGGATATTTTTGGTTCGTTTTAGTATTTCGCATTGTTTTATTTTGTTCCATTTCGTATGTATGAATGTGTTTGTGTGTTTTGGTATATTTAGTTTATATTTGCTTATATTTTTGGAAATTCTGTTTTGCCATCAAGAACAGTAAAATCGGTAAGCAGCAACAACTTAATACCGTAATTTTGTGCCATGTGTGTTGCCTCTCCCGCTGTCTCTCGCTCTCACGATTTATGGTTTGATGAAGCGCATTCGCACTTCACAAGTTCATGTGCTTTCGGTTCGTTCAAGCACAACAATTAGTGCATCAAATTTGTTTCCACGCCATTCTTCCTCTCCACTTTTCACACTCTTAACCCCTCCCCCCTCCCGCCTGTGGCTTGGACACACTAAATTCAACCCATGCACAAAAAAGCTCATTCGGCAGAGAGCACCTGACAGGCAACTAAGCGGCCTGCCAGCCAGCCAGCTCTTCTGCATTCATCGCCTCTCTCCGCTCTCCACTCTCCACGCTCCACACTCTACGCGCTGCTTGTTTTTCTTTAGTATTTCACGCTAGAAAACCAAGCAAAAATAATACTTATGATTGTGAATGATTAATGGCACATTAGAATTGAAATTGTTGTTGGTCGTTGCGGAACAGGCAGCGGAATCGGGATAGGATAGGAATCAGCCTCAGACTCAACCGTGCTAAGCGCAGCAGAGCAGTCAGTATATTTGGCATATAAATATTTGCCCCCAAGAACATCCTCCCTTCATCAGCCACTATGTTACGACTATGTACATATGTATATATATGTATGTATTTTTTTTTTTTACATATGTGCTTTACCAGCTGGCTTCTGGCTGCTGGCTGCTGCCTGAGTGGAACAGGTGAGTGTTTATAATGTATCGCATATGCATGGCAAAAAAAAATAAGAGAAATATTCTGCAAATATGCATACATATTCAAAGATGTATTCGCATGGACTTTTTGTATTATTTCGGCTGCCAAGTGTCCTTGGGGGCCACGATGCGTTATGACGGAAAGTCAGCCCAACCCAGCAGCTCCCCATGTCCCAGTCCCAGTCCCAGTCCCAAACCGAACTGAAGTGAACCGCAACGCATCTCACTAAGCCCCACAACCTGAAAACCCCAATTCAAGTTAAAATCCAAAACGAACTTTGGCAAATTGCAAAAGCCACAAAACCAAAACATTTCGTCGCCTGCTGCTGAAGTTTGTGCTGCTTCTTCTGCTTGCTTTTTCTACTGCTTCTTCGTCTACTGCTTCCACTGCTTTTTCTACTGCTTCTTCTAGAGCTGCCTGTTGCCTGACTCACGTATTGTCAATGGGGCAAATAGAATCCCCAAAGAAAATCGAAGCACAGCCAAACACCCACACACTGAGCACGAATTGTATTTTTGCAGACAAAACTTCGGGATTTTGTTTCTTGTACTTTTTTCTCAGTGCACCCGACACACACTTGGGGCCAAAGAGTTGGCAGAAATTTCTTAATAAAGTTTAATGACTGCGGGGCTGGGTGGCATGTGTTGTCTTGTGTTTGTCACTTTGGCTTTGGGTTTTGGCTGCAAGTGCAACTTTGATGGACTCGGATAACCTGGCATGGCATCGCATGGCCGTGGCGCCTCGAATTATGCAACAACTTGTCGGTAAAGTACTTTTGACTACCTGCAGGCGGCCCGACAAATTCACCTCCCAGCCACGGCACCAAAACGAATGAGGCCGTTTGGGTTTTGGCCTATAATTTACTTGACCATCACGTACGAGAGTCACGCACGCCCCTCGTCTGATTGCAGGCAGGCTGGGGATGGCCATCATGCAACAAGCTTTGGGGGTCAATATGCGAGACAACTCATGCATTACTTATGATACGACCCCGAGGATGTATACAAGGTATCTTAGTTGCTCGCCACTTGCGGCATGTTCCGAGATTCTAAATTGCAAAGATTCAAATCAAATTCAAATCAGACAAACGAGCGCGCAACTGGCTGGCAGGCAGCCCCTTTCATTTGCATTTCGATTGACTTTCGGTACACATATTATAGTGGTAGTGGCATTGAGAAATCGAATATGTCCATAATTAATCTGGGTTCAGTGCTGCGCGGCGAAAACTAAGTGGTTTTCGGGAAGGTAGTGTGCACTGCTTGCGCGGAAGCGGCCGAAGATTTATCGTGGAAACCTCTTTCTTTAACGACTATGAGAGGCAGTTCAAAGGGTTCTAGGGGATGTGTGATGGGCTCCAAAATGTGCGACACATTACGTCCCAACTTGTGCTTTTTGGCAATCTTCTTCTCACTTTCATTCCATAATTTTACCATATTCCCCGCGCTTTCTTGGCGAAATTGTCGTACAGAACAGCAGCCCATAAACTACACCCTTCGCAGTCGTTGCCGCATCCTCATCCTCATCCGCATACATATCGGTATCCGTGTGGCCATTGCCATATGCAGGTCTTCCTCCACATAGTGAGACGTGAATGTTTCAGCCTCCTCCTTTGGCTTGACTCCTTGGCCTCTTTTTTATGCGATACGCTGCGGTTTCTGCTCCTTAATGGTTTGGGCCCATAAAAAAGGGAGGGTGCTCCCCACCCGAAGAAGAAGCCCTCACGTTTACCGCACTGCCGGGCCATCGCTTTATTTAACTGCCGGACTTGTTTGCGCCAAATTAACACATTTATTTATGCCCACAAATTTGTTGCTTAAATATTTATTGAAAGAGCGAGAGAGAGAGAGAGAGAGAGAGAGCGAGAGGCGTAACATTAAAAAGTGTTCGTTTATTTTTCATATACAATAAGTACGCGTACAGCACACACATAAACATATGTTATACACAGATACATAATACATAATACATATACATAATACTCGTACATGCATAGCCAGATCCAATATCCCATATTCCATATTCCATATTCTTCCAATACACAAAAACACATATACATATACACACAAACAGACATACAGACACAGACAGACAGAAACGATATGGCCCGCACACACACAAACACACACACACGCACTCCACTCGCTTGGCATCGGGGGTGGGGCCGCAGGCATAATTGAGAGTAAATTAGCGCTATATTTGTATATAGGAATTGCTGAGCTGAGCCAGTGAGCGGCAAGTCATCCTCCGTACTCCGTACTCCGTTCTCCACTCTTCCTCCTCCTCTCACTATTCTTTTTTCTTTTTTGATATGTTACTGGCTTAAACGAGAAACGCTTAAATTCGCTGGTTGCGGGTGTTGCTGCTGCATTGCCCTCTGCTGCTGCTGCTGCTGCTGCTGCTACCCCACAACATGCTTTGCAGGCCATAAAAAAGCACAGCCAACAGACAGCAGCACCACCATGGACATGATGGCAGTGCGGACATGGCCGAACGGCCCTGCAATGGCAGCTGCTCCTGCTCCAGGCACAGCCGGAACTCGTCGTAGTCGAGGCGCGTGATGGCGCAGTAATGATTGAGCATGCACAGGCCCTGGCAGGGCGTACCAGACTGATATCGCACGGCATTCGCGCGGTGGTATCTGCAGAAGAAAGAGAGAGCAGAAAGAAAAAACAAAACAAAACAAAACAGAGAGGAGTATCAGTAAAGGGTAACTAAGGGAGAGCAGCAGCTACCCTGGAAAAGGGTTTGGCTTTAAGGTATATATATTCCCGCACGAGCTTTGGCAGGGAAGCTTTATTTTCTCTTGGAATTTCATAGCAAAAGCTCTGCAGTTCCATTAGCACTTGCTGCCCTGTCAACTCTCTTGCTCAATATACCCTTCTAACCGCTGACACTTTGCGGGGTAACACGTCAATCAACGAAAAAGAAGACAACTATAATTGCTGTCCAAACATTTACCTGGTGAACCAGGAGGCATCGGTGCCCGTGAAGCGCTCCGCAAAATTGTGCAATGCCAGCGCAGAGATCTCGGACAGGGCGTAGTAGTGTGTCAGATTGTATTCGGGCTGCCAGAGTGGCTCCTGGGCACGATTGGCCAGTGGCAGGTCCAGCCAGAATTGGCTGTAGTCCAGCACCTGGCCGCTGCCCGTATCGAATTTGTAGAGCCGCAGGGCGGGATTGTTGGAGGCGCCAATGCCCGCTTTACGTGGCACAATCGAGGGGGCAATCATCAGCCACGAGATGGGTTGGCCTGCGGGGATGGGTTTCGAGATGGTTAGATGAACAGTTAATTATGTTAATATCTGGCCGTACCTTGAGCATCGTAGAACAGCCGAAAAGTGTCCGAGTGCAGGTGGCCAAAGAACTGTCCCTGTATGACCGATGCATAGCGTCGCACCATCTCCAAATATCTCCGATTGTTGCGCTCCGTGAAGATTAACTGATTGTGCTGCTGCGCACCCAGATGTCGCTCATCCACACCCGGCGGCATGTGGCCCACAATGTAGACCTGCCAGTAAAATTAAATAAAACAATTAATCAAGGATAATCAGACGACTGACACCGCGTGACACCCCGGTGCCACTCCTCAAACATTTATTTACGAGCATTCATATTTGCATTCCGCGGAAAATCCGCTTAAATATCTTGTTAATATTGAACAGATTTCAGCTGTAATATTGTGTAAATTTTAATGCATGAAATTGGACAACGGGAAACGGAAAAGGCGTCAAATAAATTTAAACAATTATCTGTGGAATTATTATAGGTATATATTATTATGCTATGAATTTGGACTTTCATACACTTTCCGTGGGCAATTAACTGAAACTCCTTTTTACCTTGATTTAAATAGGATTTCTGGCTCCAAAATATAAAAGTTTTCCCTTGACTTTTCACGCTTACCGTTTCCTGTTTATCCCGCGACTTGGACAGCACCTCCTCCAGCCACAGCCACTGCTGTTCGGCCAGCACCTCCTCCTGTGCGGACATGGAGCTAACGCTGGCCTTGGGCTCCGCATAGTACTCCACCGGCCAGCGCAGGCTGTGCGATGCCTTGGCATCCGGTGGATCATGATCCAAACGCATGAAGTTCGTATTGAGTGCCACGATGCGCAGGCGGCTCTTTGTCTGCTCGATGGAGTAGTAGCCGCCCTGGTCGAAGGTCACCAGCGCCTCCGAGGGCAGCCAGTGGCGCCAGAGTTCGCCCATCTTTTGGTAATTGGCGCTGCCATCCTCGTGACCCAACACCGGAAAGATGAACTGCGATGAGAAGCTGCGTCCCAGCAGATCTGTGATGTTGCGCAAGATCTCGTGCTGCTTTTGCTCGGACAGCGGCTGGGCGGAGTGTGAGAGCGCATCGCCAGTCCAGAGTACAAACTCAACATTGTCACCCTGCTTGGCCTTCATGGTCTTCACGGCGGACTCCACCAGGCGCCAGGGACTGTCGCAATTGTAGTGCCCAAACATGCCAGGATCCTCACTCGCTGCATTTGCATTGGAGCCGGAACTGGAGCTGGAGACGGGTCGCTCCAGCTGCCAGCAGCTGCGATAGATGTCACCCTGGGTGGAGTAAATGGTATCCAAGTGGAGATCGCTAATGTGCCAGAAGTAGCCTGCAAGAGAGAGAGAGAGAGAGAGAGAGAGAGGGAGAACGAGAGTGAGAGAATGACAGTTACAGAGAGTGAGAGCGGGAGAATGACAGTTACAGAGAGTGAGTGAGTGGGAGTGGGAGAGTTTGAGTGCGAGGGAGAGTGGGAGTGGGAGGCAGAGAGCGTGAGAGTGTGCGTGAGAGAGATTAAAGTTTAAGTTGTTTTTTTTTTCTGGGCTATTCCTATGCGCGGGAAAGGCCACCAGCCCCGGGGTTTGGGCATTTGCCTGCCTTCTGGCAGTGAAAAACCGAAAAACAGAGTTTATGTTTTTCCTGCAGCTGAAAAAGTCAGTTGACTGACCTGAAAAGCAAACACTGATCCGCGCTACAGGATCTACCTGGCGGAGGGTGTTACGGCCAGAGAGTTATTCTGTTGGGCAAAAGTCTCTCCTGTCGATCAGTTACAGTTAGCATTGGCATGCGCATAGATCGATTAAGCGGACACAAGTCGCATCTTAGGACAGAAGCGGACGACAGGACGACGAACAGTGGAGTAGACAGTTGTGACGAGTATCATCCTTTCATGCCCGGCGACAGAGCGGGCACGAGCGAAAATCAGAAACAGGGCAGCAGCTAAAAGGCACAGGACGGAGCCAGAAGCCAGTATGAACGGACGCTTTGGTCTCAGTTTGAGCTTCAGTCTGTCGCTGCTCCTAGTGGCGGCAGCCATGTCGCAAATGCTGCAGCAGGTCCATGGACGTCGCAAATTCTGCGGCGAGGCGCTCAACGAGGCGCTTGACCTGATTTGCGTCAACGGCTTCTCACGCAGGATCAAACGCAACAATTGTAAGTACCCAGAAACCACTTCCCCATCCCCCCAACCAATAGGCAATACTGTTGTGGCCCGACTAACTCTCAGTCTCAAGTGGTGCAGGCCCCGAATCCGAGTGTGGAGCGATCACAGCGGGGACCAGCCCGTAAGTGGGTCGCACTGCTGCACAAATTGGACGCCATACCACCGAGCACGGGCAAAGGCAAGGTTACACCAGGAGGTGCTGGCGGCAGCGGTGGAAACAATGGACACAACCTGCGGCGTCATCGTCGCCGTATTGCCCACGAGTGCTGCCGGGATGGCTGCACCTACGAGGACATTGTGGAGTACTGCGCCTAGGCAGAGCGAAAGCCTATGATGGGATGACTGGATGATTGACTGGATGGAGCATGGAAAGGGCACACACACACGCACACACACAAACACACGCAATGACAACACAACGACAAAAAAAAGGACGACAAACGGGGCAGCGGCTTGGACAAAAAGAAATTCCCATGGGATGCCAACCGGAATTTCGTTTTTGCTTATTCATTTTCCTACACTTAACCCTCAAATACTTTAAAGACAACAAAATATATAAACATAAACATAATAATATCTGAAATATTTCATTGTAATATTCTTAAAGGAAGCTAATAAAGTTACTCTACAAAAAACCAACCAAAACAGCAGCAGCAACAAAAGAGAAATGCCTTCTTGCCTCTCTCTCTCTTTGCTCTTTCTCTTTGCCTTTCTGCCATTTGTTGTTTTGTCTGCTGGGCAGCCAGAGCATTCCAGCTGTGCATTGAGTGGCCCTCCCAAAACTCATTCCCAGCCCCCTGCCCATTCCATCTTCATCAACGCTCTGCGTTGCCCTTGTGCTCGTATTCCGCGAAACAATAATGAAAATTATGAATTTTTAATTAGATGACGTTGTGATTTTAATAAGAAAAACAAAAGGCAATGAAGAGAATGGCAATGAGGAAACCAAAATGGAAAATACTCGAACAGAGATTTCCCTTTCGATTTGCCAGTGGAACGTCCGTTGCTTGAGGAATAGTTGGTGAAGAAAGTTGAAGAAACCCAAGAGAGCAGCAGTTACTCTTCTTTCAGTGTTGTGTAACTCTAAACTGTGTTATGTCTCTCAGTCATTTCTGCAATTTGCACTCTCTCTCTCTCTCTCAGCAAGCTCACAGCATGCCCAAGCAATTAATTTCCAACATGGCAATTGCTGCCGCTGCCCCTGTCTCTAAGCCTCTTCAATAGTTGTGTAAGCTCTTCCAATAATAGAGAACTTTGTGCGCATCATCTTGTTGTTTCGTTCGTTCGTTTGGCAATCAAGATCCGTGCGTAATTATTATTTGTGCGATAATGTAAACAAAAGCCCAGACCACAGCACAGCACACCATCAGCTGATATGCGTAAGAAATCTCCCAAGCACCACCCACACCCACATGAGGTAAAGGGATATAAAAACAACCCACACCAAGTAAAATCGACAAAAACACAGCAGTGCCAAAGCGAAAGTAGACCAGACCATGGCCAGCCGCCGGAGCGTGCTAACTGACACATCCACTAACACAGCCTGACACTGCTCAGACGACAGGAGCGACTAGCGAGGAGCAGCAGCAGCAGCAGCAGCAGCAGCAGACACCGGATCCGTAGTTCCGAGTTGCATATAAAGCTCGCTACCGGCACTGGCGCTTCCACAGTAGTTGTGTGGCAACTAACGGCAGACACTTGTGCAGCATGCGGCACACCAAGTCGATGAGCTTACTCCTTGCCCTAATCCTCACGGTGTCGTTGGTGATGGGCCAGCAGAAGGTGATGTTTCTGTGCGGCACCGAGCTGAACGATGCACTGTCCACGATGTGTGGAAATCATGGCTACAATCGCATGCTCAAGCGTTCCTTTGGTGCGTGTGCCAGCAGCTGACCCATTGAACCTGTACATAAATATTCCTTTTGTTTCCCCTTGCAGATCCCACGGACTACAATGATATTGAGGCTGGTTTTGGCTTGGCCCGCCTGGACTTTGACGAAAGCTCGCTGCTGCATCGCATGTTTGGCGAGAGCGCCGCACAGCTGATGAAGACGCGACGTCGCCGCTTCGGAGTCTCCGACGAGTGCTGCCTGAAGCCCTGCAGCCTGCCCGAGCTGCTCAACTACTGCGCCAAGCCCCCCGGGCTGTATGTCAATTGAGGATAAACAAAAGTGAAGCGGCAGCGCATAAAAATCTATTTGTAATTATTTTATTATCGGACATAGGATAATAGCATTGTATGATGTTTGTTTGTAGGGCCATGAATATTCCAACTGTCTATAAATTATTCAAATAAATTATCCATTCAAACGGCTGCAGTTTGGCAATTAAATTCGGCAACCCAATGATTATTGCACCTAATTATTTATGAATTATTTCATCAATTTCATATGCAAATAATGCCAAATATTCCAATTGATTAGCCCCAAAAGTGCACAAAACGAATTTGTTTTGGCGTAACGGGAAAATGGAAGCCAAGACTGGAACTTAAATCGAGTCTCTAACGAGTCTGGAATGCCCTTGGTAGAGTCCAGAGTTGGATCTATGGAAATTTAGGAATTTTAACGAAACTTCAATGAGCAGTCTAGGGTTTCTTTTGGTAAACAAGAAATGTAAATAATTGATGATAAAATATACACAAATAGAAGAAAGACAAACACAAAGGTGAACCTTTTGCAGTAACTTCTATAGAAGCCTCAGAAGCCCCATCTTTGCTTTACGAACTCCCCCCCTCCCATCCTGCCTTAGTCCCACAAATGTACATAATGTGCAGCTGTTTGTATAAGTATATTCTAGCTATATTTTCGATCGTTTATAATATGTAGTTAACATGCAACAAGCCATCAAGGGGAAACATCGTGCCGTAATACTCGTGCTATCCGTGGGTAGAAACAGGGGCCAGATTGGGTTTGGTTCTGCTGCTGTGTGTGGCGAAGTCTCTAGAAGTTGGGAATGGAGCAGTACTCAGCGAGCACGGTGACGTCGCAAGCCTTGCGGCAGCATCTGTCGGCGATGCCTTCGCGTGCGCGGGCGCGGCGACTCTGGGCGGCCAGGGAGCTGAAGGCCGTCTCGCTGCCATAGAAGCGGCCGCCAAAGAGCGGATAGGGCGCCACATCCGCGGAGGAGCCCTCTTTCTCCTCCACATACTGTATGGGATCGAGGGGATCCAGTTCGGTGGCAGCAGCTATAAAAGGGGGGGGGGAAGCAGCAAAAGTGTTTTATGGGTGAAGAGAGAGAGAGAGAGAGTTGCTGCACTTACACATGCCACCGCCTCGCTTGTGGGGCAGGACACTGTTGAACTCCTTGCACACCATGGACAGCATCTCGTTCAGCTTGTAGCTGCACAGGACATGGTTGCTCTGGTCCCGCATGTACATGCCATTGTCCGCCACGACAGGGGAGAGAGTCACAGCCAGCAGCACCAGGATCACGGATATCGACACTAACTTGCTCATGGTTCAGACTGAAGGATGCTGTGAAAGCTGCTCGCAAGTGGTTCCTGTTCTAGCCTCAATTGAGCTGGGCTAAGCCGTAACTGTTGCTCTGCCTCAGCCAGCAGCTGGCTTATATAGTGGCAACTCGAATTGGGTCTGGGTTAGGGTCTAGGTCCATGAAAGGAAACCCAAAGGAAAACCATATTCATATTCATATTCATATTCACACGGCGGAGAGTGTCATTTTGTGTTAGGCAGCAAAAGACAAGTCGAGTGCATCGTTCGCTTAACTCGTTCAATGTCAACGCTGACTTATGCAAATCGTTGTGGGCTTAAAGGAAAGGTGTGTGGGTGGGTGGTGGGTGGTTGCTGTCGGCCAATTAAACAATTTATGTATAAACAGCGAGGCCGTGCTAAGCCTTTGCATTTATGAATACCAAATGAGGGCTGGTGCCCCCCCCACGTTCCCACGTTCCCAAAAACTTACCAATGCGCGCCTGTGCCAGGCCGATGAAGAGGCAAAGACAAAGGCTCAACTTGGTCATCATTTTGGCTGCTCTTTCCTTGAGGAACTTTTGCTTTTGCTTTCGTTTATTCGTTAGTCAAAGTTTGTGCTGCATAAATAAGTGATTACGAATCGGATTATGAGTGTATATAAATGGATATTTATGTATGTGTTTGTATGTGTTTGCATGTCTGTGTGTCTGTGTGGGTGAAGCTCTTCACTTGGGCAGGCAGTAGGAGGCCAGCTCTTGGTAGCTGCAGGATAAGACGCAACACTCGTCGTAGATGCCGCCCGATGACCGCTGTCTGCGATGACGTCGCGTCTGTATGAGCACCTCGGCACCATAGAGGCTGGAGAGCAGCGGACTCAGCGCAAAGGCTGCCCCATCCAGCGGCTCGCTACGCTTCTGGGGCAGCGTGTTGTAGCCATGGGCACAGACCACGTCCATGGCATCGGACAGTGCTTGGCCGCACAGCTTGTGGCTGCCCACCTGCAGCTGATGGACATGGCCGTGGCCATGGCCCTGGACGCTGGCCAGAAAGATCAGCAGCAGGAGCAGCGGCCAGCGGCGGCGGAGAGGCTCCACCTGCGACTGTACTGTCACTGCAGTTGTTGTGTCCTTGCCCGACATCCTTGTGGCTTCTGGAGTTTGCTTTTGGCTGTTTTGAGGGCATTGCAGGAGCTATTTATACGCCGAAAACTGCCACACAAAACTTCAAGCAGTTCAATGCACTTTTGGGGCAACCTGAAGCCACCCCCCTCCCCCAGGGGGAAAAAACAACTCAAACCTCACTGCTTGTGGCACGTTACTTGCCGCTTAAGAGGCTGTGACTGCTGTCGCCGGCGATTAGTGTTTGCCGCCGACAATGTGGCAGCCTCATTAGCATTAGCCAGTGGGGCGCCCGCTGATGCCTGCCAGGTGGAAAGTATGCTTCACTTGGCAGGCAGGCAGGCAGGCAGGCAGAGGAGCAGGCAGCCACTCAAGCAGTGTGCGAAATCGCTGCGTTCTGGTGGCAACAGTTGGTTGCCAGCGTTGCCGCAATCGGTTGCACACACTCGAGACTCGACTACCCCCCCACAAGCAAAGGCAACATAAAGTGCAGCATAAACGTGAACGTAACTCCTGCAGGAAGTCCAAGTAAAAATGGTGCTCGATATCAAGATGTGCCGCTTCGACAATGTGCCCTGGGGCTTTCGGCTGGTGGGCGGTGCGGACTACGATTACCCCCTAACGGTGGTTAAGGTTAGGCACGACAAAACGGAATCGAATCGAAACGGAATCCCAGTCTCCCCTCGCACCTGTGTGTTACGACCCCCCACCCCCAACAGGTGCTGTGCTTTTGTCACATTTTGCTTTGCGCTTTGGAAATAACCCGCTTTGTGGCAGTGCTTTTGTAATTAATTTCGCTTTTTCCGCTACTCGTTTTTGGTTCAATTACGTAACGATGTGCGTGAGTGTTCACGTGTGTGTGTGTCGGCGGTGTGTGTGTGTTTGTGTTTGTGTGTAATTAAAGTAATTCGTAGCAGACACGCCTCTTTTGTTTATCTAATCGACAGAGAGTCGGAAAGGGCAGCCCAGTGCCATGCATTTTGCCTGCTAATGAGCATCCGGATTCGGGGGACATCAACTTTTTCAAATTTTAATTGTGTGTTTTGGTGCCAGTTGCACTTTACAGTTCCACTTTGCAGTGATTCGATTCGGTTTTTGTTTTTGTTTCGGTTACGGTTTGTTTTGTTGGATTGGCATACTCGTAAATTGCATTTTACATTTAGCATCGCTTCGCAGCAGTTTTTGCCGTTACATTGTGTGGATAACAACAACAAGGAGAACAACAATACAGTACAATAAAGTATCCGCGTAAATCCGCGACAAATGCAATTTTTAATTGGCAAACTGAAATGTACAAACGCACACACACACACACACCAAGATAATGAGTAAGAGAGAGAATGAGTATGAGTATGAGTATGCGTGCAAGTGCGAGGGCTGCCTTTTCGCTTCTCTCCCTTTCTGTTGCTCCCTCTCTTCAATAGGCTCTTTAAGCGCAGCACATATTTAAGCATAATTCCGTTACCCAATCGCTTTACACAAACAACAATCGAAGCATCGCCCACTTCACCGTTCCATAATTGAGCTGTAGCAGCTACCTTCTGTCTGTCCGCACATGCATGTGTGTTTACATAAGCTGAGAGTAAGCTGAGCTTTACGCTCTCCACCTAATGAGAGTATGGGGAAGCATGGGGAATGCAAAGACATGAATAGACAAAAACAAAAACGCACTCTCAGACGTTTATCTTCATCTTGCATACTCCTCCACTCGGTCTCTCTTTCCCATTATGCTTCTCAAGAATTTCTATAAACATACGTAAGCCGGCTATCAATGTGATTTAGGTTTGTGCATTTGAGTACCTAGGAAATTTACTCCGCAATTGCAAAGACGCAAAATGAAGACTTTCAAACGTAAGCACTGCCGAGGCTTCAGCTGCGCCTTGCCTCCCCTTCGCTTTGACTTTCTTGCATTGCTATGTCCTCGAGGCAGCCTCGAATGTCGCTGCTACTGAGGAATTATGAGGCAGTGCTTGCAAACAACGGAATCAACACTCAAAGCAAATCAAGGGAAGAAGGAAGCTTTACAAAGAAGCAACAAAACAGGCAAATGGTAAACATGTTTGGCATGAATGTAAAAATGTTTTGGCTGTGGGACTATTCCATAGGTGCTTTAATATACTTATGTATGTTGGTGCCATTGAAGATTTATTACTCTATTGCTCTGTGCTATACAGCTTTCAGTTTCTCTTCAAGCAGCCCTCGTCCCAGTGTCATACACTTTGCCTCCTCATGCTCCTCATGCCGCTCTCTTTTGCTCTCACGATTAGGCATTGTTTCTTCTCCTCTTTGCCTAGAGTGTGCGTGTGTGTGTGTGTGTGTGTGTGTGTATGGTGTGCTCTGTGGGTCTGGGTCTTCTGCTCTTTGTTTTGCTGACATTTGGCGCGCGATTTATTTTTATGCACTTAGCACGCGACGGCAACACTCGACGACAGCTAATAGAAATCCCCACATTATCGCATCTATTGTGCGAACATCTCCCGCCACACCGCCGCACTTTTAATCGTATATCTGAAGCTGCCTCTCTTTCTCTCTTCCCATGTGTGTAATAGGTGACCGAGGGGAGCATTGCCGATGAGGCTGGACTGCGTGTGGAGGACATCATTGTGCGCATCAATGACACCGCTGCCATGCCCCTCACCCATGACGAGGCCCACCGCCTAATAATGAACAGTGGCAGCGTCTTCTACTTTGGTGTTTACCGGTGAGTGCAGTTCCCTCTCTCCCTCTCTCCCTCTCTCTCTCTTTCCTCTTTCTTTTCTTTGGGAGCGCAAGCCATAACCGTTAATCAAAACTCTTTTCTTTTGTTGGGCAGCGAGTTCGAGGAGGAGGTGTACGAGTGCCCCAAGCGTTTTCCCACCAGCGAGAGTTCGCTGACCAAGTCCCCCACTCCCACTCCCACTGCCACTCCTCCTCTCTCGCTGTCGCCGACTCCGTCGCTGCTTCGGCTGGCGGAAGCCGCAAATGCTCGCACTCCGGAACTGCGGTCGGAGCTCGTGGAAGCCCCCGTGGAAGAACGTCGCCAAGCCATGTCGGAAGTGCATTCGGAAGACAATCGCGAGGAAGGCGGAGACCGCGCAGCAGCGACAAGCAACAACCTGGACGGACGTCTGTATTTGCCCGAATTACCCGATCGTCCGTGCTCGGCGCTGTCAGAGCGAGCGGAAATTAAGCTCCTGGAGGAGGAAATTGCCGCCGTGCTGTCCGGCGAGACGGAGGTGCTCAAGGAGCACAGTGTCCTGGGGTGCGTGTGTGTTCTCGAGTGTGTCTGTTAAGCTGTGTGACGAGCGAGTGCTTTAACCCAACATTCCATATGATACAGCGTCAATTTCTACAGGCTCTTCCCCAAGCCGGGCGTCTGCATGGCCAGCGATGTGCTGCGCTCCCTCAACGAGGAGGTGACCAAAACGAAGCTGGAGAAGGACAAGGAGAACCGCAAGTGGTCCACGTTCCTGCAGCGCCCCGACCGCCCCGTGCCCAAGAGCAAGCAGCAGCTGGAGGCGGAGCGGCGGGCGGCCAATGCCTACAAGGTGACGATTGTCAAGTCTGCGCCGCGCGACACCTCGCCCATGGTGAGTGGCTCTCTGTGGTTGTCTCTGTGCGGATCAGAGGTTAATTTCTTCATGTGACAGCCGGAAGCTAAGCCGGCGCCAAAGGAAGCAACGCCGCCAGCGCTAGAGGAAGTCAAGCAGCAGCAGGAGGAGGTGGAGCAGAAGCCAGCCAAAGAGGAGGAGGAGGAGGAGCCGCTACCCACGGACAGCGAGGTGCCGAATTTGGAGCAGCTGCAGCAGGGGCAGGAAGAGGCTCAGCAGGTGGATGAGGACCAACAGGAGAAGGCCGATGCCCCAAAGGAGGTGTCCGACGGCCTCAACGAAACGGAAGCACCGCCTGCGGCCAGCGATGAGTCCACTGAGCCTGCTGCACCCCCCTCTGCGTCTCCACCACCCAAAACGGAGGAGGAACAGGCGCTGGAGCGGCAGCTGGCCGATGTGCAAAAGCAGCTCGCTGCACTCTCCACTCTGCCCTCGACCATACAGTCCACGCTGGACTCGGTGACCAAGCAGCTGGCCGACCTGCTGCCCACATTCAAGCTCCAGCAACAGCCGCAGGCCCTGCCACAAATCGATGAAGGCCTGGGCGAGGAGGGAGAGGAGCCCAGCCAGTCCCAGTCCCAGTCCCAGTCCGGATCCCAAATGGCCGCTGGCAAAATGGAGGATGCAGGTGCAAAGAAAAACTATGGCCCCATGGTCGACAGTAATTAAATTTTTCTAATGGCGCACTTTGCGTGTATCCTTTCTATCCCCCCACCACACACCGCACACCCGTTACCCGTTACTGGATACTGCTTGCTTGCACACTGCTTGCTGGATTACTGCTTGCTGCACCCCAGGCAACGGCATATCCATATCTGGGGCCGACAAGCCACTGCCGGGGCCATGTGAAAATAATGAGAATAGATGCGATGCCAATGACCTGGAAGTGGCGGAAATTTCGCGCTCAACTGACGACAGTCGCCAGGACCAGGACGAGGCAGCTGCAAAAGCTCAGCCACAGGCACAGGAGCTCAGCGAGGAGCAGAGCTTCAAGAAGCAGAAGGTGAGTGCCATACGGAGGCAAGGACATGGCCTTGGCAGAAGCAGGAGGAGAAGCAGGGCTGTTAATGTAATTATTCGGTCATAAGTGGTGGAGTCCGGCAAGTCCGTGCAGAGCAGCCTTTAATAACATTAGTTGTCCGTCCGTCCAACTGGCTGGACGATTGCTGCCCGGACTGGGGCTGAAGATTGTTCAACTGGGAGACAGATTGCCCTAAAGACTCTAGCTGCAGCTTCATTCATTTAGAGTGTAAATCCAAGAGGAGTTAGCAACAGAAAGTGGATATAAATTCAGAGCAAACACAAACAGACTGGGCAGACTTTAAGCTCTAAACAATGGGAGGAATTGCTGGCTCATAGAACACCTTCTTCGGTCTTTCCACCGAAGCAAACCTTAGCCTTAGCCTTGGCTCCAGCTGGAAGTTGTCTTCGCTTGGGTGTCCCACAAATTAACTAAAATGCCATTTGGTTTTTGTCTTTTTCTACTTGCAGCATAGTGTGCGCTTCCAAACGTAGTTTACTTTAGCTTTTAATTGAGTTTAAATTTTGATCAATTGCCCAGCAAGTTCTCTCTCGTTCTCTCTCTCTCTCTGGTTGAATAAAAGTCAGTTCCGCCCGAAAGCCCCACTAGAACAGAAAAATGCAGAAACCAAAAGACAATTAGTAGGCACCAAGTGGAAAGCGCTTCAAGTTTGCTTTTCTCTCTGCCCTTTCTCTATCCACTGGCACTCTCTTTTCCCCCCTCCTGCCGCTTGTGTGTGCGCCAGAAACACGATGTCATTGAGGAGCTGGAGGAGCAGTTGGTGCGCAAAAACAATCCTCGACGTTCGAAGCGTGCCTTTGGGCCACTGGTGCCATCATCGGAGCGGCCATTGGTGCTGCCGGGCGGCCGTCGCTGGTATCGTCCCAAGGATGCCTACAACGATGAATTCATAGCCGAGACACTGAGCGCCCAGGCGGAACTCATCACGGGCAGCACTCTCGGGTGGGTACAAGCCAAACACACACACACACAGCCAAATCCCTCTACGCTGGTTTGTTTGACCAGATAGACACAGACACAGCCATGGCGTAACCAGGCCAAAAGCTCATCTCTGGCATCTCATGTTCTTTCACTATTTCCATGGCATCACCATCTGCTCCACCATTGCACCATAAATTTACGCATTAGCAGCTGTCCCTACGAGAGTCCACTGCTGGGCTATGATGCCAGGTACCAAGCACAACCAAGTGCCCCCTTTGGATGCACTTTCATTACCATTATCGTGCGGCATTATCATTATGCCTCCATGTCCCCAGTTCATGCTCCATCTCCATCTCCATCTGCATCTCCATCTGCATTTCATGGCCCATTCTGAACGTCTGTCATATGGCCTGAAGTTGATTTGACTTTTCCTGCTTTGAGTTTCGTTTTTCCTGCGTTTCTTTTTGGGGTTTGCATGCTGCACTTCGCTCTCTCCCCGTCTCTATATGTCTCTCTCGTTTCTGTCTCTCATTGTAGATTGCATTTTGGAATCGTTTGTTCAATGGCGAGCACATAACACGCCAGCGCTTCAGGTAAGCTTTTCCGCTGCGCTTGCTGGAAAACTCCTCCACGACTCTTTAATGAGGCTAACAAACTTCATCTTCATCCACCCTCTGCCTCTGCCTCTGCCTGTGTGTGTGTGTGTGCCTGTGTGTGTGTGTCTTTGTGCACGCCCTTGTCTTGTTCTTAACCATTTTTTGGTACTGCTGCTGCTGCTGCTGCTGCACGTCCGCAGGGAGCTGCAGGGTCTCAGCCTGACCATGCAAAAGTAAGTTGTCAAATTGGAATTCGTTTTCTCAGGTTCACCCCTCGTTCGACTCGCTGCCTCAACTGACTGACAATTGACTTTCGTTTCTGCTCTCCCCCTTTTTCGCAGGGTCAACTTCATGAAGTACCAAAAACCGGAGCGCAAAATCGATCTGAATCGCAGCGAGGTATACAAATATCTCAATCCTCAGCTGGATCGTGCGCCCGTGCGTGGCATCGAGGTGCGTGCCCCACTGGTGGCCGCCGAGTCCGATATACGCCAGGCCGTGCAGTCATAGGAACCCAACCCAGCCCAACCCACACGCCACACTCGATTATCGCATAAGAAGCTCAACTCAAATATAACTATCAATGTGCCAAGAGAAAGCGAGTTGTTGTCAGGTCTTGTGTGTGGGGGGGGGGGTGCGATATTACATAATTTGTGTGCAACAAGGCGTATGTGTAATGTGTCGCTAGTGTCAGGGCAACAGCAGGCGGCACTGCTTGGCTGTTGCAATTTTCTTTTGCATAAACACGCGACGCTGCCAACTGCTTGCCAGCTCTACTCTACATATTACATACATAATATGTATGTGCGCTTACATATTTGCATATTTCTGTACATAAATCTAACTGGATTGTGTCTGTGTGTGTGTGTGTGTGTGTGTGTGGGGAATTTGCATTTATTAAGGCTAAATGAATTGGGGTTTGTGTAGCACAAAAAGGCAAAGTGGCAAATGGCAAACAGCACAATAAAACCCGTCTTTAGTTATGACACAAACAGCCATCCAGCCATGCAGCCATCCATTTGCTGCCACAGGATGTATGTGTATGTATATTATATGGTTATCCTTTCTGTATGAATGGTAATGGCAGTGGTTATGCGAAAATCAAAATTGTTGTCACGTTATAATGGCAGCCGGGAGAACGGATAAGCCAATGCCGCACATTTCACTTGCCCACCGCGACACACAAAAACGCCACACAAAATGATGAGACACTTTTTTGTTTGTCTCTTGTCTTTTTTTTTTGGTCGTTGTCGTCAGGCCAACGGGCAATAAAAACGCGCCAACTACCGTGAACTCCCGCGTGTCACTCGTCACAAAATTACGAACTCAGCGGCAACGACTTCACAGCATCAGCAGCAGCAGCAGCAGGCGGCGACGGCGACGACGGCGACGACGGCGACGGCAGCGGACCGACAAGAGCGAACGTTGCTGTTGGTGTCTCGTCTTGGACTGTCACAACACACTGGCCTGGCATTGGCATGTTGGCTTCGCATTATCATTGCATTGGCTAGAAGGATACGCTGCGCTTATGCTCGTGCCCCATGCCCTCGTGCTGCTGCCACACACAGAAATTTCACTCGTGTTGGGTTTCCCGTTGTTGAGTTTTTGGGACAGCTTTTCCGAGCAGCTTTTGAGTGGAAACGCGGCACATCTCGTTCTCCGTTGGGGGATAAACCTGCCGGAAATAAAATTAAGATTTGTGCGCTGCCGAGTTCAACTTGTTGGCACAAAAAGTTTCTGCTGCCTCTCATTCTCCTCACCCATTTGTACGCTTAATTGCTGAGCTGCGTTCACACTAAACTGAGCTTAAAACGCTTTGAAGTCCACTAATGCGCTGCGAGTCATTTGGAAAAAGGTCCCCCATCGAAGGGCATAAGTTAGCCAGCAAAAGGGTTCTTTGTTTTAAGATAATTTACTTTCATTTTCTTAGGCATTTGTTGAGCTGTTGGACTGCCTTGTTTCGGGCCATAATTTGTGTCGACTTGGACTATTTGGTTGATTCATTTGTATGGCATTTGATGGTCGGGCTTAAGACAAGTCGTGGGAGGCATTGCATTTGCAGATACAACTTTATTTGCTGAAGATAGAGCGACTTAAAGTCAGCTAAAATTATGAGAAATTTAAAAGTTGTCCTGCAAAAACCGTTGCATACTTTGCGGCGGTGCTCTAACACGAATATGCAATGGATCTACGCTACATAACTAGGCCTGCTGTAGGTCATTTAGCGTTTGTATTTATGAAACAGTAAAGTAAGTTCAACCCTCGAATAATTTATGGTCCGATTCTGCAGGTTTTCACTCGAAATTTGGCTTTTTTTCAGCTTTTACTGCAGTTGAAATGCCCAAAAATAAATAAATCTTTTATGGTTTTTATTTTTGAATTTGAATAAACAATACTAGGACAACAACTACTTAAGAGTAAGTACATACACACACATACGAGTTGACATAAAAATAGTTTTGCTTTCTTTTTGAACGAATATTCATCGAAACGAACTTTTATAGCTGGTATAATGATAAAGTGTTTGGGCTCACAAATACAAAGAAGGCAAAAACTTACAGCAGCAGCAAAACACTTTAAAAGTGCTGCCAAATTTGTTATAAACAAATTCTCTCTCTCTTTCTTACTTTCTTACTTTCTTACTTTCGTTCTTTAGAATTATAGGGTACAGCTAGGTTAGAGTTTTGTTTGTGTTACTTTTGTGTGTGTTTGACACTAATTATCACTACATCAGTTTGAAGCTAAATAGTTGATAAGTTGGGGTTCTCTTCTCGCCCAAAACAATCCTCGCAATCAGCTAAATAAATTGCATTCTTTGTGATGCAAATTTCGTGTGTTTAAAGTATTTCAATATTTCCAGAGTTTCAATTTTGTTTACTTGATTTTAAGGTACAACATTTCCGCGATGCCCCAGCTCTTTAAGCCATTCACAATCGCAAAATCACACACATCCAACCCATAAAATATGCTTAAACATATTCGGTTTGGGGTTGCGGCTGGGCTGCTGGTGATGGTGGGATTGTTTATCTCTAAATACTAATTAGCAGGTAGTTCGTTAATGCATTTATAGCACAGAATTATGCTGTTTGATTTTTCCTATTTGTTTTTGTTGGGGGCCTGTTAATACTTTCAATTCTAATTTACTAATTAAGTTTCTTTGTGTGCCTTGGTGGAGGCCCAGTGGGGGGAGTTGTTCCCTCTAGGCTGGTATTGTTGTTTGTTCATAGAAATCAGGCTCATCCTCGTCGTTCTTTGCCTCCTGGCCATCCAACTGGAAGGGAAAATATTAAATAATTGCCAAATTCACTCTCAAAACCCCTTGGCCTACCGCTTGCAATTCCTCTGGCTTGTAGAGCGCCACCAAACGCTGTCTTATGGGCACCATCATGATCAGGAAGAAGGGAAAAGCCAGCGAGAATCTCGAAGACTTGACGGACCACAGCAGCACCAGGCACAGCACTTGAATGGTGGTGAACAAATGCAGCTTCCAGGGCCGCACGCGCTTCACATAGGACGTGGGTGGATAATGCTTCACGGGCATAAAGTACAAGCGAATGCTGTGGGATCGAACGAATGCAGAGATTAGAGGAGTGCCTGCTGGGATTGTGCCAAGACTTACCGCTCGAACAGCTGCACGCCGCTCATGGAGGCCACGCCCATGTACAGGAACACTCCAAAGAGCACAGCCATGGGTATGAGTCGCAGCAGCGGGGCCATCAGCACCGACAAACCAATCATCACGCACACAAAGAAGCCAGACAAACGCTGCTCCTTGACATCAATGATCCTGGGCGAATCACCAGGTGCATGGGTGCTGCAAAATGAAAAGAATTATTAAGCAAAACACGCCAAGATCGGAGAGTAAGTGCTGACAACCCACCGTGACATAATCGTAACCGATGAGACATGCGTCACGGAGCGTACTGTGGCCGCACAATGCCAGGGCATGCCAAAGAGGCCGCAGAAAGTGTTGAGCAGACACAGCAGCACAATGTCCCAGTGCAGGCCGGAGCCCTTCTTCAGCCCACGCTCGGGTTTGTCCACAATCAGCTCCGATATCTGCGACTCCATAAAGATCAGAATGTAGACGAGCAGCGCGGGCACCACACAGGCGAAGGGCACCCACGTGGAGGTGGCATTGAAGCCAATGTACCAGCCGCGCAGCTGCGGGGCGCTGGGCGAGAGGCCCGCGGGCACCACCAGCTTCTCCGTGTAGACAGAGGGCACGAGATAGTCGACCAGCACGAATATGGCAATGGAGATGGGCACACCAAAGTCACCGAGGGCACGGCGCGCATTGCGGCCCAGGAAGTGCGAGTTGCGGAAGAGCTTCAGGTAGTAGGCCACAACGAAGGTGGCCAGCGTGAGGATGGTGCAGAAGAGTGCGGTATTTGGCTGATTGGTGGGCAGCTTCGAGCCACCCATTGGCGCCGCTGTGGTCGTGGCATTCAGCAGCGTGACGCTCATGTTGTAGTGAGTTCCATTCAGGTCCGAGTCTTGGTCGTGCGCCACAAGCGTCGGCGGCGGCAGGTTGTAGTCGGAGAGCAGTGGATTCTGCTGGTAGATGGAGACCAACTTCATCACCGTCTCCACAATGTAGATGAGCGTGATCAGCGCCGAGAAGATCTCCTGTGTGAAGCGCGTGAGCAAACGCACATAGACGCTGCCCTCGAAGGCCGACACACAGAGCGCGATGATGATCAGCCAGATGCCAACGTAGACGCGCAGCGAAAGGAAATCAAAGTCGTTCTGCGTGCAGAACACCATCAGCGCCTCATCGAACAGCAGTAAAGGTCCCGTGGTGCCGATTATGACCAGCGGCTGGCAGCTGAGACAGTGGAAGACGATGCCCACGAAGGAGCACGAGATCAGCGTCTCCGAGATGCCGATCCAGCTCTTCGTTTTGTCCGACACCAAGCCGCCGAACGTGATGGCCGTGGAGAGGCAGGCAAAGTACATGAAGATGGTGGCCGCCAGTGTCTCCGTGTTGAGGCCGTCGAGGATGTCGCTCTTGTACATGGGCATGCGACGCTTCAGATCGTTGCGCAGGCCACCCCACAGGCGGTGGGTCTTCTCCATGGGATTGGGCTTCTTCTTTTTGCGTCCATCGTCGTCATCGTCGTCGCCGTCACCGCTGCCGCCACCACCGTCGCCGCCATCGCCACCGGGTCCCATGCCAATGGCGCCCATCGATTGCTTCTCGAGCAGCGCCTTCTCCTCGTCCTTGCCGATCTTGATCATTTCGCTGTCGCGCTTCACCTGCAGCGCCTTGATCTTGCGCGTCCGTATCCAATCCTTCTTGGCCTTCAGCTCCTCGAACGGCAGCAGATCGTGGCGATCCCAGTTGCCGGGCGGCAGCACAATCGAATCGTCAAGGAACTCATTGATGGCCGACAGCAGATCCTTGCGATCGTCCGCCTTGTACGCAATGGCATGGAAATGCTCGTTGGCCATCAGCGTGGAGATGGAGCGACCCACCTCATGGTAGTCCAAGTCAAAATTACGCGGCCCCAGCAGCACAAACATAAATCTCACGGGCACGGGCACCTCCGTCAGCGTGGGCATCAGGACACCCTCCGACAGGCGTACAAAGGCAATTGTGGGCTGATCCAAGAACTCAACGGCACCGACCTGAAAGGGGAGATGGCAATATGATGAGGAAAAGCTCTAAAGTAAACCATTTGGTGGGTTATTCATACCAGCACAGTGGTTGCCTCAGCTCCTGCGGGTATGCGCCTCAGGATGGTGTCATTCTGCAGCTTCTTGAGATCCTCCTGCGACGATGAGTACATGTCATCCTTCATATCGATCTTCAACTCATTGCTGCGCTTGCTGCCGCCAATATCGGCAGCGGGCATTATCTTGATCTTCTTGTCATCGGTGCCGCCCGACAGGTTCTGTGAAGCATGCCCCAAAATATGATCAGTTTTTCGGGCATAAAAGAGTTTTAAGGCATGCAAAATATATTTAAACATCAAGAAACGAACGTGCAGCAGTGGAAATTACGTAAAGCAGGAAGGCACAAAGACTAGAATAGACAAAAACACAATTGAGAACTTGCCAATCGTGGAGTAGTGGAGTAGTGGAGGTGGCACACATTTATAAAAAGGTTCTAAGAGAGTGGTGGGAGTAGGCTAGTGGGTGTGACTAGGCGGCTAGGCTAAAAAGAAACATCTGGAGTTGTCTAAGCGCAAGAGGGGCAACTGGGCGACTCCTGCAGAGAACAGGCAAGGAAATCGTAAGAGTAAACCAATTTCCTTCACTGCTTCTACGAGCCAAGAGTCACAGCGCCACAAGTGGGAATAGGAGTTGAGGTTTGTTAGTGGCTCTTTAAGGTCTCATTACACCCAGGTAAGACATCGTTGAGTGTCGCCGGTGATCGATGGCCGCTGCAATGCCCCCGGGCGAGCCCACATTAAGCGTGGTGGCTGCTGCTGCTGCTGCTGCCGCTGCTGCCGGTGGGGCACTGGAGGTGACGCAAATGCTGCGCCGTGCCTTGGCTAGGTTACGTGGCTGCTGCTGCTGCTGAGCATCGGCGCCCATCCAGAGAAACTGTTTCGTGTGGGTTGTGCGCAGGGAGAGAGAGTTGTTTGTGTAAACGTAAACAATAAAACGCACAAGAAAAAGACCAAAAAAAGAAACAACGTCAAAAATGTTTGGCCGCAGAAAGTAGAAGAAGAACAAACGTTGGACAAAAGCATTAACGGCATTATATCAGAGCTTGTCTGTACGATTCATATGTACAATTTTGGCTATTCTTTACCGATTTGGGTATAAGTTGCTGTTGTTTGTTGTTGAGTGTTCGAGTGTGTGTGATGGCAGATGGCAGAAATAGACAGAGAATAATTATGAAAACACGATCATGGGATTAGCAAAAACGTTTCGAACACACACTGTAAAGCCAATTATTTATAGCGAACAAGCGAACGACGAGGATTAATGTTGAATGATTATGATATCAGTAGATGTATGGAACCACAGATTAGTATGAAAAGGGGTGAGCTTAAAACACAGTTAGAATGTGCCTTTGCGGCCTACCTGCAGGCTGGTGTAGCTGTTGTATTTGCGCTTCGTAAATGGCAGCACGCCCTGATGCTCGTTGACATGCCGATGCCGCAGCAGCAGCGAACGCATCACCGATGGTTTGTCATTAATGTCAATGAGGTCCTCAATCACCATCTGAAAGAGTGAACAAATAGGTAAGAGAACTCTCTGCAGCATAGCTATAGCCCAGACGCACCTGCTCTACCACACGATATGCCACGGCGGGCAAATCCTTCTCGTTGAGGTCCAGCAGCACAACGCCCGTTTCCAGGCAGCGACGCAAATTGAGCAGCGAATGGAATGAGAGAGAGGCAACATGAGGCTTGCCCCAGCGATCGGAGCCCTCCTCCACATCCTCCTCGTATTTGATCCAGCGCGCAGTCTCCTTCCACTCACGATCCTCGCCCACGCCAGTGAGCTCGTCCAATTGCACAAAGATCTAAGGAGGAAAAAGGAAAGAGGAAAGAGAAAGGTAATAAAAAACGGTACTTCTGTATTGCCCACTCACCTCATGTGGACTGTGATCCACTTCGGGCTTCTTGTTGGTAAACGGCGAAATGGTAATCTGCGGCAGCTCTCGCAGCTTAATCGATGAATGATGAATCTTGTGACGCCGCAGGGCACGCGGATCGTCCGAACGATGCGATCTCAGCTCGTTGAGATCAGCCTCCTACATCGAGGGAATAGGAAACAAACAACGATTAGGGTTTGAACTATAAACTTGGATGAAATATACGTGGCTAAGGGCACGGTAAAGGATGTAAATGGTCAACCTGTTTAGCCGGCATTTGGCCATTTGTCTACAGATTGGCGATATCCGTGCATGGGTTAGCAAATGAGAGAGATACACAATTGCTGGGTTAGTTAATGATCTTATTAGGCTGTGATTTAGGCTGGTTAGCTTCTAGTGTTTAGTGGCTCTAGTGTCTAGTGTTTGTTGAGGACGCTACCTCCAATGCCGTGTCCTCAGGCTGTACAGAGATGCGACGCGCACCTGCATCACCGTTCTCCTCGATGGTCTTTTTGGCTTCCACGCTGTCCTGATGTGAGAATTTACGCTGTCTATAATACTGATGGCGGCTGCAAAAGGTAAACATTCAAAAGAAATTATTAATTATAAAGCGTATTGTAATAGCAGTTAATATGTAACCCAAAAACAATGCAGCAAAGTAGAGTCCCGTTAGGGTCTTCTTTCTGTGCTTCACACAAAAGAGTTCGCTAGGTGCTTAGGTAGCTAGCGTCGCACCATGGGAGGCTTCCATACAATTGCAGCTCAAAACTTCAAGTCAACGAGCTTTTTGTAACTGCATGGCTGTTTCAGACACAAGCGACAAATATCTCCCACAGTGCAATGTCTCAGGTACCTTCTTTGCTGGTGAGAGGGCGACAGAAGGAATAGATGAGAGAGCGAATGAAGCCGATGCAACTGCATGCCAGTTACAGATTTGTCTAGCAAAAGTAAGGTCCCGTTAGGTCTTATGCGTAGCTAATGTGGTCGCACTATGGGAACCTTTTATACAATTGGGGCTCAGTAGTGAAAGTCGAGAATCTTTATGTAGCTGTATGGCAGTTGATGCTTTTTAAGACAAACGCCACAAAAAGCTACCATAGTGCGGCCACTCAGGTACCTGATTTGTGGGTGAGAGAGCAACAGAAGGAATTGCTGAGAGAGCAAAGTCAAACGAAATTAATTGCGAGGGTGTTTATTTAGTGTGAGGAGCAACGAAGATCACTTGCGAATATAAATACCCATCGTGGGAGAGGGGATGTGGGTTACATTACCTTTTTCTGCGTTTTCGTTCGTGGGATTGGTCCGTGGGCTGATCATCATAGCTCAGACTCGGCGGTGTGATGACAATCTTCTTCTTGCCAGCGGCACCACCGAACTGAACGTGCTTCTCTTCCGCCGAATTGTCCGAGTGATCGCCGTGTCCGGCACGCTCAGAAACTAATGGGAAATCCTCTGGTATGTCATCATAGTTTTGTGCATTATTCAGTGGCTCCGTTTGGCTCTCGTATTCCGAGTCCTCCTCAATATTTAGATCATTTGTGCGAACTACAGAATTCGCAGAAGGATAACTTTAAGCATCTGATGGTGGATATAAATATTAAATGAGATCTCTTACTGCTATTCTTCTTGCGGGATGCAGTGGGTAGTTGCGTGTTGTCCTGAAAGGTATTCACATCGAATTTCTCTTTACGTACACTGGTGCCGGCAAAGACCTTGTCCATTTCCGAGTCCAACAGCACTTCATCGGGATCCTCATTGCCGCCGGACTGCAACAAAAAAAGTACAGAGAACAAATAAATACATTTCAAATGGATTGTCCATCAATTGTTTTCTGCCTGTCCCTGCCTCACGTTATGCATGACTCAAAAGCAGCCACAAATACTTTTCAATTAAGAATCTATATACACATAGGAAAAACAAAGTCATGTGACTTCGGGCGGCATTATTGCCCCTCGTCACGAGTGTATTTATTTTTTGTTTTTTCGAAACATGTCTGAAACATACAGAAGGGGGGTGCCGTACGATGTATGAAACGCATTAATCATCGCTTATTGAGTGTCAGCGCGCTACGCATTAGAGCAAACTACTCGTAAAAAAAATGAGAGAGAGCGAAGGAAGGAAGGAAGAGGAATGGCAGCGAGACGAGACACTATCTACGGAGAGATGCAAAGTCCCGCGCGAGCGTTGGCTGTCTTTATATTTAATGGCGTTATTCATAATTGCTTTCAATCGATCTCAATTGATTTCCATAGTGACGAAGGCATTGATTGCCTTCGCAATGTGCGGTGCGCATTTCTCCATCATCTTCATCTACATTTCTCAAGTGAAATATATTTTGTTGCATCCACAAGGAACGAGGAACAAGTAAACTCAATTACTTCTAATTGTCGAGATGGGGCTATCAGATTACACAAAAAATAAAGGCAACAACAACAAAAATCTTATGAAATTGTTTATTGGAGAAATCACAACAGAAGGTTACATGGTGTTCAATTTTCATTGTCTGGCATCTGGAAATTGTATACTCGCTGCATGATTTTCCCTTCTCTGCACTGATTTTTCTGTGTAAATTTCAATTCATTTCCCAAGAAGAAACATTATATGATCCGCAAGTGTTTGGCAAAGGTGCAAGTGTATTATTTTTCGGAATCTTTCCTTACTACTTGGATGGAATTCTGCTTAATTTCTAAAAATATCTAGCATTCAGTAAACTTATAAACAAAAGAAACTTAAGGAATTATATTCCCAAAAACCATTCAAAATATCAAGTACCCTCTTGAATATCCCCAAATATGTGCCGCTACAGACAGCGCCTTCTTTTGCTTCATATTTTACTTGATGATGAACGTCTTTGAGCGCTTTTGTGTTTACCCCCAAACCCACAGCAGATAAGGGAAATTCACGAAAAATATGTTGGCACATATGAAAATGAAAGTGAAATGGGATTTCCCCCGTTGAGCTGCCAGCGAACACCTTTTTTTTTGCCGACATTTATTATTTACTTCGATATGCAAACGGAAAGGGAAAGTATCCAGAGAGAGAGAGAGAGTGAAACGGTGTATCCTTGACAATTATATTTACTTCCTGATAGGCAAACGCGGAAGGGAAGGCGGCGAGGAACAAAAGAGAGGCGAACAAACAGAGTTTCACTTTGAGTTTATAAATAGCGAAAAAGAATTTAATAACGCTGAGAGCCACGGCACGTGTGTGTGTCCAAAGGGAGTCGAGTCGAGTCCGCGCTCTCTCCCTGTCTTTTGTCCCGTTCCTTTTCGTTCTCTCTTTGCCTATTGCTAGCTCCTTCTCCTTCTCTCTGTGTCTCTTTTGCTGTGTGTGACCCCGACATGTGGCTTGTGTGCATGTTCGACTGATAAGAGCAAAAGCGTAACGCACGTTACGTTAATTAATCGATAAACACTGCGACGCGTAGCTTTCGGGTGGGAGTGGGGTGCACATTCCACCACATAATGTTGATATTAATAATGATAACAACAACAACAGTAATGATGACGATGATGATGATGACAGTAAAAGCATTTTGTCATGCGGCCATTAGCCAGGAGGCTCCATCAACGCCACCCACATGGCACCTGGAGGCAGCGCACTTTATGCAGCATGTCAGCCGTGGCAGCGGCAGAGCGACAAAGCTTATCAGACGAGTAATCGATGGAGGACCCCTAACACCCCCCAAGCTGTCTCTGAAACTGTCAAATTTTCGTTGTTGTTTTGTTGTCTAGAAATGCAAGAAGCATAGAAATAGAAACCCACAAAAAAAAAAAACCCAGAAGTGAGATCATCGAGGAGGGAAATTAGCGTAGAAAATATTCATCGAGACAGAGACAGCGACAGAGCCACAGCTCAGAGTTCATTAACGTAACGAAACCGATTAGCCAAAATGTTGCGCAATTCTATAGATACGAGCAGAACCTATCCCAATGACGCGCACTGTACTTTTGACTTCCAAGTTTGAAGCGTACCCACAGAACCTCAACCTCAACTCGATTTGACACGAGTTCTCTCGTTGAGTGCTTCTGATGTGATTTGACATCTCCTCTCCTGCGGTGGCAAGCAGCTAGTGAGCGGCGGCACGTGACACTCCTCCTCGCTTGTAAGTCATAAGCGAGTTATGTGCTCGTGAGCACAAACAACTTTTTGTCAAGCTGAATCACAAATTGAATCAAACTCCGGAGGCTGCAACGAAACTTGTTTCTGTTTCAGTGGCACAAGTGTCCGCCCCCCCAACCTGCCTGTCACACAAGTTGCCGCACGGATTAAAAGTTTGTCTGACAGTGCGGACTGGGCAATAAGCTTGCTGGCTGATTCTCGGAACACATCTTAACCGTTTTTATGGCAAAAGCCATTCGAAACGCCAATAAATGGGGAGGCGAAAAAAACACGCGTTAGCTGGGGGGGGGAATTTTAAATACTCTGAGGAAAGAAATTTGTAAAACAACTTTTGGATAGAATATTTAAGCGAAAAGTTCCTGTTTGCACAGGCACTGCCATAGCGCATGTCCCCCACCAAAGAGAGGGTATCCAAAAAGTGTTGGCAGCTGCAAACTGAAACCGTTTAACTTTACATTTCACTTTTGACTTTGACTTTGAGTTGGAGATATTTATTTATACGAGAGGCGGGTATTTCCTATTGTTCTTCCACAGCGAAACTTTATGTTTTTTGTTTTTTCGTTTGTTTTCTGCCCTTGCTGTGCATAATTTTGGGTCGCATTTGCCACGCGTTTTTCGCTGTGCTTCCATGCCGCGTAGTTTGTATTTTGTGTTTTCTTTGCGTTTTGTTTGCACAAATTAACGATGCTTCCCGGCAAGGTTTCGTCCAACTGTCAGCCTGTGTCTGTGTGTATCTGTGTTAATTTAATGTGAATTCCGCAGCGGAAATGTTCGCACAAGCAAACGGACAGAGCAGGACATGGGCAAAGGACAAAGCAAAGAGTAGAGCAAGGGTAGGGACTGGCTGTGGCTGTGGCTGTGGCAGACACGTGCTAAAGGTTAACCTTTGGTCATTGTAGTGTGCCTGAAGGCGTTGCGAGAGGGCGAGGCATCAAAGCGGTAAAGCGTTGTCGTAAACGTAATCTAGTGATGGGGAATCACCCACACATACGCACATTCGGTGTCTCTTGGTAGCTGCCACAAAGTGTTGCATACTTCAAGGTCAGCTGTTGACATTGTGTATGTATGTGTTCCGCCTGCGTGTGTGTGTGTGTGGGGAAAAGGTTTAGGCCTCTGTTCTATTTATTTATTATCGTTCTATGGAATTTAATAGAGCATACGAAACATTCTTTGACGTGGGTGTGGAAGCGGTATTTCATCCCCTAACAGATTGTTTTATAGCGTGAAGGAGGTGGCGACATTTTCTTGTTTTTCCAAGGAAATGAACACAAATTATTCCTTGCAAATAAAAGGGATTACGAGCCAAGGGATTATGCATTTGATAGTGCTTAAGGGGAACAAGAACTGTTCCTACTTTGAATGGTTAAATAATCTGGCAAACAAGAGAGGGGGAAAATGAATTCTAAATTACAAGAAAAGGAAGCCCTTGACTCCTACAGGTAATGGAACACAACTTTCATCTCGAAATCTACTTTAACTAAACTTTTTCCATGTCTTTCTTAATCTTTGTCATATTTATTCCTCCTGCTCTCATCCGTTGCGCACAAGTTTAGCTCATAAATATATCAGTAACTCGTCAATAAGTTCTTCAAATTCGAAACTTTTCTTTATCATAGTTACTTTTTGCCATACATTGACGAACATTTCTCCCGCTCTCTCGCTCTTTTCACTTACATAACACATGAGTATCAATAATTCAGAGCTTGTTGTTTTTTTTTTTTTTGTAAGGGTTTATACACGAAACCACAGCATAGCCAGGCGGCAATCATCCATCAATTCCATAAAGTTGATTGAGGCTGGGCGGCAGATGCCAGGAATTTCTTCCCCAGCACCCAGCACACTTATGACCTGAAGGCACCCACACACACACACACATGCAGCACCTTCCACGTGTGTTTCTGTGCATTACAGATGATTCCTCGTGTCGCCTTGGGGCCACAACATTTGAGCACTTTTGCGGTGTGCGGTGTCCCGTTTTATGACTCCCCAAAAAAGTATGCAACACAAAACGCGAACTTCCTTTGGGGCGCCTTTTGCCTGCCGTTTATGTGTGTGTGTGTCCGTGTGAGGCTTATAAATGTGTGGCCCCCGCCACTCACCACTCACTTGTTGGCACAGCTGCCAAGCGAGAATTTCTGGACCTTTCGCCTGTGTCATGATATTGTAAAATGCTCATGGAAGGGCCTGCCGCTGTATCCGTGCGGGCCTCTGTGCATCCACATCTATGTCTGCGTGTGTGTGTGTGTGTGTGTGTGTTTGTGTGGGGCTCTTATTGAAATACTTTTCAAGGTTATTATGCTCTTGACAAACTTGCTCCCACTTTATGTTATAGATCAAACAAGTTACCCACTCCCCTCCCCGATGTACCTTTGAGCGCTCCAAGAATTTAATAACAAAAACTTCCTTTCCTCTCTTTTTATTGCACTAGAGTTTACTTGGAATTTGATTTTCGATTTGATAACTTTTCGTCACGCATCCCACTGCAAATTTTCGTGATAGTTTTTTATCTTTTCTTTTGCTCGGCCTGTTGCACCGTGTGACCCATGTGGAGGGGCCCCAAAAACAAGAACTACGACCACACGAGGCTCGTTTCACGCGCTCTCTCTCTCTTTCGCTCTCGCTCTCGCTCTCTCAACGCGATGTCCGTTGTGTGGGAATGCTTCCCAACAAATGATGGCGCGCCTCAGCTGCTGCTTTTACCTGGGTGCTGCTGCTGGCGCTGCCTGCTGCTTCTGCTGCTACTGCTGTCGCTTCTGCGCAGGCGCTGGGCATGAAAGCGCGCGTATAACGGTAGCATAGTCGCCTGGCTCGTCAGCTGACAGTCGCTGCAGCGACTCGGCCACGCTCAGCTGATTCTCAGGGCCGTTCTGGCGGCAGGCGTTTTACTACGTAG
Source organism: Drosophila guanche (assembly GCF_900245975.1). Classification (NCBI taxonomy): domain Eukaryota; kingdom Metazoa; phylum Arthropoda; class Insecta; order Diptera; family Drosophilidae; genus Drosophila; species Drosophila guanche. The sequence goes on from NW_022995754.1 coordinate 2,912,510, forward strand.
AGTAAACCCACCCCACCCCACCCCCCACCCACCACCTTCTGCTGATGCTGACGTAAATCGGAATGCAGTTCTGGGCCAAAGCTTATTTTGGTCTGCATTTTTTTGCGTGCTTTCGAGGCACACTGAAATAATTAATGGAAAAGCTTCCCGTGCACGGGGAACAGTACAGAAAAGGACCTCAAATGATGGTCAAGGCCGCACAAGGCCAACACTTGGCGGGGGATGTTTTAGGCTGAGCAGCAAGAGGGTTGTGGGGTAGCGCAGGGTGTGCAAGCTTTTGGCTCAAAGTTTTCCTGCTAATGCTGATGCATAAAAAATCTATTCCTCTGCCTCCTGGTTGCCTTGTGGGCCACACAACGCAACAGCAGCAGCAGCAACACAGATACACCATTAAGGCTCATTAGACGTGTGTCGCTGTGTGTGTGAGTGTCTCTCTCTCTCTCCCTCTCTCTCTCTGTCTCTGTGTGTGTGTGATTGTCTCTTTGCGTTTGTGTGTTTTTGGGTAATTAGCGTTAACAGTTCGAGTTGTAATGCGGCTAATTGAGTTATGTGCATGAGTACAGTGCTTTAGAAGAGCATAGCACTTGTCCCACGTGACAGGCAGTCAATTTTGAGTATGTAAGATGACAGGGAAGCTGATAGTGGGACTGGCAGGAGAAAGTGAGACTAGAAGTGCTGTTGGGGGTTTGGGAATTTGATTGTGGCATGAAAATATTGTTGTAAAAATTGTAATTAATTTCAGATTTTAGATTTCAGATTCTAGATCAATTTACTTGAAATATTTACCCACAGAAAACCCATTATTCCACTGTATTTAGAACCCTGAACCACACACACACCTGAAGCTAAAAGTTGATCATATTTGAGCATAAATCATGGCATACTTTATGGTGCAATTAAGTTAATTGAGGCTACTAGCGGCTACCGCTGTTCCCTCCCCTTACCCCGCACGCCCCTGGAGTGCTTTCACCTGGTGAATGGTGTCAATGAATTGATTGCGATTGCAAGTCCAGCACACAGCTAACTATTACTTTTCATTGCCAATGTCAGGGCGGCAGCAAACTAGCTGTAACAACAAAAAAAAAAAAAAAGCGACAGCACGGCCAGGCCAGCGACAGCCTTGACCACGAATATCGATTTCCTGTTTTGCTGCCGCTTCATTTGAATGCTGGCTTCCTGCTGCCTGCCTGTCTGTCAGTGCTTTCCGATGCGTTTTCCATTTGCCATTTGCCACTTGCCACTTTGGCAATTAAAATGCGTTTTCCCATTAGGCTTTAGCCTTTAAGCTGACAGACAACTCGGCGTGTGTGTGTGTGCGTGTCGCCCGCACCTTTCCCTCTGCTAAAACAACAAAAGCCAAACACACACACACACACAGTGCATGCGTAACATCGCACCACACCATAATCGGCTCTAACTGTAATGCTCGTAGAGGTGTTGCGGGGCGGGTCGCTTCGGTTTGGCTTTTGAATGAATGAATGAACGAATGCATGATTAGGCGAGATCTGATCTAATGCCGGCCGCACCGCACAGCACCGCACCGCACGCGAAAGCGAAACTGAAATCGTACACTGGAAAACTGGTTCCTAAATTGTGTCAGTCGTTGGCTGGCGGGCATTTGGACAAACTGCGGAAATGTACAATAAGTACAATACAAAAGCAACAGCCGCAAAAACAGCAACTATAAAAATCAATAACAATTACTTGACATTACTTTGCGATTTGCCAGCGAATTAATCAACAAATTTTGCAACGAATTTTAAAAGTGTTTTATTTGATGGAAAATTACTGACAAAATGCCGCAAAATAATTCGCAATTTTAGAGAATTTTTGTAAAATTTTGATTGATTTCAGAGAGGAAAAATTATGAAGGGTACTTAGTGTGTGTGTGGAAATTCATTACAGCTAATTCTCTGATGGAATTATTCCGAAATTTATATGGAAATGGAAAGCTAGTAATATATTGCAACGGATGGTCCCAGGATGAGCTCATTACTGGCATTAGACCCATTTGCTTAATTAATTACATATCTAAAATCAATGCATTCGCAAACGGTAGGGTATTAGTCGTTTGCTTAATTATGCAAATGAAAAAGCAATAAGATAAACACCGAAACTGCGCCACACAGTTGGGTCCCGTTGGTTATTCTTCTGCTTCAGGTAGCAGACGAGGATGAGCGTCGCACCATGGGAAACTTCCGCACAAAAGCGTCTCATAAATGTGCTACCTGCTTCACATAGCAAGCCTCTTCTGCATTTACAGGAATTGTGGACGAAAACGACAGAAAGCTCCCATGGTGCTTCGTCGTTGACTTATTCGGCGCATTAATGTAGTTGTTGTAGACTTGCAGACAAAGAGCAAAGCAAAGAAACGAAAGCAATTGCGAGAAAGCTATTCGTGAGGAACAAAGAAGATCAAGAGATAAGACATTTGTCACTCCACTTCATTAAAGAGATGCAAAAACAGGAGCGAAAGAGAGCACTGCATTAGCATTGCGAGAGAATGTATTTCGTGCAGTTATGGAGCGCAGCGGATACGATTGAGAGAGAGAGGCGCACATAACACTATCCTACGAGTGTTGTAATTCGCATCATGGTTCCCCTTTTAATTATTATTTAACTACTACTTCCACTCACCTTCTTTTTGGTATTGAAACCCAGGAATGACAATTTGCGAACATTGTTCTCCCTGCCGCTGGCCGAACTGAAACTCATTTTGTGTGTGGGAGAGTGTTCTGCTTCCGTTTACGTCAGTTTAAGTGTGTAATCAATCCAATTTTAGGATTGTTTTTTAGGTAATGTCTCTGCTTATTTGATGATCAGGCAGTAATCGGGCATCGAGCTGTTGTTGTGGGAGATCTGATGGGGCCACTGTGGATGCTCCAGGAGTCTCGGCATTCGGTGCAACGTTTGATAACAGCCTGAAAAGAAAACCAACAAAATAAAGACAGTTACAGCAAACAGTAGACACAACATGGAACGCTTTTTCATTAATAAACAATTTCGACTGTTGCTGCTGTTGCTGTCAGTGGCATGGAGAAGGCCAATTGAAAGCGATTCCCCCTTTTGAAAGAAATATCATCAACTGCTAGCGGGGGCAATAAAAACACACACACACACTCAGTACGAGTATTCCCGATGCGACGCGACTCAATTAAAGTCAAATGGCAGCCACACGCATGGCACCCCGCCCCGCACCGCACCGCTCAGCCCACAAAAGGGGTTAGCGGGAGCAGCCGCCAAAAGCACGCGACTTTTGTTGATGGCTCGTGATCAATTTGCGTTATTTGAACACTGAATCTATTTGGGAAGTGCCAGGCGGCATAGGGGCAGTGCGGCGGTGTCTCCTTTGCCACTGATCATCGCTCGTTCCCCCAGCCCCACTCTCTATTTTAGGCGATGCGATCTTTTAATGGCAATCTCTTGATTAATTTCGTCACATTTTATGGCTATGAATTCTTAGAAAATTAATGGGGCAAAGTGGCTGCCTGTTGTGGATTTTCGGTAGAGATCACTTAATCGAGCAAACAGCATTTATGTTGATTATATCTCAGGGTTCACGCCTCCCGTAATCCTTCGGGGCCTCTAATTCTAAGGGCGTAGCAGCAGGCATTGAACCCAAGTCAACAAAGTGAACGGGGAGCGAAGCCCACTGTCTTTCCAGCTGCTAAACGCTTCGTGTCGGCAGGTCCTTAATTATTCAGTAAGCACCTTTCTGTCTCTTTGTGTTTCCCTCCCTTGGGCAGGGAGGTGGTGTCCCAAAATGTACACAAATTCAATTATCTCCTTGGAAATGCCATTCACCATTCACACGTAAACGGCGCAACACGAGCAACGAGCACGGTTTGAGCACGTCTCTAAACACACACGACGATGCCACCACGTACACGATATTCCACAGGACTCGAAACTCGGGGAGACAGACTCGAGGCGTCCTCTATGACATACGAATGCCGTGTGAACCTGTTGCCGCTGCTCGAGCACTGATTTATGTGTGTGCTTGCTTCTGCACTAAAGAACGTTGGGGAAGTGAAGCGTCCCAAGCGACCCAAACAGCCGACACATCCAACCAAACCCGAAGTCCCCGAGTGCACGAAACCCCCGAATGCCGTAGTAATATCTCCCGAGTATCGTATCGTATATCGCGCATTGGGAATCCGACATGAGTCTCGCCTCATTTTAGTAGTCGCTGGCGAAAAAATTTCACTTTGCTGCTGTCTGTTGATTATGTAAGAAAATGTGACTTGTCTTTAAGACGTTAGGGTCGGGTCGGGTCTCCGGAGGGGGGGTTGGTTCCACTGTTTGCCTTGGATATTGACTTTTGTTTGCCATATGTTTTCCAGCGATAAAAATGTATAAAAAATTGATGCCTCTACTGCTCCTCCTCCTGCCTGTCTGTCTGTCTGTCTGTCTGTCTGTGTGACCATGGATTAAAAGTTAAGTTGCTGTGTAAACAGAACTTTCCGAACTTTTGGCTTTTGGCAGGGGCCTTGAACACTGTGGGTGTGCCTGTGCCTGTGCCTGTGCGTGTGTGCGGCACGTTACGGTAAATGTTATTAACTAATAAAAGGATTTCCCAAGTTGATAGATTGCTTGCTGTTGCTTGCATTGAAAGTGCTTCAAGGTTGCAAGGTTATTAATAATAATACAAAGTACCCTTCATGCCCCCAGACTGTGTGCTTCCTGCCATAAATCAGTCCTCCGATCATGTGTTTAGATATGCGCTTCTATTTTTATGTATTTCTATTAATTGTCTCTTCAAATTGTATGCATATTTAAACAAAACTAATGCTGCATTTGCTGTTTGGAGAGTGGAATTATGCGAGTTCAGTTTACACAACAATTTCTCTAGTAAAAACAATTTAAGCCACAACTTTGGTCTAACTCTGGTCTCAATTTTGATTGATAATAGGAAATACTATCAACAACAAGTTAATATCTTATTGCATAAGAATTTGAATGATTGAAATTAGTTTGAGGTAAACAAAAGGGAATTTTTCCTTGGCAGTTTATGATAATTATGGAAAGAGGAATATTTGTCATATTTATCGATCAATCTCCTCAAATACTTGCTCAAATTTCCTTGCATTCCTATTCCTATTAATCTCTATAGTTTTTCAATTATTCCCATAAAAGTACAACTTTATCAACCCAAAATCATCTGCCATATCAAACACCCTCAAGAATTTTTCCGCTCTCTTCTAGATTATATATAATCTCCACCGCACTTTGGTCAGAGTCGTGTATCGGCGTGTATCAGCCCTAGAGGGATCTACACATCAATGACATCAATAGCCACAACATACAAGATAGATCCATCGCGTAGGATCTACAGAAGACACTTGACTTTCAGCTGATTCCCAAACGAATTATTCAATCGAATGATCGCGTGACGTTCCAGAAGTGTCGATGCCCAAAAAGGAAAACAAATAAATTTACACATTTTTATATGGCACCCACACAAGACAGAGACAAATACACAAGAGTAAGAGAGAGTTAGAGACAGAGTTTGGCATGTTATCAAAATTAGAGCAAAGGGGGCAGGCAAACTGTTAAACACAAGACACAACAAACAAATCAGACGAACGCGACAGGTTGCCATAAAACTCAAAAAAACCTCAAAAGGTGTTACATTAAAAAACCCCCCCAAGGGAAATGCGGGAGGGAGGTGGAAATGGGCAGCCACCACACACACACACACACACAAAAATTAACGTGGCGATCAATTTTATGGGTTCATTAGCGTTTCGCTGGCAAACTGGACGCCAAACGATCGATCGAGGCAAGTGAATTAATTTTGATTTAAATTAATGTTTGTATATGGAATAATATCGTATACACCCGATAAAAACTGGGTTGGGGTATTAAAAGAACTGTCCGCTTGACTGTCCGTACTCTTGTCCGTTCCCACCTTACAGTCAGTCCTTATCGCAAAAAGCAATTCATTGCGATTCTATTTCGAGATACAGCTACAGGCTACAGATATTCTCTTTCTTAATTGATTAAACAGAATGTGACAGTAATGTATGGGGAAAGCCACGCTATGCGACATCATAAATTATCTAATTGTCTGCTATTATGTGTCGTGTCGCCCCGAAATTGATTTGATTTGCAAAGGCACGGCGCAGACATCTAAATTGATGGATGATAAGTGGGGAATGGCTTTACTTGTGCGCGTAATCGTTGGGTGAGGTGAGGTTTATCAGGTCTCGTGTGTTGGCTCTTTATCAGTGGTGCACTCTCAGCCGGAGCCAACCGGTTTCGTGCAGTCAGCTGCTGTTAGATTCATAATTTTCTGCACAGCACTTACATTCACGTGTTGGTGCAAGCCGAACCGGTTTACAAAGTTGCAACACTCATCAGCAAATCGGTGGCAGCTGCAAATGCAACTGACATTGAACTTGAAACAGCTCTAGCGATGCAAAGGAACGGAAAAAAAAGAAGGGGCAGCACCCAGCAAACCCCTTGGAACGTTAAAATGTCAGCATTTAAGCTCCGACACTCGAGATATCGAAACACCGGTAATTATATAGAAGTGTGCCCCCATATATATTGTGTAAATAATATTCCACTACATTTATGAGTGCATTAATATATTTAATGATTGAAAACGCACTGACCACTCGAGGGACTGGGGCTGTAAATCTTAGCCAAAGGGTCATAAATATTTAGTCAGACAGATTACCCAAACTCCTACAGCTCGTCACGTAGCCAAAGACCAAATGTGTAGCGCCACTTTCCACTTGAGTGACATTTGTACGTTCAGGCGGCTTTTGTTGAAGGATTTATGATCGGCAATTGTGGCGAGCACAAAGAGCACTTTAGGCACAGGGCAAAAACTGCACTGGAAACTATACACCAGCACGACAATTGGTAGCGAAATAAAACCATTTTTTAACGCTTCACCGATCCACACACACAGTGTGGGGTGTGTGGGGTGTGCAAAGTCACAACCAATTCCACCTGCAAATATGTACATGGGATTCGTAAATTCAAACGAAACTAATTGGACTTCTGGCACCACCGCCAACTAATGACTAAACATGCGACCAACTGAATGACTGACAGATCGACGACCGCTGTGGGGGCTGCTAAGAACCTGGGGGGGCGGGCCACAGGTTACACCCAGTCAATGTCAGGGTTTTCTTTTGGGGCTGCCGCGATAAGCGATAATTGTTTATATCTCAATCGGAAGCACAATAATAATAATTCGTCAACTCTTTTATAGATAACAATCTCTCTTCATATCGATTTCAGAGTAAATGCCGCAGAGTAAGCACAGAAATATCAAAGGATATCATCATCTGTCATTTGTGGGGGGAAAAACCATATAAAATATCTTGTTTCATCATCGAATGACGAATGAGGAATGGGATGCCTCATACTTTCGACTTCTACATGTTTATTTTCTGCTCAAAATTACTGACATTTCACAGAAAGAAAACCGCTGGCCATCATTTTATTATCGCGGAGTGACGCATGAGTAATTCTAATGGAAAAAGAAGATCATTTCGTCATTGAAGTGGGAGAAAAAGGGAATTTAAATAGAAATATATTTGCGGATTGATACCAGGATAGATTGAGAAGTATTTATCCACTTTTATCTATAAAAAAACCCCTGGAAATTCTTTCAATTTCGATTTCCACTACGAATTCTTCTACGTTCGTGTCTGTGGCCCACCCCCTCTACTTATTTCCCTACCCCTTCCTATACGCTTGCCCATTGGCAATTGTTATTACATACTTTCAATTTGCACACCGCTGCAAATTCCGTGGAAGCGTTTTCACAGGAACAATAAATATCGCTCTCAAAATACAGCAAGAGCTTGGCGGCAAGTTGTGTAAACAAAAGTGCAACGCAACCTACCACATCGGTGGGTGAGAGAACGAGACGGGAAGTAGGAGGAGGAGGAAAAGGAGGAGAAGGAGGAGGAGGAGGAACCCCTCACATAACAATAAAAACAAACTTTAAGCGTCATGATACATTTTGGTTTAAACATCAGAAAAGAACAATAACAAAAGCCTCAACAGCAAACCAGACACAGCAGCAGGAACAGCAGAAAAGGGAATAAAAGAAACAGAAAAACCAGCTGGAGGGCAGTCGAAACATTTGATACCCTTCTTAATTTCTTAATCTCTATTATATATATTTATTTTATAAAACTGATTCCCCCGGGAGTGCCCAAAAGTAATTTCCCCTTTTGCATGACTAACTTCCTGGGAAGTAGTCAAATATCCCCGCCCTCAAGGGTATCAAAAAGTACAAAAGTCGAGATAAACAAATTCTAGTTAACATTGTGTGTTTATCGTGTGCGGCGCGGTTGCGACTGCAACATAGAGGGTGGGGGGGGGAGAGCCAAATTATTGAGCCATTACTCACCAGATGTAACCGCAGGGGAACCGAAAGAGGGAAATACTCCCTACCAACGCCCCGAAGGGAAGTGTGAGAGCGAGAGCGAGCGAGCGAGCGGTTGAGGGTGCCAAGAGCACATATTTGCCAGGCGAGAAAGTGCAGCGCTCGCAATTCACGTGCTGCGCTGAACGGTTAGAGAGGGGAGGGAAGAGAACACTCAACGCTGATAGCAGAAATTCCCCCGAAGAAGAGTTGTTGGTACTCTTCTCTTTTTTTTTGTGTCCGTGCTGTTGTTTCTAAAAAATTTGCATAAAAAGCAGACAAACTTAGCATAAAGCGCCGCGGGGAATGAAAGAGAATGGAAAAGAGAACGACGATGGCAAAAGGGAAAGAAAAAAGGGTGGGAAGAGAGAAGAGAACGTGCTGGCTTGCCCTGGTGTGGCGGCTACAACTGAAACTGTGTTAAACTTTGCTGCTGAAACACGCTCAAAAAAAAAACAGCAACAAAGAACAAGTAAGAATGTTACAGTGGAGTAGTCGACTAGGCGATACCCTTCTTTACGAGCAATGATTTTGGTGTATGTTATTCCAAGTGGTATTGAAAGTGTTAACTATACTAGTTAACATTTTTCTCCTCCCTGCCTGTTACTTAACCCCAAACAAATCCATATACCCTCCTGTTTCTGCTCGTACCAGGGTGTATCCGTACCAAACACCGCCTCTTATCCGAACGGATCGGAGCGGAGGAGAACCGAAATAGAACCAGTTTCCAGAGAGTCACATGCTGCAGTTGCTCGGACTTGATTTATCTTTCTCCTTCGGCTGCCCAATAATGGTTCTGCGACAGTAATTGCGGGGAGCATGTCAGCAATTTGGGACCCCCCCCCCCCTTGGACTTTCGTTTCTTTGGTTCTGTTTCGGTGCGGTTCAGTTAATGTTATTTTTAATTGTTTTGCCTGGGGTACATACTTATTTTCTTTGACACTTTTCCAAATGCCACACACAGACTGTATCGAGTAGATTTTAATTTTTCCTTCTCAAGTGAAGGATGACGGGGGAGTGGGGGCAGGGAAATCGTCAGTCCAAGATATTCACAAATTTAAAGATCTTTTTGCACAGAAATAGCCGCAGACAGGTCGGATAGAGACAGAGAGACAGAGAGAGAGAATGAACTGTTATAATTGACACGTACTTCAAGTGCTCTCTTTCACTCTTCTCCTTCTCCTTACCTTTTACTCGGCCGCAACAAAAAGCAACAGCAACAACTGAAAGCGACAAACGCTGATGATGACGTCGCAGCTTTAGTTTCTCGAGTGATGTCCAAAAATTTTCCACTGCTTCCGTTGCGCGGGGTGGGGTGGTTCAGTCAGTGGTGCGTCTCAGGCGGTTCATTGATTGGGGGGCAAGGCAGTCAGTGGGTCCCTTGACTGATCGATCCGCTGAAGCTTTTGTTTGCGGGGGCGAAGGTTGTCGGCTTTTTGGCAAGAATAACATACAATACAAGCACACCACACACTCGCGCGGACTCACGCACTGGATAGGGTAGACAGAACGAACGCGTCGATAAAAACAACAAACGGGATAGGGAGAGAGAGAGAGAAAGAGCGTGAGACACAGAGAGAGAGAGCGGGGGAAACGCACAGTAGAAACAAAGGCACAAAAATGACAGCAAGAAGGCAACGTTGGTTGTCGCGATTATATGTAAGACTATTTTTTTTTTTTTTTATGTTCCTCTTGTGCCTTTTAACGACTTTCTGTCTATATTCTGTCTATTCGTACTATTTCGCGAACGAAACGAAGCAAACGAACGCGTGCAAACTTGAACTTGTTGTAAACGGTCGGCGGTCTCGGTTCGCCCGAATTGCTGCGCTGCACGTTTCGAAATGATTTACTGTTCCTTTGGCAGCACGTTTTTAAACAGCAGAAACAGCGAGCTTAACCGATCGAACACAACGCAGAGCAGAGCGAAACAGAGAGCGAAAACAGCTGCTGATGATCGCTCTTGCTCTCTTCTCTCTCTCCTTCTCTCTCACTCGCTTCGGCAGGCTAAATTAACCCTTACGCACTCCATATGCTGCGCTGTGACAGTTTTAGCCCTTGCTTATCTATTAATAACGATGGATTTCGTTTGTCAAACTAAAAATAATCAGCGCATGTGTATGCCCCGCCGCCAATATTTGCCCAGCAATTCACACCATGCAAATTACCCGATTTCCGACTCTCTAATTGATTGAATTTGCATCGAAATGAAGTGAATATCCACAAAAGTGTTAAGAACTGTTCGACACTCGATGGCCAATCCGGTCATAATTTTTACCCACGTCTACATGTCGAATAATTTTGATTGCGGCTTCATTCTTGAAAATTTACTGCTTCCATAATGATTAAACGCAGCCAAAATTATGCCCCAGCAGAAGAGAGGTGTGTTCTGTTGTTCTGTGGGGTGTGTGAGGTGTGTGAGGTGTCGTTCCGTCTGATAAGGGGAAACGAAAGCTGTCCGTGAGCAATCTAAATGAGAATTTACCTTATTTGATGTTTGATTCCCATGGGCATTTTCCGATTGCTCTGTCCCTACGTCAGAGTTTGAATTAGTTGTGAAAATAATCTTATTCTGGTCTATTGGGGATACAAATTTGCAAGTCCGTGCTAATTTCACGCAAATCTGTGTGAACTGTGTGGAAAGTGGTGCGACATTTTTGTCATTTAATCAAATTAATTACTCTATTTGACAGCTATTTTGATCGAGTGCGTTAATTGGCTTGGCTGGTGTGTCGAGGAAAATTTATGATCCTACGGGGGATTTGTCTGAGACCTGAACAGAAACTTGAAACTCAAGAGCACATGATTTACACGATTAAAAATCCATTATCGTGATAAGCAGCAACTATGTTTGCCGATTGCTCATACGCACGGCGCACACGCAAGGGTTAAGCGCCGGCCAAAAGTGTGCCTTGCATTTATGTTTGAGCAGCGAAGGCCAAAAGTAGGCTAGGAAATATGATAACGGAAGAGCAGATAACCTTGGAAGTGCAGTGGGAGGAGGGTTTGGTGGTGCGAAAAACGAAAACTCACTCAACATTTGAGTGAAAATCCAAGCGCATGCGTCACTGTCATGGTGAAAAGCTCTTCCCCATCTGTGGTGTTGTCCCAAAACTGTTGCTGTGTCACAGTTGCCGCCACCGTGGCTGTTGCTGTGGCTCCTTGGGGCGGCAGGTTGTAGGCGGCTCGGACTTACTAGAACTTCATTTTTATTATTTGATTTACCTGCAAAACTTTCACAATGCCCACTTCCGTGGCCGAGAGAGAGATGCGAGGAGAAAGGCGCACACACACACACACGGGGATATGGAAGGAAATTCTTAACTAAGCTTTACCTTTGTGTTTATGTTTGTACGAGACCCATCGCAGTTGTTGCTCTTTTTCCCTTTGAGGGGCTCGCTCTCCACTGTAACAGCAGCAGCGGGGGAGGCGAACAAGAGGTGAGTGCCTGAGGGCTCGTGTGTGGTGGGGTCGTGCGGGTTTTATGTGAAACTATCTTTTTTCAATTTCCCCGCATGGCTGCTGCTGTTACTGCTGCTGCTACTACTGCCCATATAAAACGGAAATGGAAGTTTTGTAAATGTTTTCTTTTGTATTTCTTTTGGTCTGCAGGCCACCCTATAAAAACGCCTCCACCCCAGAGCCACCGCCAATGCCCCTCATAGCCAGCAGCCAACAGCCAACGTAACGCGGCGCCTTTGAAAGATGAGCGAAAATGGATCTAACAGTAATAGTAGGAGATGTGTGTGTGTGTGTGTGTGGCAGTATAAGAGGATGTGTGGAATAATGGGAATGGGGAGAGGAGCTGCGTGTAAGAGGAGCATTGCAAGACTATGTCTAAGCGGGGGGGGACAGGGACAGCGAGAAATCCACATGGCCAGAGCCAAGTCGTGCACTTTAGTTTTTTGGCTTGCAAGTGTTGTTCCTATTTTTTTATGATACTTGACGCTCAGCCAAGCCACTAGGTGGATGAGGGTTGGATGGTGGAGGGTGCGGGCGCTGAGCTTCTGCTGGCTGCCAACATTTTCCGTCATTGTTCGGTTTCCTTTTGCACCTTGACTGTGCTGCCTGCTGCGTTGGGTTTCATTTGAGTTTGGTTTGGTTTGGTTTGGTTTGGTTTTGCCTTTGCTTTGGTTTGCCTTTTTGCCTCTTTTATCCATTGATAAGAAAGTGCTTTTTAATAGCCTTACACACTGACTCACTCCCCCACACAAACAGATGGTGATAGACCTTTTGCTGCCACTGTGTGCATCGGTAAAGCTGTTAAAAGAGTTTCTGCAACTATCACGGCACACACTCTCTCAGTCTTGCGCTCTTTATGAATTCTACGCTGCGCTCTCTTCACGCTGCGCTCTCTTCACGCTGCGCTCTCTTTGCTACGCTCTCTGCACGCTTTAAGCTCCATTCAAGCTGGAGCGAGCTTTCTCAACACCTGCGATCGTAGGCAGCCGCAGCAGCGCAGACTTTGTTCGTTCTGAAATGCGTAGCGTAGTCGCTTTTCGACGCTTTCGACGCTTTCGGCTATGACTATTGACTATTAATAATAACAGCAAATATGACGCGACGCGACGCCAGTACCGACTGAAAGATCGCGCTTAAATCAAGGTCACGCTGTGCAAAAAACAAAAAAAAACCAAACACAATTTTCCAATTCAATCAGCCAAAGAAGTGAGCAACAAGTGCAAGTAATGCGATGTAGGAGAGTGACCCGCAAAGGAATTCAGTGAACAATTCGAACATTTAAATCCAATTACAGTGGAAACTCTGCAACAGGCAAACAGACACAGAGTGTCACACACGGAATGTTTGCCTACAGATAAGATAAGCAATCAAAGGTGGGTTCTGGCAAGGTAGAAAAAAACACACACAGCACAGGGAACACAATTTGCATGCCCGGAGACATCTCGTGAATTTGTGAATCTGCTGAATCTGTGACTGAAATTGAAACCAACAAAAAGAATGGTAAACGAAGCAACACAAAAATGTAAGCCCAAAACAAGAAAAGGGAAATGCGAAAGAGAGCGGCAAAAGCCGAAGCGCCTGATACACTGGCCGCAGAGACAGAGTTATGTGTGGAGAGTTGTGGAGACTTTCGCTGCTGCTAATTCTACACTAAGCAGAAATCTCTCGCTGGGCAGCCTAAGCTGGATTCGCTCTTTGGTGGCTTCCTTGGGCTCGTCTGTCACCCAGCGCTGTTTATAGTGTATCAAAATGAGACTGTCACTCACCTTCATGGCTACCTGCTCTGGTTCGTGCTGCTGCACATTCATTTCCACATTGGGTTGTGCATATTAGATATCTAGGTGGGAGTCGGCGGGGTGTGCAAAGCTTCAACCAACCGCCACCATGCCCATGCCCACACCCTTTACCGAAAGTCAAAGGGGGGAGGGGGGGACTAATTGTTTAAACAAGAACAACTGCTCTCTGTGTGTGTGTGTGTGTGCTCAGAGTGGAGTGCTGCGGGGCATACGAAATCGATTGCCATGGCAAATATCAAGCATACGCATTGGTGCCTGCCTCTGGCCACACTCTCCGCTATGTGTGCTGCCAAATTGCGTGCCGTGTGTGGTGTGCTGTCTGTGTGCATATAATATATAATTAAAACTAATTTGATGACACACTCGAGTCTGCTCCAACTCGAGCGGGCTAAGAAAATGGCAAAAGTTACCCCCCCCCTCACCAATTGCGTAATTATTATGTGCCACACACACACATACATGGCTCGTTATGCTGACGATGAGTTGTCTGCGTTTTCTGTGTTGCTTTTTGCCGTAAAAAGAATTTTTTAAGTACGCAAATTGACAAACAAATGGAGACGATGGCAACAATTTGCAATTACACAGAGAGCGAGCGGGGGAGGGAAGCGTCTTGGTTGCACGCTTCGCTGCTGGCTTTAAACGAGAGGCAGCAGGCAGCAGCGTCTGAGCTGAGTCCGTAAGCCAATGTTAATAAAGACAAAGTAATAATTAAGTGGCGAGCAGCCGACCAAAAGACAACGGATGAGTGCAGGCTGAGAGACAGCACCTCAATTGCATTCATAACTGTGTGCAGTGTGTCCCGACTCTGTTTCCCTGGTAATTTATTCACAGCATGCAGGACACAAGACAGAGTGCGCTTCCAGCTGGCTTTTAAGCAATTGCAAAATAACAACAACAGCATGAAGCCAGAACCCCAAGCAGATCAATTTGCCGGCCCATTAATACCCTCCGAGTGGTCCTTTTGTTGGGCCAAGGCTTAATTGCAGTTCAGTTCAGGGAATTGTATGCCATTCACGTTTATGGAATGATTTTTGAAGCTAGCTTCGGGCTGAATGCTGCATTTTCCAAATATAATTATAGGCAGAAATCAGACAGAAATGTTGGGCATCATTTTCGACACAATTATTCCAGCCAGCGGGCCGTTCCTAAATAATTATTAGCCGCACTTTTGGCTGTGTGGAGATGTGAATTTAATTAGCAGCAAAATGCAAAGATAAACCCTTAGCAAAGAGCAAGCTGCACTCGAATGAGTACCTCGTGTGGCTGTTGCTTTTTCTACTTATTTATTTACAATAATTAATAATCAATTATGCTTGGGGCTGTGTCTTACACACGAAATTCTTTGCTTAGAAATTGGTTTTAAGCATAATTTCCTTACAGATTCGCCAGCATTTTATTGCCAGATTTAAGCAGAGAAAAGTAAACTTTTGCAATCATAAAACATAAGTCCCCCTTTGAGGGCATAACCAATCAATGCCAGTGGCAGTGCCAGGAGATTTGCCCCTCAACTCATGTTCGATAATCGCTTCGTTTCATTTTCTCTTCTAGCTCTGATTTCTGGGCAAACAAAATCTTTTGCATGCCAGTTTTTGAATCGATTCAGCAGCCAGGGAGTTGCATTCACAAAATTGCACTCATCAGCATTCGATTCACACATGCTGAGGGGGCATACGTATGAGCTTCCGGCTGTGGAGCAGCTGCCTGCCTGGCTGCCTGGCTGCCTGCATTGCGTATACGCCGCGTGTGCCATGCAATTTCCCTGAAGAATGAAGTTGAAGCTAACATTTTGACTGCTATTAACGTGCTCATTTTCACATTTCCACACAGGTCTGGTCTGCTGCTAGCAAAAAGCAATATTACAATTTACGATGACAAAGAGTCATGGGAAAAAAGTAGCGAAAGGCAACAAAAAATAGATTTTGCATGGATTTTTGTGCACATTTCCACACCTAAACCCATGCCAGCTGTATGGCACATATGTGCATATATTTCTGCATAAATCTATCTATGCCACGATGGATCGGCAAAAGTATTGAAGCCCCAAAAAGCAGCAGCGGCAGGAGCGGCAGGAGCGAGCGCTGCCCAGCTTTGAGCTTACTTTTTCCATTTCCCAGTGTCATTTTTGAAAAAAATTGATTTATGGCCAATACAGGGAGTGTGTTCTGTGTGTGTGTGTGTGCAAAAAATGGTCACACACACACACACACAGACACACACCCATCAAGTGTCTCCTGTTGAGGAGGCACAGAGCGTCGCCACAGCGGCGAAAGTTTCTCAATAACCACAGCATAAAGATCGCCTTTAAGCCTCATCCATGGACTGGCGCTTTAAGCCATAAATTTGTGCGAAATTGCGTGCCGAAAGACACAAACGAGCCGTCAAAGGCAGGCCATGCCCCCAGAGTTGGGTTAGGGGTTTACTTTTAGCACATTTTTGGGCATGCAAATGGCACTGGGAAATGGCAAATTATCTCGCTGCCTGTTTTGCGGCGCAGTCCAGAGCATTTATGTGCCGCTGCTTCACTGTACAGTGAGACGTAATTAAGCGCTGACTTGTTCAATTACCAAAATGCAATTGCATTCCCGCTCTCTGCGGCTCACAGCCGCAAAATGTCCGCGCGAATTGGCAGACAGCAGCGAAGAGTTTTCTGCCTTCCCCTGCCTTTTGTATTGCTGTCAATTTGCATTAAGGGGTGAGGGGGGATACTTGTGGCAGTGGCATGCTGCAAAATTAACTTGGCCTTTCTTTTGGCTCCTTCCCGCTTCGCGCTGCTGTCAGCGCGGCAAAAAGGAAACTTTTTTGTTTGTATTAAAATTGTCAGCGCTGCCAACTTGGCTGAGGTTTCGTTTCGTTTCGTTTCGTTTTAATCATGGCAAGAAAAGTTTGTCCTGTCAGCAGAACTATGCAACCCCCCCACCCACTGACATGTGGCAAGGCCTTCTGCTCGTTTTAAAATGCATGAGGGGCCAGAGCCCCCATTCAAAGTGTTTGTTGCGCACAGCTGTTGCATGCCACAACCGTATCGAAATGGGCAAATGGTTATGCCTATGCATGAGGCATATCGAAGGCGAATCCTGCGCTTGTCTCCGAGTTATTTATGTGCATAATCACAGCTGCCCCAACTTCCATATGCAACCAGTAGGATGCTGCCTGCTGCCTCGCGCTCTCTGGGTCTCTGGCTCTCCCTTTGGCTTATTAACTGCAAGAGTAACAAGTGAAAACTCGCGCAGCAGTGCCTCATTATGGTGGAAAATAAAAGTTGGCAGGAAGAGCTGCAGCAACGTGGCTGTGGAGGCTGTGAAAGCCGCGCGGCAAATGCAAGTGAGCCAAAACGACATAAGGGAGAGAGGGAGCGCCCGTGACTAAGGCAACAACTAACTCACAGCCACCAACTCAATGCTAAGGACACACACAAAACAAAACAAAACAAAGAGCGACCAAGGGAATACACTGCAGCAGAGGGAAAACTGAAAGCTGTAGCGAAAGTAAGGAGAGGAAAGGAGCGGCCACTACTCTAGGAATGTGTTCGATATCATAGCATAAAGCTGCTTAGTAGCTGCCAGTCCACAACAGAGAGAAATCTGCCTCAAGCTCTCTGAATATGTGTGGCAACGGTCAAAACCTTTGACTCAATTGATTTACGCAACGCACAGGCTCGTCAAAGGCGGTTTGTGGCATGCCACGATCTGGCCGCTGTTGGCCCTGCTCTGCTGGGTGGGTGTCAATTTTGTTATGCGGCATAAAGCTACGTGGCAAAGGGAGGAGCAGCCATAGAAGGCGCTGTGGATGCCGTTCTTCAGCTCAGCTCAGCTCAGCGCGGGGGGTATCTCTCTCTCTCTCTCTACCAAAGGCTGCTTGCATTTGCGTGAATATATTTCCTTTTCCCTTTTATGTTTGCTGCTTTGCATGAATGCATACAAAAAGGGGCAAGGGCTGTGCACTCTCTCGCTCTCTGCTCGTGCATGTGCAGAGCAGGCACTCTAATAAAATTTAATAAAAAACGTGCAGCGCCATATAATGCTTTGGCAATGGACTGGCCCCAGGCAACCCCCTGGGTGGCTGGTGTATCATTACCTGCACGCAAAACCGCAGCTATCGCTGGCACCCATTTGATTCTTCTTTTGATATCAAGCCCACTCCCTGCCCTCTTGTTGCAGGCGGCAGCCACCGCAAAGACCTCGTCTGTCAAGTGCACTTCGCGATGTGACACAAGATGGGCAAGTGTGTCTCCCGGCAGACAGACCCTACTCAGATTGCACCCCCAGCCAACGGGGCTGCGGGGCATCATCAATCCGCATTGAGACACACACTCTGGGAGCCAGATTTGGAGCAGGCCCACAGAATCTGGCAACAGTTGACAGCCAGTAATGAAAACACAGAGGAGCAGGAAACATTTTGTTACAAGCATCGAAGGCTGCAGGAGGCCATTGAGTCCCTTTGCAACGAGGAGCAGCAGCTGGAGCTGGAGCTGGAGCTGGAGCAGTTTTTGGTGCAGGAACTGCTTCAGGCAGCGGGCAACCAGCGGCAGGACACTCCAGCAGCAACAGCAGCAATCAGCACACAAAACAAAAGCTATCTGGCAATTGGAAATGGAAATGGAAATGGAAATGAAACTGAAGATGAGGTGAGTAATATTGATAAATGTTTATGGCCCACATAGGGGGCAGGCTCTTGGCTTTGGGGCTCGAAGTTTGCTCGGGCAAAACTATCAATAAATGTTGGCATCCTTTTGGCTCCGCCTTTGTGGCAGTTGTCAGCAGCTTGGACGGGTATTTCCCACAGGCAGCAATATTTATTGTTCAGAGAGAGAGAGAGAGCGAAAGTGTGCTGCAAAATTGATTGGAAAATGAGAAAAGGGATTAAGAGTGGAGGAGGTGCTTCTGTTTGTTGTCCTTCGATAATGGCTGCAGCTTAGACTGGTGCTCAGACTGCCGCCTCAGACATGTGTCTCACATCTTCCGCCACTCTGCTTGTGGTGTTACCTAATCTGAGGCGCTTACGCCATCACCCACTTGCACACATCCTCATTTAGCAGCCGAGCAGCGTCCCCAAGGGATAATTAGTTCCCATTTTACATGCAGCAATCGCTGTGTGGGGCGGTGCCCCGCTCTATTTTCTGCTATTGCACCCCAGAGCTCAACCCCTGGAATGAGCGTCTTTAAGGGTTAATTATATATGCATTTTACATGAGCAAATTGGGTGTACAGCTGGAGGGAAAGGGTAAGATCCCCCAGGACTGCTCGTTGAGCTGTGATGCTATGCAATTCTGAGATGTGATACGTTCTGCAGTGCCATAAATAGTGCATAAATTTCAGTTTAATCTTCATCTTTTTTTACTTGAAACTTTGTACCATTTCTTTGCTGTTTTTTAGGCCTTTCCATCTGGATTTCTGAAGTTAAAATTATATTTTGTAATCACTTAAACAATTTTCTATATAGTTCTATTTTTTAAACATTTAGTTTTATGGTTTTAGTTGTGTGTAAACAAAGTTTTAAAAGTTTCCAATAATTGTCAAGCAGCATCTATTTATGCCCAAACCCACAACGGTGCAGGTCTCTGCTAAGGTTGCCAATTTGGTAAATGCCTACATGTTGCCAAGACCATCAACCACCCGTGAATGTTGCTTTGCACTTTTGCGGCCACTTGTTTTTGTGTCTCTGCGCATGAGTGGAGACTTCTGCTCTCTCGCTTCCACTCGCTCTGACTCTGGTCAAGCGGTACAGAGGGAGAGACGCGTGTCGCAGCCCGTGAGAATTTTCCACATTCAATTTTCCGTTTGCCGTAGTTTCACAAGTGAAAAATTCGTCGCTGCAGCAGCAAAAACTCTGCAGCAAAAAACTAAGAAACAAATAAGCAAAGAAAACGCAGGAAAAACCAAAGAAAAGTGCAGTTGGAAAAACGTTTGCATAAGCTGAGGCGTGAAAAGTGTTTCAGCAGGCAGGCAGAAACAGCAAAGATTTTTCCAGCATTTTCAAGGACTCCCCGCAGCAGCAGTGGCAGCGGCAGCGGCAGCGAGTGGGTGTACCTGGAGCCAGCGTGTGTGTGTACCCGCTGAGAGAGAGAGTGTGTGTGTGTGTGTGTGTGTGTGTGTGTGTGTGGTGCAATAAATACAAATGGCGTAATTGCGTCTTTGCAATGTACATTGCTGGCATCAAGGATTCGAGTCAAAAGAAGACGCTAGGACTCCAACAGGAGCCGGAGGAGGAGACTCGAGCGAGAGCTAGCCAGAAGCAGCAGCGGACGGAGGAGGAGGCTCGCCGCACTAGCGAGTGCCCCTGCCGCCTGCCGACAACATGGATGAATGCGACAACCCCGTCGTCGTCACATTAGCCGCACAACACGGGGAGGTGGAGCAGCAGTCAGCGAATATCAATGATAAGAAGGCATTGCAGGAAGAAACAGATACAGCAGCAGCAGCAGCAGCAGCAGCAGCAGCAGAGACAGAGACAGAGGAGGAGCACGAGCACGAGGAGGCCGCACTAAACGCAGAAGTTGAGGCAGTCATCATGGTAAAGCCTGCTAGCTAAGCCCTTTGTGTGCCCTGTAGCTAATACCATTTAGCACGAGTATTTTTAGTTGCTGTCTGAGTCACGAAAGCACCCACAGATCCACCCACAATCACAGCTTTTGTCTTGAGTTTTTCCCTTTGTCTAGCTGCGGCATCTGTTGACCCCATTTGCTGCCTTTCATTTTGTAATCGCTTTTTATGCCATGCAGGGCCAGGCGGAGAGCAAGAAGCATGGCGGCAAGTCGCAGCGTCGCCAGCTAAATGGCAATGGCAACACCACACAGGACATGTCGCAGGACTCGCTACAGCAATCGCTGCCGCCACACACCAAAGGCACCGCCATGTCCTTTGGCTTTCGCAAGAAGCTCAATGGTACGCCCAAAAAGCTAAAGAAAATGCTGGAAAACCAAACCAATTGCCACGCGGCAACAGACACAAAGGACGACAATGGCAATGCGCGTAAGTTGCCTGATTTTAATTAATTTTTTGGACACAATTTAACAATCATTGGACACGACAGCGCCCATTCACTTTGAGAAAGTGGGCGCCGCAGCTGCAACTTCCTCGGTGGCGGGCCAGCGCTTTGGCTATAGAGGAGGCCCAGCGCCGCCCAGACCCGCCTCCACGGGCTTGTATGGCAACAGCGAGGAGTCCGCAGAGAATGCCCAAAACAATAACAACAACAATCAAGGAGGAGGAGGAGGAGGAGGAGCAGCTGCCAGCAGCACGCCGCTGGTTAGCAATTGTAAGTACAACGAAATCAAAGGAAAAACTTGAGTTCCATGAACAACTTTTGCCTGCGCCTAGTGAAACGTCGCTCCAAGAGCGCACATGCCGGACGCAGCAGCGGCGATGGTGGAGAGCCCAAAATAGCACAGCCCAAGACGCTCACATTCAATCTGAATCAGAACACAACCATTGAGTACCAGCGGCGGCAGTTCTTTGGGGAGATTGCAGATGACGCCACGGGAACTGCACGCGGCACACAGGGGCGCTGCAACTACAACAATTTGGCCAGCATGCACGCGAATGTCATGTGAGTCAGGGGCAATGTCTGCCACTGCCTTTAGCTAATCCTCAAACTGCTCTCTCTCTCTCTGCCCGCCACAGTGTACGCCCCACGCCGCGTCTCACGCCCGCCAGCTTTGCCAAATTTACGCTGCAAACGGTGAGCCTGCCGCGGCCCGAGTATCCCGTGGCCATCAGCCTGACGGCCACCACACCCACCACCCCGAGCAGCAGCGTGCAGTCGCCGGTGCCCAGCCACTCGACGGGTGCCAGGGCCAAGGATATTTGCAGCAGTTCGCATTTGCGGCAGCATCCACTGACCTCGGTGCATGTGCAGCCCACACAGGCGCAGCAGCAGCGGCAACTCGACCAGAAGAGCGTCAAGCAGCTGACCAACAACTCCACGCGGCGCGGGTTCTCGGGCAGTCGTGAGATTAGCGCCGATTCGGGCATTGCCAGCCTGGACATGGCCTTGGATTCGGGCAGCTCGGGCAGCAGTTCGGCGGGCTCCAAGCGCAGTCGCAGTCGGCCCAGGAATCTGCAGATGGTGATGAGCGGCAGGCACACATTCGAGGTCAAGGATGTGGATGATCCGCCCTCGAGCGAGTCCAACTCCTTTGTGGAGCCACTGGCGCTGCCCAAGCTGCCCACAGATGGCAGTCAGGCGGTGCCGCTGCCTCTACTGGGGCTGGTGCGCTCCAACACGGTGCTGAGTCGTGAGAGCTACGAGCGGCGGCAGCAGGAGGAGCAGCAGCAGCAGCAGCAGCAGCAGCAGCCAGCGGAGAGCAAGCCCAAGCCCAAGCCCAGTGGCTCCGATGAGAGCGAGAGCGTGGACGAGGAGAAGCTCTATTTGGACTCATCCACCTCCGAGAAGAGCGCCAAGCAGCAGAGTCACTCCTCCGTGTCGAGTTCGTGGCGCTGCCAGTCGTTGGCTGGGGAATCCCTCGCCGCCATGGACTGCAGCAGCATGAGCATCAGCGACAGTCAGGCGCCAGAAGTTGGCAGAGAAAACGACAGGGAGGAGGACATGTCCCTCGGCCTAGACGAGATTAGTCTCAACCCAACGGACATGCCTTTCAGCACAATTTGTGAGTAGCTTTTGGGTGGAATCTTCCTTCCTCTAAGTAATATCTTTCCCCTCCTTTAGCTTCTATGACGGAGCCACCCACTCCAGCAAAGCTGGAGCCACTCAACATGCAGCTGGTGGACAATCGCGAGGCATCGCCTCGTCCACGCTCCTTCAACAATGCGCTCAACGAGTCCAAGTTCGCGGAGCTGGCGCTGGCCAGCAGCAGCTGCCTCCTGCTGGACGATGAGACCTCGCCCACGGACAGCCTGGTGAGCAGCACCGAGGACTCGGAGGAGGCGGCCAGCGGCAAGCTCAAGAAGCACAAACTCAACGAGGAGCGGCAGCAGAAGGACATCGACATCGACATTGACATTGATGAGATCTCGCCGCTGCTCGAACTGGAGTTGGACACGGGCTGCGGCAGTCCCGTCTCCCCCGGCACGCCCACACATGCCTCGCACTCGCTGTCCCTGGGCTCGGACTGTGGCAATCTGATCGATGACGAGATCGCCGATCAGCCGGCGCTGCTGTGCAACAGCGAGGCGCACGAGCTGGCCACCGATACGCCAACGCTGATGGAAACGCACACGGGATCGCTGCGCTCGCTGAAGAGTCAGTCGAAGGCACGCACCGCCCTGCAGCAGGCCATCGAGTTGAGTCTGCGCACGCCCATGGCCGTGCGGCAAGCGGTGCTGGATCGTGCCGAGTCGCTGGACACGCTCTCGCCCTGCGAGTCCATCTGCTCCGACGATCTCATGATGGACTTTGACATGAACAGCAGCGTGGACTCCATTGATCACATGGCGCCCGTGTCGGGTCGCAGTCGCAGTGGCTCGGATCTGCATCGCATTGGCGTCGAAATGGATTCCGCGCAGGCAGAAGCCGAGGCTGAGCTGCTCTCCGAGATGGAACGCAATGGCAGCGATGTCATGAAGGAGCTCAATTCGCTGCTGCGCGGCCGGCGGCAGCGTGGTGGCGCCAGGGAGCGCATCAGGTGAGTGTTCCTCCCCCCCCCACCACCGCAAAACCCACTACCCAAACGTAACGGAACTGTGGCTAATGGAATCGTGATGCTTTGTGCTCGCTCTCTTTGCCGGCACTTGGCTGGCAGCCAACGAGCGTCCGTCCGAATTATTATTAAGTGCACTCTCCACTCTCCACTCTCCACTCCACTTCACTCTCCACTCCACTCTCTTCCCTGTCCCGTTTCCACTTGATTCTGCATGGCGCTGTGGTCTGGCAAAGTCACTGAGTAAATCAATCAGCAGCCTCCTCTGCCGCTCCTACTCTTTTTTTCGCTCTCTTTCTATCTTTGGTTGCTAGACTTCCGCCGGCCGGCAAGCGATTAACCCTAGAAAGGCGAATCTTTCCGAATGTGACTTTGGGTACTAATAATGAAATAATTTATTGTATAATATTTGGCGGATGAAAATGATTTTAAATTATTATGCAAATATTTTCTACGATTATCATTATGCATATTTGTTTTGGATAAATTATCTTTACCCTTGTTCTTCCTAGTGTTAATTTTCACCGTCACAGCCAGACATGCATATTCCTTAATTAATTCATTACCAAAGTAAACAGCAACATCATCAGCACACAACTCACACAGCGCCGTATTTGCTTGCCCTTAGCGACGCCCTGGGGTTAAGCAAATGCAATTGGATTTCTTGCCGACTCAGAGCTTAGGCATCGCTCCACGCCATCGGGGCACGCCCTTTTGCCAATGCATTTGTAATGGGAAAATGGAAATTGAAATTGAAATTAGCCCAAAATTAGACAGACAGACAGACAGACCTCAGTGGGACAGGTTGGAGCAGTGAAATAAAGCACCGCAATGATTGCAGTTATTTCTGTGTGTGTGTGTGTGTGTGTGTGTTTGTGTTTGCTCAAAAGGTTACTCCATTCCAACCATTCCCAGTGCCAGTTCCCGTTGCACCATGCACAAAGGAGGGGAGAGAGGACAACTCTGTGTGGGCCACAAGCAAAGCCAAGACCGAAACCAAAGGCAACGGCACTTGGCATTTTGCAGCAATTGTCTTTGGATTGGATCCCTCTTTCGCGCTCTCTCTCGCTCTGCAGGGGAGCCTGCTCCGGTCCGGGGGCCTGGCCAAATCGTGGTCGTAGTTAAGATAACATTTTGACTTTGGCCTGAGACTTGATGGCGAGTGCCGCATTCTTTTGTCATGGCAACGGCAAAGCAAAGGCAACAACAACAACAACAACAACAACAACGGCAACCGGCAACGGCACGACATCCACGACAACCCATCGACGGAGTCGTTTGCTGGCTCTGGCCTAAAAGTTGGAAAAACTTTATTGCGCCCCGCCATGCCATGCCAGGCCATGCCATTGCCATGTGCACTGGAAGGAAAAATCAATTGTCTGGCAGTGGAGGGGGATGGGGGAGGAGGGATACTGATACTCGCATGAACCTGTTTTCTCCCAGCCAAGAGCCAAATAACTGCAAAAATGCCGCTGGCCTTCTCAGGTTTTTTTTTTGTTTGTATTATTTTTTGTTTAGTTGTTGTCGTGCCTGCACATGCGTCGGGACATTGGCTTTCCCTGCTTGCCACTTGCCACTGGACTTTCCTTGGCACTCACTCACCATGCAGCATGCAGCATGCACCATGCGATCCGATCCGATCCGTTACACGTATTAGAAGGCGCTCCAACCTAAGGCCATAAATAAACAGCTGCGCAGAATCCATTCAGCGGCAAGCCACTCGATAATCCACCAGTCCAAGCAGTCCCCAGAGCTCATATGCAAAATCTTATGAGAGCCCACACTTGTGGCTTAACCTTGAGACTGTGCCAGGCATGAGTCACTCTCGCGACCCGCTCACCCGGCTCACACAACTGCTGAGTAAGCCATCGCCTCAACAGACTCAATCGCCCATGATCATCGGCTCTCCACTCTCAGCCACAAAGTGCAGTGAAGGCAAAAAAAAGAATAAAAAAAGTTCCATTGTGATCGCTGGCGTTGCAGCCGGAATGTGGAAATAAATATTGTGGCTGTTGCCATTGTCTGTCTGTCCGCCCAGGAGAGCTTTCTTTTCTAACGGAGATACATAGAAGCAGACAAGACCAGACCAGACCAGACCAAACCACACTACTTGCCCACACATTCTTGCACTGCTTGCTTTATCTCTTGCTGCTGCTGCTGCTGTTGCGTTGCTTGCCGGAACGTGGTGGCAACGAAACATTGGTAACAACAGCAACCAAAGCACCGTGGCGCGGAAGGTGGATTTTGTGTGTAAATGGAAGAGAGGAACAAAGCTTTCGGAATAGCAGGAGTATGAGTTTTTGAATCGAATAAGATTGCAGTGTTAAAAAAATATATGTGGAAATATTTGCAGCACATATTGTAATTTCTGCCACAACAATTTTTACTGCTCGCTTCTCCTCTTTGTGCCACTGTAGCCGCAATGCTGTTTCGTATCACTACCATTCCACACCGTTCCCATTAGCTCCACACTGGGGCTCGCTGGCTGTCTGGCTGTCTGGCTCCAACTTCAACCAACTTCGATACCAACTTCAACTTTAGTATTAAACAAGATCTCAAAGCGCGCGGTTTCACTTCGGAACGGTACGGATTCCTTCGGCTCAGCTCAGTCTCGTCTCTGTAGAATAATAAATTAAGCTCGTACTTTGTTGTGAGACCCAAACCCTAACCCTCTCGGGCAACAATCGGCTTGTGGTTCTGCTCAATCAATTCAATCTGATTGTGTGTACAAATTGTGCAAGAAACGTTGTGCGAAGAGCGCGTGGGAGCCCCGCAGCATTAATTGCGTTGTTAATAACCAAAAAGAAGCGAGGGAGAGAGGCACATAACAAAGAGCAGCAACCCAAAACAAGAGCCAGTGACCGCAGAGCCAGGCGGTTGGTGTTTTTTTTTTTGGCATTCGTCGCCTCTATCGATACGCACCGCTGCGTCTTTCATGCACAGACAAGAGCTTCAACGTTTATAACAAAAGACAAGCCGCGGGCACAAGTGTCAATGGAACAGGCCAACCATCCATAAAAGAAATCATTCCACTTAGGCTGGAACTGCGACGGCGACTCGGATTCGGCTTCGGACTCTGGCTCTCAAGTGAGTAAAAGGTAGAGGGAAAGATATTCAAACCCCCAACGGCAATGTGGTAGCCAAAGTGGGTGATGATTTCCGCTCTAAGCGTTGCGTAATTTGATATGCAACCCGGTGGCAAGTGGCAGGGGTTCGTTCAGCTGTGTGGAGCACACAATGTGAATGAACGAATGACGCTGGAAAGTGTGTCACATGCAAATGCAGAGCGAAGCGGTGGCAACCTTTTTTGGTAAATCTTTGTTGGAATTTGATGCCATAAACGTAACAATTACAGATATCAGCTATACACACACAAACACACTCGCACACCATTCCATTTGGTAGCTGCTTTGGCCCCTTTTATGGCTTTGAAAGCCACTTCAAGTTCAGTTGCATTTTGCGGCGCGTTCAGGTTTAGCCGGGGCCCACGGATTCGGTTGCCATCTTCCCGCTGCTGGCTGGCATGCATAATTCAACAGAGAAGAACATTTGCCACACACAGAAATCCAAGCCAGAGACATAAGCTGGCCATACGGCAAGAATCCCAAGCCCCATCGAGTGCAAATACAAAGATACAGATAGGCTGCTGCTGCTGCTGTCTCGGCTGCTACCTACCTAACTACCGGTCTGTCTGTCTGTCTGTCTTGGAAGCCAAAAGGGGGGATGGCTTCCATCGTTGATCATCTGCGGGAACTGCGCGCTGTGGCATGCCACAGATACACACTGTCGGATGCCCATCTCGAGACTCGTCTCTCTCCCTGTCTCCATGTGTGAGAATGTTGCTTATTTCTTTATTTTTTATGGCCATTACCATTACTGGCGTTACGTGCTCTACCCCCATCCATCCATCCATCATTCCCCACCATCCTGCATTTCGCTCTAATGAAGCTGCCTTTCCATTTCCATTTCCTTTTTCCTCTTCATTTATGCAAGCAAAACTTTTGTCTGTCTTCAAAGGTCTACGGACTCATCATTCCCTTTTGCATTAAACATCCCAACCATTCCGCTTGATAAAGATCTCTGCATGCGCGCTCTCTCACTCTCTTTCTCCCTCTCTTTATTTCCATCTCCACCTCTGACTCCTCTCTGACAAATGACGTTTTGTCGCACAAATTGATAAGTGCCGTTAGGAAGTGGAAGTTCGAGTAGTGCATGTCAACGCCTCTGCCTCTGCCGATGTTACCGCCAGCCAATGTTCCACTGATTGCCGCATGATTGTTATTGTGATTGCTTGTCATTGTTGTCCGTTAGCAGTAGGCAGTTGGCTCTTACCTGTTCGCGGTTAACAGTTGCAGTCACCGCCACACAGCGCTACTGACAGCGGTAGCAGCTACGGGCAGCCGTACAGTTGTCCAAGTTAGCGACAGTTGCCGTTGGCTGTAGCGCACGCGTGGAGTCATCACAAAATGAGACAGATAAATGCAGACACACAAATGCACATACACAGATGTGGGGTGCAGGCAGGTGCGTAGACTAGAGGGGGAGCAACTTAGAAACTGCCACGAGATCGATCTGCTTGAACGCAGTTTTTGTTTCATTTCTAAATGGGCATTCCTCGCTCTTTGTGTGCCAATAAAACTGCACTTAAATATTCCATTAAATATGATATCCTCCCCTTTTGGCCATACCTCTGCTCTGTATATGTTTGTTTAAGTTTAATGCTGTGTTAATGAAGCTGTGGAAAATGCATTTGTTGCTGCTGTTGCCACCTGCTGCTGCAATGACGAGCATTTTGTCGTCTGACAATGGCTTTTTGTTTTCTTTCCAGTGCGAAATATCCGGCGCTGCTTAGACGAGTAACATTGAAAGAATGAATGCGAGCAGGGCGGAGTGGAGAGTGTAGATAATGAGTAGAGCAGAGTGTGGAGAGTGGAGTGGAGAATGGAGTGTGTATTGTAGCTCTTTGAGTTGTGCAAAATACTCGCATTGTTTTGACTTGAGTGGATCTCCTACCTCGCCACCTCATGCTTGATTGCTGCATTCATATTCATAGTTTTTCAAACTGCACCCATGGTGCTCGTACAAAACAACATAAAGTTGGCGTGCGAAAAATACCCAAAAACAAAAACATTTGGAATATTTGTATGTCTCTCTCTCTGTGTGTGTGTTCGAGCTCTTTATGTGTGTGTTTGTGTTTATGATTTGGACACACACTAATGTAAAATGTAAACTATAATTGCTTTTTGTTTGGCAAGCCAGCCACGAGTTGTATCCATTTGATCTTTTTTTGCTTGGGTTACTTGTACAACAAAATTGAACAAAAAACCGAAAAGCATAAACCAAAAACCACAACAAAGTGCAGGCTCCAATGCGCCTCCATGGGATTATGCAATTCCGCGCTGATTGTTGAAGTTTTATTGATATTTAATTAGTTTGATTACGAGCTGTACTAATGAATGAGTTAAGGCTGCGTTTGCGGGCTCAAACTTCAATTTATTAATTAATTAAAATGATGATACAGTGGACCTACCCATAGCTATGCCACCCGCTGGGAATTCCAGTGTATTATTTATGCCACCGAAACCGCCCGTTGAAGCGCTGTCCATTTGCTATAGAAGAAGGCAACTTTCAGCCATAAAGAATCACACTTTCATCTGCTGCCGAGCTCTACCGAAACTTCAATTTGCTTATGCCCCAGATTCCCAGCAAGCAATTTCCATGGTATTTCGTGGAGCAAAAAAAGCAACAACATAAAAAATTCACTAAAACAAAAGAGTTATTTGCAAAAATTCCAAAAGTCTGTGCCAGTTTCTGTCTGCAGCGACGACCACTTTTGCTTTCCTCAAATTGGTTTTATTTTCTTGTGGGAAATTCATTCGTGAGCTGCTCGAATTAATTTCATTTTCTTAATGGAAATGGATACGCCAGCTCCAGCGGCAAATGAAATATCCATGATGGAGCTACGAATTATTATGAAGACAAAAAGCCCATTAACCTTTGGTCAGGGTCTGGGTCGGACTTTGCGATTGGAGCATCGAAAAACTATCAAATGAATGAATGAATTTTTGGCCTTTTGGCTGGCATTAATAGCTGTACGTTTTTCAACAGTTTGTATAAATTATGCCGTGAAATTTTTGAACATTGCGCGCATGTTCCCTACTCCCCCCCCTTGGAGCTACAACTCCAAGTGCACGCAACAGTTGCCTCGCGACTTTCACTATCCACCAGCTGAAGCAGCAGCAATAGTGCCTCTCGGATTTGTTTGCAGCAGCAGCCAGCATTCATGTCAAACTTATCTTAATGGCCCATTGACAACTGCCTTCGCCTGTGCCCTCATCAATGGCATTCACTTTCATTGCGGCCACGTTAATTGAAAGTGCACTAAACTAATTAAAAGGCAGAAAAAAGGGTACGTAGCCAACACCCCAAAGAGTGTGTTAGTGCTGCATAACTCGTCAAAGTCTCCACAAACAGCTGTTCGGGTATCTGCGCATGTCCCGATTGTGTCATTTGCCACCACAACACACAACAAAACACAAAGCAAACAACATGGACGAGGAGCTGGCTGTAAATTCCTAGCTAGAAATAGAAATTGGATTTGTGGAACAATGTCCGAGGCGGCGGATACTTCCAGCAAATTGTCGCCCAAGGGTGTGCGTCGGGTACGCACCGATCTGAAGACATCGGAGAATGTGTTCCTGGGCAGCGTTAGACCTCCACGAAAAACCTCACCCATGGCCATCAAGGGCCACCATCAGCATCAGTATCAGCATCGTCATCATCATTATTGTCACTGTGCGCCACCGTTTGTGGCAAGCAGTGCGCCGCAGCCAAACGAAACATATCAACATCTCAGGTGGTGGCAAGACACTCCCTAGACTGCCTCAAGGTCCTTTCTGAGTCATTCCGTTGCTCATGCTTGTGCCTCTTTTCAGCGCCCAACTGCCAGCGCGTGCCACGCGGCTGCTCAATCGTTCGCGGCTGCAGGACCAGCAGCAGCTGACGGGCCACGACTCGGACAACAGCCTGCGGTCAAGCCACAGCGGCGGAGCTGCAGCGGCAGTGCGCAAACGGAGCACGGCCAATTCACGCGCCTCCACGGCCTCATCCACGTCCAGTCTGCCGCGCCAGCGACAGCCACAGAGGCAGCAGCAGCAGCAGCAGCAGCAACCAGGTGGTGGCACTGCCTCGGGTGGCTGTGGCCTAAGGGTGCGCGGTTTGGGTAGCGGCGAGCTGCACAGCTCATCGGACGACCTGATGTTGTATGACAAGTCATTCCGGAATGCCATGATCCAGGATGTGCTGCAGTTCAAGAAGCAGCTGCTGCGACTGCGGCGCATTCTACAAGAGGTGAGTAAGGCATCCTCCCAATAGCTGTTTATGAATTTTCGTTTTCCATTTCATTCATGGCACACAACACACTTTACCATCCACACACTTGCACGAACCACTTAGGAGACTGATTTTGATTTGAAAAGGGTACGTTATGAGCTCTATTTCGTGCATAATTTCATTCGGGGGAATACTTTTATGCCTGGCAGCCTTCATTGACTCTCTCATGGTTCACTTCTCTTGCAGACGGAAACCCTGAATCCATTTGAGAATGATAATCTACAATTGTTTGCCGCCTGTGGGCTGGATAGCAAGCAGCTGAACGACATCGATTTGGCCAGCCTCACCTCGTCCACGACGGAGGATCCCTTGCAGGAGTTAACGGATCTACGTAGACAGGTGGTTTACCTTCAGGTATTTGCACGTTTTTTGCATTTCGTTCGCCCGATTAGATCACTGG
The DNA here is from genome assembly GCF_900245975.1 of Drosophila guanche. NCBI lineage: Eukaryota > Metazoa > Arthropoda > Insecta > Diptera > Drosophilidae > Drosophila > Drosophila guanche. The sequence continues at coordinate 2,943,547 of NW_022995754.1, forward strand.
AAAAGACAACAAAACAAACAAGAAACTAAAACAAAAGCAGGACACGCTCATACTATAAATATTTCTATTGCTGTTGTTGTTGTTAAATGTTTATTAGATACATGGAAACATATCCATGTGGCATGTACAAATATTCAGCAGAAATACTCAATATATAATCAAACTTTCTGCTTATTAGATTATCTACTCGTAAACGTACTTTTACATTCTTCACTTTGATTTTGCAAACACAGAAAACACACACAGAAAAATGCCACAAAAGTCTTGCTGTTGTTGTGTTTGATTCATGGATAAATATGCTTTGATTGATGCACACAATCAAAGCATGACTATCCAAATCTCAGATATATTAATGCCTAGCAAATTTATAATCGTCTAGCTATGATTTTGTTTACTCTCTTCTGGCTTAGTTCTTGTATTTGCCTAGTGACCTTCAATGACTCGCTACACAACACTGAACATCTCATTAACGTTTCTCTCTCTTCTCTTGTTTGTCTCTTGCGGTTTGGCAGGGTCAAGTCGATGATCGTGATCGCACCATACGCCTGCAGCGCGATCTCATTGAACAATTGGAGGCCGAGAAGCGGCTGCAACAGGTTGCTGGCAGCAGCAGCGACGCTGCCAACAAGGAGCTCATCAGCATGGCCACCCAAACGGAGCGGGTAAGCAAAACACACAGCACACACACACACACACACACCACACCCACACTCTAAGTGTTGCACAACAACAACAATTGACTAACCACATTCTGTCGTATGTATTTCTATTTTCAATTCCCAATACGGATTCCACTTTCACAGACACGACCACTTGCCATTGGTGCGGAGGGTTTGTCCAGGTAGGCCATACAACCATTCCAGACATTTATGTTTGTTTCCAGCTATCTTTCGATTTTCTATTTACAATCATTGGTTTATATTTGTGTGTAATTTTGTGTGTTATTTGTTGCTATTTGAGTGTTGCAATTTTTGTTGGCTTTTCATCAGAGACCACAAAAGCCGCAGGCTGTGGGCCGCAGCTTAACAAAACTTATACAAAATGCTGCCAGATGTTGCTGTTTGCTGCTGCTTAATGTTGGCTTGCAGTCTCGGTTTCGGCGTTCAGCTTCAAGGTCCGTTGGTGGCATGCAAATCAGCTCGTAGCCTGGCCACTTTCCTGCCGCCTGTTGACGTTAATGGCAACAAATTGCAATTGGAGCAGTCTAATTAGACGGCCAGTAGCTCAAAGCAACAGCAGCAGCTGGAATTTCATTTTCTTTTTTGACTAACAATAGACCGACCCACTTGAGACGCTAAGCGGAGAGCCTTAAACCCATGATTAACCAATGTGAACCTCTCTTACTCTCTTACACTCTCTAATGCCTGCCATGGAATACACAACACTTATAACTAACATTTAACAACACTCTTTACCCGCCACACAATAATGCAATCATTTATAGACTACAATTTGGGGAGCCGCCACAGGTATTAATTTGTGACTTCATTCTAGCCATCATTGTGCTCTGTGCCATTAATTTGTTATGTATCCTACACCTAAGCTATAACTGTCGAGATAATTGTAATCAATGCACCAACTAAAACCTAAAACTAAGCTTTAAACTAATCCAATATAAATGCATAGCCAGTAGCTAATTGTTTAAGCAGTTAAGTTGTTAGTGAAATTGTTACTGAAAATTTAACACTGTTTGTGAAACATTTTAATTGCATGCGGCAATTAAATAGAGTCCCAAGGTAAAGCAAACTAAACCCAAACAAAAGGCGCGGAGAGGAGCAGCAGGAGCAGTCCCTCCCACTTCTCTCTGCGCTTCGTAGACAACTATTTGTGGCATTACCAAACACTAACAAATTCTTGAAAATCAGCTGTAAACAATCATTAATTCGGTTCCTCTCTGTTCGCAGAAGTAAGCCCGAATATACCAGTTATACGACACACTTTCCGATGCTCCACTTGCACGACTCCACGCTGGCCGCCACCACCATCATACGCCATCACCAGCAGCAGCATCACCAGGAGGAGAAGGAGAAGGAGCAGTGTCCTACCCTCAGCCAGACCCGCCGCCACACCATCATCTCCACGACGTTGACAAACTACAATCAGCAGCTGGCTGCAGCTGCCACCTATCCGAGCACGCCGCGACGCGCTTCCATTGGCTGGGACACGCCGGCAGAAGCCTCCAACAGCTATAAGCCAGTGCGTATAACATTGATCGGGGATCCCCTGCCTCTACCGCTGCAGAATGGCAGCTTTAAGTCAGCGTCAAAGTCCTCCTCATCGCTTTCGTTGCCGGGTTCCGCCGCGCAGAATGGGGTCAAGATGCGGTATCCGAATGGCTGCCAGAGCGCCAAAATGAAGGCGAGCAATGGACAGCACTATCAGCCGTTGTACAACAGCAACAAGATGACAAGCCCAACCGTAACTATAGTCTGATTTAGAAACCAGGATAGCCAGGATAACCCAACAAAACCCACACACAAAATTAAATATTTGCATAATCTTCGATATAACTTGAATATTAATCCGTATATCCTTTCGCTTGAAAACATTAAAGTAAGATCAGATCCGATGCTGGCTACGTTGTTTGGCTTCCAATTTGGGCAAGATTTGCAGAGCCGCCTCCAGAGTTAAACAAAAGCACAAAATATAGAAACAGAAACCTGTGCGATTAGTGGAATACTTATATTATATTATACTAAACTATTATATTATATTAGATGTTTAATCTTAAACAGTACTTAAAGCAGTTCGTAGTGGAAACCAACTTTTAATTGTTAATTTTGTTGCCTAAGTTTTAGTCTAAGTTCTAGGGGAGATTTTTCTCTGTCTGGTTTTACCTTCCCTGTATTTTTGTATATTATCAACAAGAAAATAACTCACACACAATCATGCATCTATTTTTTTCTTCCTCCAAGAGCACAATAAACATAAATAAACGTAAAGTAATTATTCAAAAATAATAAAAACTTCTTATGTAAACCCAAAATATTATAAATGTAAAAGTTATAGAAATTATCTATCAATAGAGAAATATAAACAAAAGATTATAGCAGTGCGTGTGCGTGTGTTTCGTTTCCATCATTCCTCCGCCTACACACACTCGCTCAGACGGAACGTCACTCAGCTGTGTGTAGTGTCCGGCCCCTGAGCACAATGACGCGCCAAACCGGCTTGGACAGTGGCTCTTCCTCTCTCTCGCTCTCTCTCTCTCTCTGTTTAAACTGGATTTGCATTCCCCACTTTGCATTCTGCGGTTGTTCTTATCAACGCTTGAATGGGAGCTTTGGTTTTCAGTTGTGGCCAAACTGTGTAGCAGGAATGTTGGTGAATGCCAATTGGGTTCTGACTGTGCTGTGGCTCTGCTGCAGGGGCTTCCCACCGGTCGGGGCTGTACCCTGCCAGCCGCTGGCCTGGCGTAGCTTCGAGTGTCGTGAGTTGTCCAGTCTGCAGGATCTGCTCGGGGTAGGGGGTGCCGACAACTGGCACTCACTGGCAGTGCATAATGAACGCACAGAACTGGAACTAGACTCGGGTAAGAGGCGCATGAAACCCACACACACATACATAAGTATCATCCCATTCCATTTTCCCGCAGACACAACCCTCCAGTTGTTGTCCAATCTTTCCGACTTGGATCTATCTGCCGTGCAGCAACTAAATCTACGCACTCGCGGCTTCTCCTCGCTGCCCAATTTGCGGCACTTGAACATCAGCGGCTGCGGTCTGGCCGAGCTTCGTGGCAGCCACTTTGCGGCTGAGTCAGCGCTGCAGCAGCTCGATGCCAGCCACAATCGCCTGGAGCTGCTCACAAAGGACGTTCTTCGCAATCTACGCAAATTGATTTATGCCAATTTCTCACACAATGCGCTGACCGACTGTGAGCTGCCCCACTTGCCGCTGCTCAATCGCCTGGAACTTGGCCACAATCGGCTGGTTAATGTCAGCTTCGGGGTCTGTCCGCAGTTGCAGCAGCTGCTGCTCCAGGGGAATCGCCTCGCACAGGTGAGTCAGCAGAAACTGAAACGAACGCATCCGCCTGTCATTTGTGTGCTTAGGTGTGGGATTTGATCTAGTCAACGGCCCATGATGGCACTTCGCCTGGCGAGTTACACAATTATACTAAGAATCAAACCCAAGCCTCACTTTCTGTCTAAACTTTCCCTTGGCAGTTGCATGTGAGCGCTTTTCGCGGTCTGCATGGTCTGCTGGAGCTGCAGCTCAGTGGCAACGGACTGTCACTTATTGCCCAGGAAACCTTTCTGCCGCTCAATCAGCTGCGAGTGCTGAATCTCTCCCACAATGCACTCGACGCGCTGCGACCCAATGTGTTTGGAGCGGCTCAAAACTTTGTGCTGAATCTGCAGCAGCTGGATCTGGCTGCGAATCGCATACGCCTGCTGTTCGACAATCAATTCAGGGTGCTGCCACGACTGCAGCTATTGGATTTGTCCCGGAACAGCATTGCCAGCCTGAGCGGCGGTCACTTTGTGGGTTTGGGCTCGCTGCGCAAGCTTTATCTGCAGTCCAACGATATATTGGAGATCAAGCCGGATGCATTTGCGGCACTGCCCAACCTGGACACGCTGGATCTGTCGCACAACAGCCTGGAGTACTTCGAGGAGCAGGCCTTTGGTGGCAACACCATGACGCGACTGCGCAGGCTCAACCTGAATGCCAATCGTCTGAAGCGCCTGCATCCGCTGGCCTTCTCCTCGCTGCCCTACCTCGAGTACCTAAGGCTGGGGCACAACGAACTGGCCAGCCTGGACGTGCGCATGTTTGCACCCATGCGGCATCTGCAGAAACTTCATTTGGGTCACAATGCGCTGGAGGAGATCACCAGCGATGTCATGGACTGCCTGAGCAGCGTCATGGAGCTGCTCATCGATCACAACAGACTCACATATCTGAGTGCTGGCAACGACACCTTTCCCAGCCTGAATCGCATTGCCATTGAGGGGAATCCCTGGCAGTGCAGCTGCTTCGTGGAGCTGCAGCAGTGGCTGACCGCCAAGCGCGTGACGTACCTGCGCGAGAACACGGGCTACTACAAGGGCGAGCGACCGCTTTGTGTCATCACAGCGGTGGATTATTGTATACGCAACTTGCAGGCTGCACGACGCCAGAATGTGCACGCAGAGTTCGATGAGGTGGAGCAGGCGGACACGGATGAGAACGATGCCAGTGTAGCGGCAGACTGAAAGAGTAAACTTAAGCAGCAAGAGGGTATCACAAAACAAAGGAAGATTAATTTTGTAGACAGCTTCCATTTATCATGAACTAAACGACAACTTCATAGAGAATGTTTCTCAGACACGGAGCCTTGCATTGCGTGTGGTGTAGATATATGATGTATCATCGTGCGGGTTGTGGTTGTGTCTCGACTGTGTTTAAATGTACAATTTAGCAACTAAAAACTCGAGTCGTTTAGGCGGTCTTGACGCGCTGAGCAAGGGCGCTCAGATCGGCAATGCACTTGTTGAGTGTCTCCTTCTCCTGCTGGGGCGAGATGCTGGCCAGCACATTGCTGGTGATCCAGTTGACCATGTGCTTCTGGCTGAGACGACGCTCAACGTGACGGCACTCCACCTGGTAGTCCAAGCGACGCTTGACCTCCGAGTACACGTTCATGGCACGCTCGCGGAATGCGGCCTCCAGCTGCAAGGCAATGTTCTCCTTCTTGGCATCCATCAGGAGCAAGGCACCATCGGCGCGCCATTGCTCCTTCTTCTCAGCCTCGATGGCATCGGCCAGAACCTTGAGCTCGCCCTCGCGGCCCTCCTTCCACTCGTTTTCGATTTTCTACAGCGGGAATTAGGGGATTAGCTACCATTGGAGAAGCTTTATATGTGATTCTCTGTGACTTACATCGATCTCACCATCAGCCCACTTGGCAATCACTGGGCCGAGCTTCTTCACAGCAATAATGGCCATGATGCCCAGCGACAGACCGCTGTAGTATTCGTGCTCCATGACGTAAATCTCCTTGGAGCACAGGTAGGTGATCAAACCCACGCCGAATGTGTAGGGACCGGTGACACCGGTCTTGTTGTAGAAGAACTGGAACCACTCCTCTGGCACAAAGCCCAGGCGCACCTTGCCGGGATGTTCGGGACGCTGGCGACGCTCGATGGAGCCGCTGCCAGACTGAGCAGCTGCGGCAGCAGCCGACCGAGTGGCAGCCACGGTCAGTGGGCGCTGGGCTGCAAGGCATTAGAGACCAAAATAATTAGTTTCTTTATATTGTTATGTTTACCACTGCCAAGAATGTGTTTGCAAAAACTTATACATAATTCTACGTTTGCACTGGGAGGTGGGTGATGGTGATTACATAAACCACGATGTCCGTCGTTTTTTGCGGTGCCGTAACAATTTTCACGGTCGCGTGCCGCAGCTTATTATGTACACAGCGATTAAGCTATACTTTGTCGCGACATTTGCGGTTGTTTTGCACTATTTCTGGGGTTTACCTGTAAGTAGGGCAGCTCTGGAGAACATTTTTTGGCTGTTTCGACGAATTTGCTAAAATTGAATCGCCTATGACAGATGACAGCAGTGTGACCGCTGAATTATCAATATACCGCAAAACTCCAAATATATATCTAAATATACGGTCTCATATTTAAAATATACCGTAGTTTTATGTCACATTACTCGATTTTGATGTTCTATTTGGTATTACTAGCTATTTAGGTGTCTCAGCGCTAAAACTATAATTTTATCCGATTGATAAGTCAATTCTCCACAAGATTAGCATACAACGTTACGCTAGTGGGAATGAAATGGAGGGATATTGTTGCGATGAACATTTTGCGGTAGCCCCACAGATATACTAAAACATATATAAACATATTACCTAAACCTCCCTCTTTTAAGCAATAAATATGTGTATTTCCATTCCAGTCCATTCATGTTCATAATTTCAATATTTTCTTGTTCACAAAATTGGAAATGATCGAAGCACACAAAAATATCGGTAAATGGAGCGAGCAAGCTTGAATTGGCGTCGTGTCGTTTCCCAGCACAGCTTTCGAGACTTTTTTTACCGCACTGTTTCTGTAGGCGGTGTATTCAAAAATGCACATCATACATATAACTTATTTCATTTCATAACTTTACAAGTTTTTATTTTAAAAATATTACAATTTGCTAAATAAATTGTGCCTAAAATAATATGAATTAGCTGCGAAACAAGTTGCATTAAAATACTTTTACAAAATACTATAGAAACAGCGAACAGAACAGAGTTTTGAAAGGGTGTTTGTGTTTGTGTTGTTGTTGGGTTGTTTATGCTTCGATGCTACATATTAGGATACATAGTACATTCGTTACTCGTTCTCAGTTCAAAGCTATTTTCGTGCAGATTCCATAAATTAAGCATTAAAGCGTAAGCATCTTTGTTGTGTTTTTGTCGCTAAACTAAATGACTGTCTTGTGCGTGGAACTTAAGAAACAAACAAAAAATACAAAAATTATAAACGGAAACATACATGCATACATACTACACATACACACATTAAATGTAGTACATGGAATATGTGTCCAAACAGAAAGTATCAAAACATAAATCACTTGCGCGCACAGTTGCAATAAAAACTATTTACAGCAGCGAACAAATATCATTTAAAACGTAATAATACACATACATATACTAGATCAAATTATTATCTTTACATCTTTCAACTTATATGCTCAACTCTTGTTCTTCTCTCTTTTCTTTGTTGTGTTTTTGTTTTGTTTTGTTGTATAAAAACGAAATGATCTGCAGGAGGTATTCATGCCTAACATTTATAATGAAGGTGTGTAGGTGTGTAGGTGTGTGTCTGTGTGCTATTATTTATATATATATGTTCTTGTATGTGCTGAGTAGCATGACATAACATAATGAATGCTATGCAACCACTCAAAATCAGAATTAAAATTGTTTTTGTGACTCGGAAGAATGCCGTTTTTGTGTGTGTGTGTGGCTTGTGTCAGTCCTGTGGCTCATTCAATAAAGTTGAAGCGCATCAGCAGCTTGTGGTAGAACCAACGCACCACCTGCTGCACACGAGAGCCCATCCACGCACAGAGTGTGCTGGTGTGACGCACCTTGGAGGCGTAGTGCTTGATGTGATCTGTGTGGCAGAGAGTTAAGAGGGCAACCAAAAGTACAGCGAACAAACAGGCAATAAAGTAAAAGCATTTTGAAAAAGGATATAATAGTGTCCAAGGTGGATGGCCGCCGTTTATGTAGTTCACGTAGGTGAAGCCGTCCTTGCCCTTGCCCCTGATGTTGTAGTAGTAGGGCAGGAACGAGTGTAGCGTGAATCTGCAAGAGGAATGTGGCGTTAATAAGCGGCAGACACGCAAGCTCTATACTGTGTCCCTGGGGAAGGGTTTACCTTCGCTTTTCATAGAAAAATATGGCAGGTTGGTTGGTGGTCAGCGTATGCAGGAAGATTGCCTTCACCGAGTGTCGTTCGACCGTCGTCAGGTGGTTCATGAGGGCATCCAGCAGCAGCGATCCGATCCCATTGCGTCGATGCGATCGATGCACGCCCAGGGACAGTATGTAGCCAACGTCCGCGGTGCGACCCATCGAGTCGGGCAATATACCCTTGTCCTGCATTGGAAAACCGCTCAGCCTGGTGTACAATTCATCACTATCACTCATATTGGCTATTACCTCCTTATTGACATTTCGGTACGGTTTGATTTCGGCAACGATTAAACCAATTATGGCCAGATTATATACAGCTGCCAGCGCAAAGAAGCGCGTGCTTGAGGTAATATCCTCATACCATGAGAGTGGATAGTCAATTGGAAACCATTCTTGGCACAGTTGCCGCACCTGCAACGTATAGATGGACAGAGATTTATCTTTCGCTTTCATTTACACACTCAAAATTGTGTCACTCACCTCGGTCAGGTCATCGGGCACCAGGAATCTTAGCTGTACGTCGTTGGCGGAGCATAGAGGGACATGCTCACAGTCCACGCGTGTAATATCGTTGCTGGGCGGCGCATTGTGTTTGTTGTAGCTGATCCAAGGCCCCCCAAAAAACCACAAAATAAATGATAATTTCATGATATGTGAGTATTAGTTGTCGCCGATTTCACTTGCATAATACGAGCTGCGACGAGTGTGCGACGAGTGGAGGTGTCGTTGCGTTGCGGTGCGGCGCGGCGCGGCGCGGCGCGGGCTAGCCATCAATAGATAAACAAAGCTCAATTCGACGGAAGCCGCGCCACAGAGCGCAACAACACCAACGTAGTAATCTGATTCTTGGGCTCAGTGTGTGGACTGCGTGCGACCCCATTTAGGGACTTTGCTGATGATGACTATGCACACCGAATAGTCATCTACTTATACTCACAGTGTAAATTGTGCCATCCTAGTGTAACTGTGGGTGCTCCGCTGCTGCTGCTCTGTCCAATTAGACCAATTATGTCCATTGGTTGCAGCACCGCCACGACCACGACCACCGACCACCGACTGAACAGGTTAAGCGCGGAATATCGTCGCTCACCCAATAAGCATACGGAGTGGGATTGGTTTGACTTGGTTTGGTTAAGGTTTTGGGTGCGTGTTTGCGGTGTGTGCGCCTAATTGATTTTAATTAAAATTTACATTCGTCTTCGGGGAGCGAACTAGAAACCACTTGCTCACGGGCGATTCGTTTCGTTTCGATTCTACTGCTTGCTGGCAACCAGCTGAATCTCCGTTATAATGTTACCCAAATCGTTCTGCTGCACTTCTGTGGCATGCCGCTGCTGGTGCCCGCCTGGTCAAATGCCGCATTCCATTAGGAAATGCTCCATTTCGTTTATTTTATTCGCCACAAGAATTAACAAAAACAAAACACCAGCAGAATTCGATAACAGCACAAGTCGACGACACGGTCATCGATATGTTAAATTTAAGCGACGTAAGAACATGTTACGTTAGACAGTCAATGTGATCTCTTGCATTATGCAGCACTGGCTGTTTGTTTTAAAAGTTGCGCGCGGACTCAATCATTTGTTGAATAAATAAAATGTTTGGATAATTATTTTAAATCTGAAAGGGCTTTGCAAGCAACAAGCTTTTTAATTAATTAATTCATTGTTGTAGCTATCTAAAACCTTCTCGCTTGACCCACCGCCTGGGAAGAGCTGGGCGTTGGCGCCGTCGGCTTTGAGGGATCCTCGAGGACACGCACCATCATGGAGGACTTGGGGCCAGTGCACCAAATAGTGCCATGCTCATCGACCACGAACGTTTCCAGCGTCACCTGGAAGTGGCCACCGCTCGATATGGGCAGCAGGAAGCTGCCGGAGAGGAAGTCGCGCTGCGGCTTGACGATCTGATTGAGGGTGACGGTGTCGCTGGTGCCGGGTTTCTGCAGCTCGTTGCCGGACCGCGGTGGTGGCGTCACCAGCTGGGAGGTAAGACTCAGCTGCACGGACTCGACACGGCGGAAGTGCTTGACCTGCTTGGAGCCAGCCTGCTGCAGGACGCCCTCCACTTTGATGACCAAATTGCTGCCCGACTGAACGTTGACGGGTTCGGTGGCGCTGCGTGGCTGTGGGCTGACCGACAGCTTGATCTGCGTGGACTGCAGAATCTGGAAGAAGTAGCGCGGCAGGCAGAGCGGCGTCTTGGTGATTATCTCGATTTGTGCCACAATCACATCCAAATGCCGATTGCTGATGGTCTTCGCGCTGGGCAGCTCCTCGGGCAGGTTCTTGTGCATCAGCTCCATGCGCCGGCAGCTGGCGGCAAAGAAGCGCGTCTCCGGGTGCTCGCCGGTGGTCAGAAAGACCGGTGGCTCTGGCGGCGTGGCATAGCAAATCGATTCGATGATGTGCGCAAAGAGCGCGCACTGGAACTCGGCCACCTCCAGGAACTCCAGCGTCACGTTGTCCGCATCAAAGGAGGACTTGTAGAGTCGCGCATGCGTCTCCTCGCACGCCTTCAGCGACTTGACCAGCTTCCGCAGCTGATTGGTGACGTGTCCAAACTTTTGCAAGTAGTCCCGCGAGTTCTGGGCCAAGCTGCCAGCAATGGCAGGCGGTGGGACAATCACCTGCGCGTTCTTCACGGTCACCGCGAGGTGCAGCGTCTGCAGGAACTGCGCTCTGATCTTGAGGTACTCCTGCGGAAAGGAAATGGCATACTGAATCGAGGAGCAGGCACGCAGGCTGACGCGTGCCATCTGATACAGATTGCAGGCAGCCTCCAGTCGCTTCATTAGCGGAATCAGTGGCTCGGGCGCCGCTGTCGGTGCATAGTTATCCCTCATGTGCGCATAGTCCAGGCCATAGTTGAGGATGCACTCTGCCTGCGAGATCTGCGAGAGTGTCACCAGAAAGTAGTGCATCTGATCGTTGATCACAATCTCCGAAATGCTCGTGTAAATGTGCGCAGCCACATAATGATGCCCATAGCGACTGGCGCTCCTCGCAATCTTGTACAGTGTCCAACAGTTGAGCTTGTCCAGGCACTTCTCGAAGCACTGCACCACTTTCAGCGGCAGATAGCAGCCCATTGTGGTCTGAAATACGAGCACGCTGAGTATCTCAATTGTGCGCAAGTGTTTCTCCGCATCCACCGCATCTATGAGCTTGTTCAGCTTGTGCAGAATGATGGGCATGCGCGCGAGCATGGGATTGACCTGCAAGTGGCAGAGAATTAATCTTGGATTCACATGGAACACAGCTTTCTGTAACCTACCTTTGCTTGTGGCTGCTCGTCTGTGTCCATGGCATTGTCGTCACCCTCCTCCAGTCCCTCGGATGTGCTAAAGGCATACTTACGCAGCTGAAAGTGCTCGCAGAGACGCACCAGCGCCTCGCATATCAGCTCCGCATTGGCCTGCGGATAGACAACATTATCGCCCAGCGTATTGCTGACAATCTCAATGAAAGTCGCGCCAAACTCCGCATTGGCCTGGCTTATCCTAATGCCATAGGATAGCACACGACGCAGATGGCGCAGACAGTCGGCTCTCCGGGCCGTGCACAGCAGCAGCCCCTCGATGTGCAGACTCACAGTGTGCAGGATGTCGTCCACTTGGCTCTCCTGCTGCGTGCCAAAGGCAGCCAGCACCGAGAGCACAGCCATGGCCTGAGTGGCCGTCGTGTAGTCATCCAGCTTGCTCATGCTCTGAATGCAGAGACGAAGCAGTTGGACACGATGCTCGCGCAGCAGCTGCTGGCAGGTGAGCGGACACTCGCTCAGCTTGGCGAGGATCGAGAGGAAGAGAAATTGCTCGTGCGAACTGATGCAGGCATCGAATTTGCCAATGAGCGCAGCCAGCGCAGGCTTGGGCCAGGCGTGAACACTCTTCTTGCCGGCCAGTTCGTTGAAGGAGCGCAGCACCTGGATGCGCACGGGCGTGCGCAGGTCCTGCATGAAGTCCAGCAGCACCTCGAGCTGGCCGGGCACACCGACCAGCGTGCGGGCGGAGAGTTGGGTGAGCGTGTCGATGATGGCCACGACAAAACTCTGCGCCGGATACTTGGGCAGCAGATCCATGCAGAGTTTGTTGACCAGAGCGGCGGTGTTGGCGTCGTGATGCATGTGCCGCAGCACGGGGATGAGCAGCAGCTTCATGGGCACCGGCACCTGCAGCGATTCGATCATGTCCGAGATCTTGGCGCACATGCTGATGGCAAAGGAGCTGGACTGGGCGGCAAAGCAGCTACTAGCATAGATGGCAGCCTCCACCTCGACGGTGTCGTGGCTGTCGAGGGCGCGACGTATGGCATGGTGGACCTGCTGCTTCTCGGGTATCACGCGGGACACCGCGCCCAGGGTGCGCAGGAGCAGAGCACGTGCCACCGGATCGTTCGAGTGCATCACCATAAAGATGCGGCGCACAAAGTTGTCAATGTTGAGGATCTTGTCCAGGTGATTCTCGCTCTGCTGGCAAACGCGCAGCACCCAGAAGCGCAACAGATTCGAGCCACTCACAAAGAACTCGGCCAGCTTGATGAACGACGAGTTGATCAGTATGGGAAACGGATACTTCTCAAAGAGACGCGGAAAGCGTACAATGGACTCGCATTGGATGCCCTGCTTGGCGCTCCGCAGTCCCTTGTCCAGTTCCAGGAGCACAGAATTGGGATCCTGCTCATTCTCGTTCAGAAAACATTCGTTGAAGGAGCTCACCCGTGTGCTGCTAAAGTGTGACATGTTCGCGTATGTTTGCACTCGCTATTATTGCTATTTATGGTGAATTCTAGTTAATATTTAATTATTTATATTTCCAAACAAACCGGCCGGAATTATCGATAAGACATACCGTCAGTACCCTCAAAAATATACCAAAGTACCTTCTCATTTTAAAAATATACCATAGTCCTAAATCAAATTCCTCGATTTTTATGTTCTATTTGATATTACTTGCTTGCAAACACTTGTAACACTGATACGTTAATTTAATCCGATTGAAGAATTAATATGGCTTATTATAAATACTCATTTTAATAGGATTGTATACCTCATATTTTACAAATTTATATGGTTTGTTGCCAGCTGCAACACTGGTTGTAGATGCCAGAACAGTCGATTCTTTCGATTTGATCTATAGCGTATTTTGCAACACCAGCCAGGCCAAGCCATTTCGTGATTTTTGTTTTTAAATGAATTATGTTTGTTCTAACGAAAGGCAAGTATATGTACCAATATATAATGCTCTTTCTAATGCATTGTAATCTGCAGATGATGAGAAGTTCGTGTTGTTGCCCAATAAACCCGTCTACACCGTCGGTCGCTTGTTAACCGATTTGATCCTGCTGGAGGACCTCAGCATCAGTCGCACTCATGCCCGCTTGCACCTGCCGCGTGAGAGGGATGGGGTGCTTCAAATAGAAGATATAGGCTCCAAGTACGGCACCTTCCTCAACAACGACATTGCCAGAAACAAGAAAATGCCACCAAACACACTGACGCCACTGCCAGTCGGGTTTAAGGTGCGCTTTGGCGGCAGCCGCAACATTTGGCAGGTAACTCAGATGAAACTGGTGAGCGCTGTATCTGCGTTGTCCAACGATCAAGTGAAGGAGCTGGGCATGCTCCTGGCAGCCATGGGCGGCTCTTTGTGTTTAAACTGGGGAGACGCCGACGAGTGCACGCATCTGACGATGAACGAGGCCACAGTGACCGTGAAGCTGCTGCACGCCCTCCTGGAGAACAAACCCATTGTAACCTTTGAATATTGGCGCAAGCTGCTAGCGGCAGCCCAAGGCATACACGTGCGTGAAGACTGGCCACAGCCCGAAGACTACCAACCCACAAACATGGACCTCAGTTGGCGTCCCGAGCGCACCACTTTGTTTGCAAAGAAAACTTTTGTCTTTATGAATCGGCGGCACTTTGAGATCTACGGCGCAGTTGTGCGCAAGGCAGGCGCACTGTGCAAGGATCTCCATTCGGGTGTACGCAAAACATTTCTCACCAAAAAGGATGTCATCGTGATACAATATGTGCCCTCAACGCAGTCCCAGTCAACGGAGACTATCAACAGCATTCAGGGTAGGTTCAGGCGAGGCTTCCTGCTGCTCCCTTTAATAACTTTGTTCTTGCAGACATCCTGGAACAGGCTGGACTCCGCATCATTCAAGAGTATGAGATCGGCATGGCACTGCTGCGCTGCTCCACCAAAGAATTTTGCAATCCTTCGCACAAGCTCATCAGCGATTCGATGCCCACCACAGAGTCCATGACTTCGTCATTCAATTGCTCCATTCTGGCGCCAAACACGGAGGAGCGCAGCGAGACCAATCCGTCTGCTCTTCCTATCTCGGAACTGTTCGTGCCCGAGTCGAATGTGTATAAGTTGGAACCGGAAAGCGCTAAGCCCGAAACAGAGCCGCAAGCGCCTCAAAGCAGACGTCAGAAACGGGGTCGCCCCATCATCGTAGACTCCTCGGATGAGGAGCAAGAGGCAAGCAAAAAGAAGAAATCGTTGGAGGTGCCCGCAGTGAAGCCAAAGCCTTGGAACAAAAATGCCATACTGGTGGACTCCTCCGATGAGGAACAAACAGAAAAGCCAAAGGAAGACAAGCCCAAAGCCAACACAAGGCAGTCGACACGCGGCAAAGCGAACACGGTAAATGTATCGAAACCAGAACCTGCCAGACGTTCGACGAGAAATGCAACAAAGCCAACTCCAGCTGTGGCCGCTGCTTCAGATAGCGAGGACGACGACTCGGCGCTCTTTCAATTTACGGAAAAACCGCAAGAGCAACAACCTCCAAAGCCAGCCGAAACGAGCGCCAAACCGCCAGCCAAAATTCGTGTCATCAATTTTCTGGAAAAAACACAGCCGCAAGCGAGTGTCCCCGCACCGTCGCAGTTGCAGCCGCAGCCCCGCAAGCGTTTGCGCCTGAAGCTATTGAACGAAAGCGACAGCGATGACTGCGACAATTTGTTTAACTTTGACAGCGACAGCAAGAAGCAAAAGAAGGCAGACGCAGAGCACACAAACGAAGACTCCAACGATGGGTTGTTCAACTTTCAAACACACAATCGGAACGACTCAGAGGATCAAAATGAGGACGATGTGCTGACGGAGCCCTTTCTGACCAATGAGACGAAGCGACCGCAGTCCAAGTACGTTGTGTTTCCACGTAAAGCGCTGCCACGCAAGATCGATACCAGTGGCTGGCTATCATGTAGCAGGCTACATAATGAGACCAAAGCTGAGGCGAATCTAAGCGGGCAAATGGAGAGCTCATCCCCAGCAGGCGATGACATTGCTCTCGAACATTCCATCAAAGAAGAGACGCACACAAAGTGGCTGGCTTCCATTCAGCACAGCATTCAGGTGCGTCCCTTTGAGGCACCGCCCTCTCTGAGCGGCCGCAAGAACTTTAAGAAGTTCGTCAAGGTGAGTAGCAGATGGATTGAGCTCTTAACTGATTGCAGTAACACCGTCATCCATTTGTGTCTCCTTCACAGCAAAAAGTTGTGCATTATCACCGCGAAAGTGTGAGCCTACAGCGCCTGCAGCTGGCCGACGGCATTGTCTCGTCTGCCTAGGAGCACACATCTTTTGCTTTGGTTTTCTCTTTGTATTATAATTTACTAACAATAAACTTGCGAAATATGTTCAAAGCCTTCTCTGGATCCTTGTTGGCCCTACGATAGAAGAGCGTCTGTGCGCTCATCCAGTCGTGCTTGTATATGTCCCTGGTTATGCAGCTCGTTGGTTTTTTGTCCCTGGCTTTTGTTTCACGCCCAATAAAACGTTTCACATCCTTGACAGTACGCAGCGTGTCCATATTGAATTCCATCTTCGCAGGCCGCTCCTTGCGGGCAAGCACAGTGCCCACGTCAGCTTTGGCCTCCAGGCGGGCCTTCTCCGCTTTTGTGACTATGGTGGGTGGTTTAAGCAGCACAGACTCGGGAGCTTCAGGAGCACTGGCCTCAGCCTGCAGTTGGACGCGTTGCAGTTGTGCCGGCAGCTGGCAGTTTTCGGGCAGAAATTTGTGGTTTTCCACCTGCGGAAAGTTAACGCAGTGCGGGCGCAATTTGTTGTACAGGCTGGCACTTCTGTTGGCCTGCAGCTTGCTCAGTTTGTTGATCTTGGCGATGGCTGCCAGGAGCAACGTCAGCGTCTCCATGAAGTAGTTATTTCTCAGCAATTGAATGAAATATCTGGCCGCTGACACACAGCACTCGCGTATGCGTGCATGCAGATGATAGAAGCCCAGCAGGCGCACCAAAATGTACTCAAAGTTGCTGCGGGTGGGCATGGCACCCGCCAGCTCGCCGTCGCACACAACGCCGCGAAAGTGTTCCAGCTCGCGGGGCAGATCCAGGCGCAGCAGACGACACAGCGCGGTGTTCAGCTTACACACGGATCGAAAGCCGGGCATATTTCGAAAGGAGTTCTTGCGGCGCGCCATAAGACGGCCGATCAGTGCCGCCGTTTGATCAAAGTCCTCAGCGTCCGGCTCGGACAACTGTTGCAGGTATCGGTTGATCAGCACAAAAACGTTATTTGCTGTGAATTGAGATGTTAGAAATGGGTAAGCCGAAATTATGGGTGGGACTTACCGAAAGCTGTGTCCTCCACCTGCAGGGTGACCAGCGGTGGCCTCTTTAATTGAAAATCATTCAAAAAACACGAAAATTCGGCCATGCTTGAACAAAAAGTAAATAAAGAAACGATTTACAAGAAACTGCTATCGATATACTTGCCAATCGAAACAGCTGTTTGTCTTTCAATGTCAGATCAGTGTTGCCAACTGAGCTATGTTTCCACTAGTTCTAGGTAGCGGGAATTATAGCTATTTTCCAAGATATTTTTCTGTCAAAATTATGAAGTGCAAGCAGAATGCTGAAAGAATATATGGGCATATCTGACTTACTTAAATTCAGTTGCGGAAGACGAACTTGAATACAAATACATTTTTAATACTCTACTCAAAGGAGACAGCTAAAGACAGCTAAAAAGCTGTCAACAAAATTTCCTGGCCATTTCTAGCTCAGCTTTTTATGACCCGAAGAGTTGGCAGCACTGTGTCAGACGGAAGTTTTCCCTATCGCGAACCAATTCACCTACAGAAGCTGTTGCGTGTACGCCGTGTACGCCTTCTGCTGAATTATTTTTATTATAAATTGTTATTGAGAGCGAGCGTGTCAGTGTGTGTGAGTGTATTCAAACATGCTAGTCATCAACACTTGCAGAAATACAGCGAGGCTGGTGCAGAGGAGCACCTGGATAAGAAACAGCTTCCCCATAATCGGTCCATCAATTAGCTCGCGCACTTTCTCGCTGGGCCTGGCCTTGAGAAAGCAAGATGTGTGAGTGCCGTGTGCCCGCTGTGTTTATGAATGGCATTCCTGACAATTACTACATCGCATCTATTGATTGCAGCGTTAACGTAACCTTTGTACGTGCCAATGGCACCAAGATCGAGACATCCGGCAAGGTGGGCGACTCCCTGCTCGATGTGGTGGTCAACAACAATGTGGACCTTGACGGCTTTGGCGCCTGCGAGGGCACACTAACCTGCTCCACGTGTCACCTGATCTTCAAGACCAACGACTTTGAGAAGCTGCCCGACAAGCCCGGCGATGAGGAGATGGACATGCTGGATCTGGCCTACGAACTGACGGACACCTCGCGTCTGGGCTGCCAAATTACGCTGTCCAAAGATATGGATGGCCTGGAAGTGCATGTGCCGTCCACTATCAATGATGCACGCGCCGCGTAGAGCTCGCCCGCACTCCCCGAACCCGGACATAGTTGTTACGCTTTTTGTTTTTGCTGTTTGAGGGCTAGATACTGTCCTACCAGGCAGTCATCCTCAGGCTATTATATAGATGCGTGCATAAATTGTTGTGTTTCCATGCCAATTTATGCGCCGATTGGTTGTTGATTTTACGGTGTTAAGCTCAAAGGGATCCATAGATAAATAATGTAAATATGTGTTTAACCAATAAATTTACATGTATTTTCGTACAAGATGTTGTTGACTTGTTGTGGAGGGGTTTCCGCCAGGTATTTTGCTATTCCTAGAACATTTCATCATGCTTTAGCTTTGTTATCGATAAGGATTGCATTTGCTTTGTTTGCCAGGCCAGCGGCGGCGATAAAAGTTGTAGAGATAATGGGCAGGCAGGCGGCCACTCAGCCAAAAGATATGATAGCTTAATAAAAGTAAACTTTTTATTCATGTCGCAGCTATCAAATAAAGTAATAAATAAATAATTTAATATATACATCTGCTATATTAACTTATTGGTAGACGATTTTAATGCTTTTCCACGTGTGCCGCCGATTTACGATATACGATTTACGATATACGATATATAATATGTAGGTATTGTATATGTATATGTAACATTTTGAACGCCCTATCTGTTGCTACCAGATATCTCTCTCTCATTATCATTATTATAATATATGTATAACTGAAACTTAACAAAGTCTGACAATAGAACGAAATTTACGCCGCAATTTCGTATGTTTCAAGTTCGATTTTCCGTTAATAACTAAGGAAATCCTAGGATAGATAAGCATTTAGGGTAGCTAGATAGGTCGGGTGGGGGCAGGCAGAGTGGTAAAAGATATAGAAACCATTCGAGACGCGTGGCAGCTCAATAAATAACCAAAAAATAAATAAATAGTGGGATGAGTGGGATCCTGCAGAAACAACTTACAAGGTGACGTCTTCACCACGGGCACTCTCTGCCGCTTAGCTTTTTGAGCGTGGTGAATAAGTTAGCGGAGAACGTCACCTTGTTGGTAATTTAACCATGAGTGGGTATGAGAATGACAAAGGAGGGGAGGTGAATCCATTTAGTGCACATAAAACTGATTAGGTTTTCTGTTCACGCCGTTTCGTCGTTGCTGCTGATCGATGATTGCATTTCCTCTTTAGTTCACGTAAGCCATGCCCGCGCCCTTGCGATCAAAGTGACGCACACGCACAAAGAGAAAGGCGGCGACTAGAGAGGCAACGGCCAGGACGAGCAGCAGCATCACGAGGCCACCCACAAAGCTGGGCACCGACATGCAAATGGTTTCGGCATCGGCGGAGCGTGCCGACTGAATCACCACCGTCTCGTTGCTGGCATTGCTGTTGAGGGCAAAGTTGACATCGCCCGGCGCCACCACCTGTATGATGCGGCTCGTGTTCACGTCCGTCATCTCCTGTGCGTTGCGCTTGTAGATGCGCTGCGGCTTCACCACAATGTCCATGGTGTCGCGACGCCGGCGCACGCCCCTCAAGTCATCGAGACCCTCAACGGAACGCGGGCGTCCGCCCAGCGAGACCAGATTGCCGCCAGCACTGAGGTCATCCTTGCGCTTCACGGTGCTGTACTGTCCAGGCTGGCCGGGCAGTGGCGGTGGTGGCAGACCCAACTCGTTGCTGCTGGCCTGTGCCTGTTGGGGCGACTGAGAGCTGGCTGGTCCAGAGCCCGGTCCTGCTGCAGAGTCGGCTGTGGGCACGGCGGAGGAAGTCTGAGCCTGGGGCGAGGGCACCACATCGGGTTGGTTCTCGGAGTACGCGCCAGTGGCATCGGAGGCGGGATGGCGTGGATCGGGATATGCTGCTGGGGGCAGACCGCCCAAAGCAAAGTCGTTGCGTTCGTAAGCCTCGGGTGGACCGTACTCCTCGGACACACCGTTGCCGCCCAGCTGGGGCAGACCATACTCGCCGCCGGGCAGGCCGGGGCCGCACTTGGGCTCGGGGCAGTTGTAGCGGCACACCTGGATGACGCACTGGAAGTGCACGTTCATGGAGTCGGGGAACTTGAAGGCCTGGAAGTACGCGAAGCTCACAACGGAGGCCGAGGGCCCAAAGTTCTTAATCTTCTGGAACTTGCTCATAATCTTGGGCCGCACAACGCAACCGTTCTGATCCACCAGCTGTATGGGCGCCCGCTTGCCGTCATGCGCCACGCAGTTGCGGACCAGCATATCAAACTTATTCTCATCGTCCTTGATGGCCAGCACCATGGTCATGGTTTGTCCAATCTTCACAATGCCAGAGACCTCGGAGGCCCAGGGTCCCTTGCCCACTTGGATCTGCATCCAGCACTGGAGATTGTCGCCCAGGAAATTCGCAGTCACCGCGTGCAGCATGTCCACCTGGAAGGGCCTGAAGGTCACGGCCTTCTCGTAGAAGTCGTACCAGGTGCAGCGCAGCTTGCGTGCCTGATCCCACACCTCCTGCACGTAAGGATCGTACTGAATGATGATGGTGTTCTCGACGTAGCTGCCCGAGGGCGTGGGTGCGCCGTAGCCAGCCGCATTGTGATTGGCCGAGCTGGTCATGCCGCAGCTATTCAGGAAGATCTCAAAGGTGGCGCTCAGGTGGCCAGTGCCCGGCTTGAGGTGCACACAATGCGGATCGCTGTAGAAGCCCTTGGAGAAGATCATGCCATAGAAGGGTCGATCGAACTCAATGTTCACCCGCATGTGGGTCTTCTCGCACTGCACCTGCAGATGCTTGATCTGCGGACTGTCGTTGGTGCTGGCCAGCGGCCAGGCCTCCTCGGACAGATCATTGGTGGCGCCAGTGCTCAATGGACCCTGTGGTGCGCCATATATGGGCGCCGGTGGCCCATAGCCAGCTCTGTGTTCCAGTGGCAGGGCAGCGGATTCAATGTGTGAGGCATCGCCATGCACCGACAGATGCTGCAAGAGGGAAAAAGAGAAAACGATTTGGGCATTAATTAGAGATCAAAATTGCAGGCTCTTGCCTCATATTATTGTAGATCTTTCCTTCGATTAAGTCTGGGGAAATTGTTTTATGGCTCAGCTGGCAGGATTGCGGCAAGCTTGTTAGCTCTTGGCTTACATTTTGGGCACTTAATTGGGCGAAATACGTGGGGGGGGGGGGTGGGCGTGTGTTATGCAATCGAAATCATAGCCAGAAAATCCAATTTGTGTGCCGACGACATTTGTTTGGCAAGAAGCAAACGGACGCGAAGCGTTGAAAATTACACGACAGCTTAAAAATATTTTGAAATTAAATGCCTGCCGTGTGGGGTGGGGGGAAAGCATGACAAGAGAGCGCAAGCTCAGAGCACATTGCGTAAGAGACACACAAAAAAAAGCTCAACCGCCACCCTCCCGCGGGCCCAACGCTTGTCACTTTCTTTCGTTTTCTTTTGGGTTTGCTTTTTTTTTATCCATTCCCGTTTCACATTTGGTTCATAATTTAATGGATCTCTGGCTGCACACGGGAAGCGGATGTAGAGCGAGAGCGAGCGAGCGAGCGGGAGAGACCCAACGAAAACCGAAAGTTAGACACGATGACGGTGTGGATTTCGGTGGCTGCTGCTGCTGCTGCTGCTGCTGCTGCTGCTGCTTCTGTCCACGCGCTGGAGATGTCGTGAGATGATTTTGAAAGTGAAATGACCAAAAGAAAAGCAAACAAACAGCGACAAAGTCGCGGGTTTTTCTTTTCTTTCTTTTCTTTGCTTTTTTTGGACATTCCACGCAATGGCCGGGGGCCAGATATCTCTATCAATGGCTCGTAAAAATAAATATCGATTCTGTGGCCCCAACACGAACGATGCTGCCTGCTCGTATGGCATTTGTAATCAGTTTTTTCTTCTCTTTCTCCTTCTCTTCTCTTTTCTTCTCTCTTTCGCATTGCATTTCACTCGCGGCCCGTAGAAAACTGACAATAAATAAATAATAAAGCAATCTCTGTGAATTAATGCGCTATAAACAAGAAAGTCAAAACTGGTACAAATCAGAGCATAACTGCAATTTCTTCGCCGCATCGCGCACCCCAACAGCAACATATCCAATCCGAACCGAACCGACCAGACACGCAGCGCAGCTGCCTTCAGCCATCAGCTCCTTTGGTCAGCCCGAGCAGAGGAGCCAGCAGTGGCTAAATGGCGTGTAGCTGATGTGTCTCTGTGTGTGTGTGTGTGTGTTTGCCAGTGATTGATGCGCTTTAAATAACCCACTGATGTTTCCATTTACATGGCAGCCAATCCACACACGAAGAGAGAGAGCGGGAGAGCGGAAGAGCGGGAGAGTGGGAGCGGGGCTCACTGTTACCAGCTAACATTGTGTTTTGGGCATGCTTATCAATCGAAAGCGTGTAGAGGGGCGCATGAAGCAAGCGAATTTATGGGCATTTCTAATATTGATTGACAGCCGCCAGAGATTGACAGCTTATGTCCAGCTGCTGTTTGCTTTAAGCGGGCAATAAAATGTATAGAAATCATTACATTTGAATATGATTTGCACGAGAAAATCTTCTACAACTTTTATCTTTTTTCTCGACTGTACGAGCACATTCCAGTTTGCAGCACAAGCACATTCTGTCTGTCGGCAAGTAAATGTGGGATTATTTCCTATTACTAATTGCAAATGATTAGCAAAGTGCCGTTTCAATGCCAGCAACATTTGCTCCACACTGCTCCAACCCTCTACTCAGTCTCGGACAGCGACTGATATTGATCTGGCAGCAGAACCGCTACACATCTTCGCCATTCGATCTCAGACTTCGACCCAATCTATCAACAGAGAGAGACTGCTCACTCGAACTGATTTGCATTCGAATTGCTATTGATAAAACGGTAGTCGATTGAGTCGAAAGTGAAGAGATCCGCTATGGCCGGCTACCCTCTGCATACGAAATGAGCTCGCGACGGAGAGCAGAGCTCCAGTCAGCAGAGCTGCCACAGTCGGCCTCGTCTTCTCCATGTGTCTTATAAAGTGGGCCACATCTGTGATCTTCCTCTATCGGACTCTAACTGTACAGCATTTGGCGTTTCCTAATTGAAATTATGCACAAAACATATTTGATTGCCATCGTAGAAATCCCATCGAGTTTGTTGTAAAACACTTTCTTTGGGGGTTTTGGGATTGGGTTTGTGAACTCACCTTTGTGTTGAATATCAAGCATAGAACTATGGCCAAGAGGCAACTGCGTCGCGTCAGGTGGTGTCCCATTTTGATCTGGTTCTGTGTGTGTTCTGTTCTCTCTGTTGAAATTGAAATTCCAAATTGGCGTTTTGGAATTCAACACAAAAAAAGTGATGTATTTTGTTGATTTGTTTTTTTTTTGGTTTCGCTGCTGCTGCCTCTTCTTCTTCTTCTTCGTCGTCGTCGTCGTCGTCGACGCTTCTCTGTGGCTTTCTTCTTCACTCCGTCGCTGTTGTGGAAGTTGCCTCTCGTTGTGTCTGCAAGAAAAGAAAGGGGAACAAGGGTAAACAATGCTGCAGAATTGCTTTACAGATTTGCATACGAAGATATTTTTGAGGCCATTCAATTGCTGTTAACATGCAGAGGAGGGGGGGCCTTAACATTAACATTAACTTTAACAGCTGAGTGGAAGCTGAGCAGCTGCCGGCGGCCGGAGTGGGAACAAAAGCACCACAGAAACACAGTTATATTTGAACGGTGATTCCAAACTGGAGTTAAAGGTTATTTTCCGCTTTCTTTGGTTAGATAATATCACTATTTCAACTATTTAATTATGCAAAAATATAGACAGCCAGCCAGACAGCAGCTGACTTTATGGCTTTCATTAAGCACCAAAATTAATAGCAACAATTGCCACTTTTCATGTCAGATGACACGCACAGACACACACACACTCTTAGAGAGAAAGAGACACACAGACACACACACACAAGTGCATTTTATGTAAAGCACAAATGAAAACTCGCGCGCGCGCGCACCAAACAGGAACCACTTTCTATTTTCACTATAACAGTACTCTGCGATCGGCAATGCAAGCAGTTTCAGCCACAGACAGCCAAAAGGAACGCCAACGCATTCGGTCGCTCACTCGCTCGGTCTCTGTCTCTGGATTTTCCACACGGTGGCTGCACTTTATGGCCAGGCCATTAAATTTTCGTGTGTGTTTTCTCGGAGCTTACTTTTACAGTTGACCAACAGTGCAGTAGCCTAGCATAACATTCCGCCTTAACAGTCGCTGTTAACATTGGACTACTCCGACTTCGACTCCGATTTCAACTCCGACGGTGGTGCGCCTGCGTCTGAGTGCCGCTAAAGACTGACAGCTTTCACACAGCTTAAGGCTGAAGCTGCTGCGCTGCTTTTGGAAAAGTAAGCGGTGTGGTGTGGCGTCTCTGCTATGTCTCTGCCCCAGCGAACGCATTTCACTTGCCGCCAGAAGAGCAGCAGCAGCAGCAGCAGCAGCAGCAGCGGCGGCAGCATTTGGTTTTCTTCTTTTTTTGGCCTTTGGTGAATGTTGTTGCCTGGCAGTTTTACTTTTACAGATGGATGACAACAGTTGGAGCATATTGCACGGCTCTTAGTTTCAACTACCAACTCCACGCACAGTTCCACAATACACCGCACAACTCTTCTGCTCAGCACAAAACACATGTAAATGGGCTTTTAACAAGCCTTGGCCATAAAATACGAGGCACAGTAGACGGCGGGTCGGCCAAGAGCAGTGAGAGACGGGAGACGGGAATTGAAGTCGGGAGTGAGAAACCGGCTTGCTGCGGCGTTGAGCAAGTGTACTATTAACCCACTGAAACAGTAACGGACACCACACAAACTTGCCATCAAACGTTTTGAGGGGGGGACATCAGTGGGGTGTGAGTGGGTAGGAGGAGTAGGAGTAGTAGAGATATCCATCAAACTGAAGCTGGAATTGACTTTGAACCCTAAACACAAGCTGCTGAACGGATTATGCAATCTTTTTTTACTTCTTTTCGCTTTGTACTCTCTTTCTGCTGCAAGCAGCAGCCAATACATGAATTTGTGGTTCTTTTGCTCTTATTATTGGGCGTTTCATTTCTCTTAACAGATGCAATTGTTTGCGCTGTCCCTCACTAACTCCTTCAATTATAACTGTGCATTCGCTCTCTTAATCTCCCACCCTTTGCTTCAACAGGTATCGCTTGCTCTCTTCCCTTACTCTCTTTGACATGTTTATTCATTTCGCTTTGGCGTGGCTTGTGCTTATTTAACAGTTAACTATTTATAGGTTGATTTGACGTCTACTACTGCGAATATTTTCCCTGGCTCACTTTCTTCTCCCTGCAAATGGCCTGCAGATTTGCATATAAAACTAGAAATCTTTTTGGCAATTAGCGCGAAAAAGGTAGGCGAAATGTGTTCGGTGGCAGTGCGCGAGCAGAGGAGCATTCTCTGCTAATTGCTGGCACCCGAACAAATTCCTTATCAACTGACTTCAATCGCAGACAAAGAAGACACAAATTTTTCTCTTCCGAAACTGATGGAGCTTGTTTATAATGCTCATTGTTGTTGCTGTTGCTGTTGCTGTTGTAGTTGTTATGTATGTGTAACTGCCAAATGGAATTGTTTATTGTTGCTGTTTGGCAAGTGAAAGTTTTTCTACGCTGGAGATCTCAGTTTCTGTCTCCCTCTCTCGCTCTCTTGCGCGCGCTCTGGGGTCTCCCTCACATACTCGTACAGTGCGCGACGACAGTCTGCTTCCTCTGAGAGATGCCGCATATAAGGGAATTATTTCTTGGCTTTTGTTTCTTTTCTTAATTAACACTATAAAATTATATACACATTTGCTCACACACTCGAAAGAAATCTCCGAGAAGGTGCAACTTTTGTTTTCAACTAATTAGTTTACGATCCTGCCCGGTGGGGGGGTGTTGAGCATTTTTCATTTCACTTCCCCTGCCCTCAAGCAGTGGCAAGCAAACATTAAATCATGTGAAAAGTGGCCGACGCTGCAAGTGAAAATTCAACGGAAAGTTGCGCGCCAGCAAGCAGCCTGCAAGCAGTGCAGTTCAGTTGTCGCCGCCGATGTCTCCAATCGATTGAATGACAATGCGTGACGCTGATCACAACTGGTCCAACTGGAAACTAGGTGAACCACTGCACTCACATAACTCCTCGAGCTGCAGTCCACTCGTTCTAATTCTTGATAATTTACGTGGCTGCGAGGCAGCCCCCTCGGCGTGTGTTTGGAAGAGCCGGATATCGATACGAATCGTGGTTGAATTTCAATTGTTAATGAACAGCCTGCAAGGATTTGAATAGCCCCACATTGAAGCACGACATTTCCTGCTTTTGTCAGTCAAATCAAGCAAAACTTTTGCTCTCATTTTTCAGTCGAGAAACTAGTTCAAAAGGACTTTGGCTTTTCTTTACCCAGTCAACATTTCCATATAAGGATAACTTTCCTTGGCAGCCTCGCGTGGCATTCATTGACATTGAATGTCAATTAAAAGCAAAAAACGAAAATGCATTAAATGCCACGGACAAGTAATTATTTATCCATGCGTTCAGTGCGTTGTTTTTGGCATTTGCCAAAACGGCTTCGTTAAGTCCATTCATTTAATTGAACGCTTTCACAAATCCCCCGTCGAAACTGAAGCTAACCGCGCCGAGCACTGTCCAGTGTCCAGTCTGGCATGGACCCATGGACACATGGCCATATGGCTGCATATCTTTATAAACATATTTTGGGTTATTTGTCTATGGTTATTAATTGAGTAGCTGACAAATTCGTGACATGCCTCAGCTGAGATGAGCTGCCAACTCAAATATTATTTTTATTATTACCAAAATGTTGTTGCTCGTTTTGGAATGTTTTTGTTTGGCAAAAGTTTCACTTGCAGCTGGTGACTGCTGCTCGTTGTCATTTCTGTGGCCGTAAATGATCGATATTATTTGGCATTGTGGCATAGAAATTGAAGCACAGTCTGCCTCATGCGTAATTAACTACACATGCCCAGGCGCCCGTCACGAGGTTCCCCTCTCATATCGGATGCTGATGCTGTGAAAGTGAAATTCGTTCGACAGCAAACAAGCGCAAGAAGGAGAAGGCCAAGAAAAAAGCGCAAAAATGTTAACAGACGCTGAAGGTTTTCTCTCTCTCTCTCTCTCTCTCTCTGTCTCTCTCTGTCTCTGTCTTGTAAAAGGGGCAATTTATCTGGCCGTGTGTGTGCCTCGGTTCAGTCGCTTTTTATAGTTATTAAGTAACTTCTTTTTTTTCTCTCTTGCAGATCAGCAGCTGGCAAACGTCTCTGAAATGCTGAAAGGTATTTCTCGTAGCTAATTCAATTTACCCAACTTATGGATATTTAATGTGTAGGGGCTGTAGGGGGGCAGGGCTAGAGTTGGTTATGAAAGTAATTGATGGATGATTGAGTGCTTTAAGAGTGAGAATATTTTTAGTATTTAACAACTATTATTTAACTATACGAAATATACCATGAAATGTAGCTAACTTTTGGCTTAGTTTTGGCATTTCAATTGAGTTTCCCAGATCGTGTTCCCTTTGCCAAAACCAAAGACTTGGGCAACAAACTTTTTGCGTGGCAATTTTCACTCTGACACCGCATATCCGGGCGGGACCATTTTGTGCGGGCATTATGTAAAATAGTAGAGCAAACAATTAATTTTCTATGCTCCAGTTTTTTGGCGACAAGGCGACAATTAAGAGAGACAAACCTGCGATAAGGCTGGCGCCCGCAGCCGCACTCCAGACCCCGGGGCACTGTCTGACTCGCAAATGAAAGTAAATTGTTGCATGCCACAGCCACACCAGTGTTCGACGGCATTCCATTCACTTCGTTATTCATTTTGTTGTAGCTTATGTGCAATTTTCCTTTGCCTCTCGCGCATGGTGCGTACAAAATGATAACGCAATTTATCGCAAAATAGGGAAAGTGAAGTTAGAAATGGGCAAAGCGAGCAATTTGCATGGGTGCCAACCAAAAGCGGGAGAGGCAGAAGGTGCAGAATGAAAGGAAAACCAATGGGGGGTGTCATTTTCGTGGCGTGTTTTTACGAGTATTCCCAAAAAGGAACTGTCATTTTTGTATGCCATTCGGCGGGTTGTCAGCAGCGAAGTTTATGGATTTTGGGGAGAAGCGACAGGTTTAATGGCTCTGCCTGTGGCAGTTTTAAGTGGAATTTAAGAGTTTTTTGTAAGCAGAAAATCGTAATGCATCGTAATTTCGAACACATTTCAGGCTAACTAAGACTCATTTTGAGTGGCGTAAAAAGGTGCTATAAATTGCTGATTAAAGCAAAAATATAAAAATGTTTCTACATTCACTTTTGAAGTGCGAACTAAGAAACCGAATGAAAATTTCCCTTTGCTTTGCATCAGAATTTCTTCCACTTGTATTCTCCCCCCCTCTTCAATGCTCGCACCGCACCGCACCACCTTTCCTTTACACAGCAATTTCAACCCCAAAATTCGCATTGAAGGCTGACCAAAGAACTACCGTTAGCTGTTGACCATTTCCGTGGTCTGCAAAATGAGACAGAAAATGCAACAACGGCAAGCAAGCCGCTTCCTGCACTCCACTCGATGATCATTAGCGGAATTAGCGGACTGCCAAAACAAAACAAAAACAGAAGTGCCGTTAGCCAGGATCAGCGGTGCAGATAAAGCAAAAGACAATTAACATATTTCACAATAGTCGTTCCCCCTCCACAACCAGCACAGTCCACTGTCCAGTTCCTTCGCTGCAATTTTCGTTCCTTTTGTTGTCCACTTCTTCTCTTACTTTCCATTTCGTTTAACGGTAAATGCGAAATGCAGCAGCGTGGGGAGCGGCAGTAGGGAGCGGGCTGCGGTGGGGGGTAAGCAGTGAGCATTGAATGGGCAGAACCGGTTAACGGGACAGCAGAGTGCAGCGGAGCCCAAACGAAAGTAAAAACTGCAAAGGGCTTGCACTTTCTGCCCAAGCAGTTCGTCCGGTCTCCATTTAATCGAAAGAGATGGAGAGAGGAGAGTGGGGGCAGCCAGAAAGAGACAGCGAAAGAAAGCAAGGCAATCAAGAAACGTGGCAGCCGGAGGGGTTCCAGGGGAGACCATGCCATATCCTCCACTTGCAACGCATCGTTAACCAAAGTCAAGCCAAAGAGGCGGCAGAGAAGAGACGTTGCAAGTAGAAGCTGGCCCAGGCTGCCAGTTTCTGTGGCAGCCAAAGCCGGTTGCATTTTGCTCTGAAATAATTAGTGACCCAATTTCGGGTGCCTGCGCTGGCGCTGAGCTGCGGCTGTCGCCACGGAGCAGCAGCGGCATGTTCCGCTTGCCTGCCTGCCACAGCACAGCACAGCGCAGCGCGCCGCAACGTTGCAAGCAAATTGTTGGGCGCTCTCTGTGCGGTGTTGGCGTATTTTGTGGCATGCATGCAAAGAAAGTGGTTTTCATTTCTTTTCAGCACACAAACACACACAGAGACAGACACCGGTCCGCACTCCTCGCCGCGCCACTCTCGTTTCTGGCTGCGGCACAATCAAAATATCGAATAATACAAACTACGAGTAGATCCACCGAAAGACTGAGCGCCCGCCCATTGATCTCCATGAATTTTCATGATTTTCTTGATATTTTCAAATCAACTTTGATTGCATCTAATGAAGAGCTTGAGCTGGAGCCGCTGATGTTTTGATGCCTTCGAGTAGCCTTCAATCGTGTGGATAGTTGTTGGTGTTGCCAAATGGCTTTCTGCGGTGCTGTTCCAGTATGAACAAGCCGTCAATTGCGGGTTTGAAAGGTGACTGGCAGCTGGGTTTTTCGAGTGTTAAGTTGGAAATCAAAATCAAAATTGAATTGAAAATTATTCAGAGAATAGGAAAAGCAGCCAAGGGAGTTCACAGAATGGAAAGCACATGGAAAAAGTGATGAATGAAATGAAAGGTTTTTGGGTGGGAATAAGTGTTAGAAATATTATTAATTATTGCCAATAAATGGGAGTGGCAAATGGTGGGTTTTTGGGTGGGAATCTTCAATCTAACTCAGGGATAAACACTTTAATTTTGTACTCCTCTTGCTGCACCTGAAAATCTCTTTTTGTTTTGCAAAAAAAAAAAAAAACCTCGCTGGCTGCCAATGAAAGTTTTATTTTCTTTGTGACATTTTCACGCTGCCATGGAAAAACTGCGTGAAAATTGCACAAGGCAAGACAATTGCCGTTCATTTGCGATTGTCGCCAAGTTGCAAGTGGCAAGGCAAGACCCAGAGTGCGCTCGCAGCTAGAGAAAAACCCGTAATTATGGCCGCAGCAACTGGCGCAGCAGCTTCTTTCACTATGAGAATGTATATCCAAGTGTGTGTGTTGTGGAATCAATTAAAAGTATTGGCAGGCGCTATGTTTGGGCAGCGATGACAAGTGGCAATGGCACACACGACGTATGAGCAATGGCAACCCAGTTGCTCGTGCTGCTGCTGCCGCCTGCCACACAGACGAAAGTAGCTGCGCAGGCACTAACCAAAGTGGAGCAGTTTTTGAACAAAGCAATTCGCAATATTAATCAAACGGCAGCCAGCAACAGCAGCAACAGTTGCTGCCTCGAGTGTTGCTGCTGCAGGCACACACATGTCTTTGCAATTGCAACTGCAACATAAGCCACACACTGCAAACGCGACTGAGAAGCGGCACACGGGTAATTTCAGACTTTCATTCGCGCGAAACGCGATGAAATTTCACCAGCAGCAAGAGGCAGCAACAGGCAGCAGCAGCAGCAGCAGCAGCAACTGGCAACATGAGACACAGAACCGTACCACAGCCGGCAAAAGCTGCAGCAGAAACTTGAATTTGTAGTTTTTTGTTTTACGCCCTCCCCTCAGCGCCAGTTTTGAGTGCTATGCAAATCCAAAATGAAGCTTAATGAGCCAAGGGTTCCACATCTATAGATCCAGCTCCAGCTCCAGCTCCAGCTCCAGTTGCATGCCCCAGCAGGCAGGCAGCAGAATCTACTCGCGTACACCTTTAACTATCCATTAATAATGGCTGGCTATATTTCCGCATAATGCGTCTCGACTTTCTACCAAATGGATCAGTTATTTCAGCTTTATGTTTGGCTAGCAGCAGTAATTGCAACGCTTTTGTGGGCAACTGGAACTTGGGAGCTACTAAATGTATCATCAAATGTTATAGAAAAAGTGCTTAAAAGAGTGTTGCTGAGACTTAGCGTAGAGGCTGGAGGTCATGGAAGTAGAGCTGTCTGTCAAGCAGTCAATAAATAATTGGAATAAGCCAATGAATCCAGACATGTTTAGCAATGAGCAGCCACAAAGCTGCTAGTAGCTCATCCTGCCACACATTTTAACATTAAACTCCGAGTAAATATGTGCCACACTTCCACGTTCTTGTCTTACCTTGGGGCAGTGTTAAATCCCTGACATATGGTAGAGTACGGAGTTCGTTTCTATTCTGTTTAATCCCTTTTTGGCTGCGGTGAATGGCACACTGGCAGATCACGTTTCCTTTTGTTTTGAATTGGTTTCCAAATCGTTTCTGTTCGTTGCACAAATTTGAAGCAAGAGCAAATCAAATTGGATCGTTGATCGTTGCTCGCTTTGTTTTTTGTTTTATTCCAAGTTTGAGTTGCGTGAATCGGGAACCGGGGGGCACACGGAACGCGCAGCGGTACGCGAAATGCTGGACAGGACGCACACGGAGGCGCCACAACACACTGAGAGCTAGCTGCAGAGACACAGTAGACGAGACGAGAGTCGTCGCACACCAAACGTTGAAATGAAAATGCGGCCCGGCCGTATCTCTAACCAAGATTTTATATCGCGTGAAAGTTTTGACCCCTTTACGGCGGCGGCTGCTTCGCTCGAGCGGTGTCTGAGACAGAGAGAGAGAGAGAGAGAGCGAGAGAGCGAACGTTGAAGAAAGAGAGTCTCTCTGGAGCAGCAACAACAACACACACTCTCTCTCTCTCTTTGTCTCTCTCTCTCTGTCTTTGCTGCATGCAAAATATGCCGTTTTCGGCTATTCTTTTGGCAGCCCAAAACCCGAACCCGAACCCAAACCCGAACCCGCTACCGAACAAGTTTCGTGCGCAACTTTTCATTTCAGGCCGCTTTCTGCAGCTCTTTGCTCGTGATATTTATTTTTGGCAAAGGCAAGGGAGAAGGAGGAGGAGGCGGAGGCGGAGTAGGAGCAGCCCTGCTTTGGGCTGTGTCAAGGTAACTGGTGACGTCGGAGGCTACCACCTCGGCTCAACGATTGCCTAATTTCGATTGGTATTCGTAAAGGGTTCACGTCCGGCTTCAGTTTTTGGCTCTGGCTTTGCCTCTGAGTCAGCTAACGGGGCTCGTGGTGAGCCCCGCCGCCGCCTCTTGTTATTCTGGCCATTGCATTGGAAAATTAAATAATGATTATGCAATGCGGCACCCTCCCTGCTCATCGCACCTAATGACATAATGCATAATTGTTGTTGTTTTGTTAATTAAACCTTTGTGTGCGTTCGTTAATAAATTTAATAAGTTTATTAAGTCATTTTATTGTCAGTCTGCCTGCACTTTTGCTACAAGAAAACCTTTCGAAATGGCACTTTTGTGTCTTATTTTTGGTTGATTTATCAGAGCCAAGTTCGCTGCCTGAATCTTTTGTTATGCTCGAGAGAAATTAATTGAATAAACGTGGGGGCTTGGGCGCTGCTTTTGTTTTTTTTTTATAGAACCCTAAACAAGGTTCCCTTTAGTATAATTTGTGAAAGTTTTTGCCTTGCTTTTGTTATTTTAATCACAAGAATTTTTGGCATTTATATACATGAAATTTATGCAATTTTTTGGCACATTTAAACCCTCTGCCATTTCCCAAATTTATTTTAATTTTGTTATTAAAAATGATTAAAGATTGTTCAACAACATGCGGCCATTAAATGAATTTTGCACAAGTTTGCCCGTGCCTCAGGGGTGCTTTGCATTACACAATTGAAACGCAAAGAAAACCCAACAAAAGACAGCAACAAATCAGTCTTTGTGCCACATTTTTGCTGCAGCAAATGTGTCAACTGCCGGCAGCCTGCATTGTGGAAATATTTTGGCCAATTTGCGATGATGAAATGGCGCAAAAATGCGAAGGCACAGCACGGCACGGCAGGGCAGCGCTTTAAAGCCGAAATAGACGCGCGAAAATGATTAAGTAGAAATGCCCAAAAACTGATGACGAGATACCAAAATGGTAACCAACGACAATTGATCCGTTGCAAGAAAGTAAACTCGATGAACTTTCATTTGAGCAAAAGCACCTTGGCTGCCCAAGCGATGACAGCATGGAGGGAGGGTCTGGGCTCTGACTCTGACTCTGTCCCTCTGGCAGACCAAAAGAAAACGAAAGCGCGCGCTCTGGGGGTTTCGATTTCAAGCCAGGCCTTTGGATCCGGGGTGAATCACACATGGCACGGTAGATCCATGGTCTCCAAATGACGTAGACATGGATCCCTCTGCACCAGCATAAAATGCGTTTGTTTGAATACAAAATAAATGCCATTTACGCTGGCAGACGCACAACCAAAATGGAATTGGGTCAGGGACGTGCCTGGCATGCTAATTGAGTTACGGATGTGCCCAGGCCTTGTTTTTTTGTCTTTTCTTTTCTTTCTAGAAAATTAAGCCCCGCAACGGCGGCAGTTCAGGTTGGGTAAGGCAATGGTTTGTGCGCCGCGAGAACTGAACTCGGTTTGTGATGTAATTCGAAAGGGAAAGTAAGGCAATCAACGGCAGAGAGTTGAGCATTGCTTTGATCTGATTTGGGATATGTTTACTTGTGTTTTTTGTGTGTTGTTTTCATAGATTTATTTACTGATTAACAGCTCTTGATTTGGGCTTGTTTGGAGCTACTTTGAAGATTATATATCAGCGCGGAGAACTACCCATAAATGTGTTAGTTTGAATAAGAATTTTCTAGTTTAATTAAGGGTTTAAGGAAAGGATGTACACATTTTGCAATCTTTTTCCTACTTATTTGCTGGCAAATCTCGCATAAATTTACACGAAAATTTCATCTTAGTTTTCCCACTTCCGTCTGGCACCTTTTTATATATATTTTTTTTTAACTTTTATGCCTAACATAAAAACTATATTAAAACGGATATAAAAGTTTGTTCAACACTAAACGCGT
Organism: Drosophila guanche; assembly: GCF_900245975.1. Lineage (NCBI taxonomy): Eukaryota > Metazoa > Arthropoda > Insecta > Diptera > Drosophilidae > Drosophila > Drosophila guanche. Next base: position 2,977,847 of record NW_022995754.1, read on the forward strand.
CTATTATTTTGCCTCCCCAACTTTGTAGCGACTTTTCTCACTTGATTTTGGACAACAATAGCCCCGGAGGTAATGTCGAGTTAATTTAGTTAATTGTTGTCTTGGAGACAGAAACCTGTTGCCTGCTGCCCCGCGGCAGTCTCAGCCGATTGGCAGTGCAGTTATAACGGAGCAACATTTAAGCTCTTATTGTTTATCGAGAAAAAAATTATTGTCGGTCTGGTCTGGTCTGGGCCCTAACAATGTCAATCATTATGCAAGTCCGCCGGTCAACGTGCTCTCAATGGAATCACCTCTGGGGCCCACAGATTTGATCTCCACTCTGGTTTTTTTCTTCATTTTACTTTCCATTTCTTTTGTCAGTGGCTGCTGGGCCACAATTTGTTGAGTGCTTTTATGGCTTTTGTTGTTATTGTGTTGGAAGGCTTTTCCGTTGCAACTGTCGCCAGCCCTAACACACACATTTATAAAGACAATGAACCTTTGCTGCTGCTGGAGGGTAGAGAGAAGGTCTAACTAGAGGCTGCAGCAAGTGCAGATCGTTGAGGTGTTGAATTAATTCCAGACTAAAGTTCACTTCCTAGAAAGTTGCTGGCTGCTAAAACTCCCACGACTGCCACAGCCACTTCCTCTTCGAATTTCTCTCAGTGTGCATGAAACTTGTCAATTGATTTTTGGCTTTTTGGTCTCGGTTTTGGCCTCGCTTGGCGGCTGCTGCGCCCTTTTTGCCATGTCTTCGACTGATGCTTGAGGGTCGCATAAATGGCGCTTAATTATTATTTTATGCATATGACTTGGGTTCGAGCTGGGGCTGTGGCCTGAGTCATGAGCCATACATCACTTTCACTCGCCAAAAAGCCAAAGAAATGCCAAAAGCAAAGCGCCAGAAATCTCAATCGAGCATCGAAAAGCCGCAAGACAGAGCCAAAGTCAGACGAAAGACGGAGCTAAAGGCGTGGCTGGAGGCCACAATACATGTGCCACATGCCACATGCCACATGCAACAAGCTGCACTCAGCCGCGCGACTGACAATTGCAACAGACAGAGTCGAAAGGTCTCCCCGTTGGACGGACGAACGATTGCATAAGCCTGGCCAAATAAAAGAAAGGAAAATACTTTTCTAAAGGTGTACAAAGGCCTTTGTTTGCTTTTGCGATCGAAGATCAGTTTCCAATTCCACAAAAACTATTTTTTTGGGGCTATCAATATTGATCCAAGACATTTGGAAGTTATTTTTGTGTATCTTTTGGGCTAGTCTCTTCGTTTAGCACACTCTGAGTGTTTTCACTTTCGTTTTACGCTGCCATCTCTCCCTATAGACACCGATAGCTGGCTGTGTGCGTATGTAAATTAGGTGGCAGGCAAGACAAGGCGCAGAAATACCGTAATAGCCAGCAAAATCTTTGCTACAAAGACACACTGAGACGCGGGGCAAAAGATACGCAGATACATGGAGCAGCAGATAGATGGCCGCTAGTTAAGCTGTTTTTTTTTTGGTGATTTTTTGGTAGTTTTTTTTCTTTTGCCAAATGAAAGAGAAATTGTGCTCGGCCCATGTGGAGATTTTCGTGGCATGCTAATTGGTGCGCAAGCTACAAATGTCTGAAACTCATAACCGCCTAAGCATGAGGAATTATGATTTAATTTGTTCATGAGTAAAACTGCCACTGGAAGATACTCCCCACTGTCACTGCTGAGGGGTGGAGTTTGTGGTCCACCACTCAGCTGATGACGGCACCTTAATAGTAATTACACCATGGGCTGAGCATAGAATTCTCACCGCTGTGGGGAGGTACAATAACTTATTCACCACGGCTGACAAGCGCTAGAAAGAGAGCGAGATAGAGACTTTGCTGTGGTGAACAAGTCACAGCTGCCAATGCGCCGCATTTTTCGTTAATTTCTAGACCCCCTGCTGGGAATATATTATCAATATATCATAAAATTTGCAAAAGCGGTAACCATAAGCTGCATAAATGATGTGTGTTGTGTGCTTGACTTTCTTTTAAATTTTTCTAAAGCGTTGCGTAACGTTTTGATGTCTTTTAGGGATTTGCCGCTGGCGTTGCGCAACTGCCCGACTTGGCATTTGTCACCGTTCCTCCACCTCCTCTTCGAAGATGCATTAATCCAAATCGAAGACCATTGGTTTTTCGATGCTGAATGGAGCCCAGAATGCGGCGATCTTTGGAGCGTGTAAAGTGAAAAGATTTTCAAAGCGGGAGAGGGGCATATTTGACACCCATTAAAACGGTATTTGGTTTTGGCTGTTGGGTTTCTGCTTTTGCTTTTGTTTAGAGCCCGCGGAAGCATTGTTAATTGATATTAAAAGCTGAATGGTCTCGGATTGGACGCGGATGCGTTTTTTGGCTGCGGCCATTTATAATTGCATTTTAATGCTATTTATTCAGTCGGTTATTGAAGGGGGGTTACACATGGATCGACGAAGGGTTATCATTAGGCAACAGTAGGGGCAGCAGCAGCGGCGGCCAAGCGGTGGGTTACTTAATGACCCCAAGCCAAACGACCTACAGGGAGGCGGGAGGTACGGATTCAGTGCTGTAAACTGTGAAAGAGAAATGGCCGGGCGCAAAGAAAGAGATGAGGAGAAAGCATCGCTGCTGATGGCAGCAACCCAACTGCAACAATTCGCTAACCCAAGCCAAACAAGAGAATAGCTACATATGAATGTATTTATGTTTGTACCTCTCTGGGATATGCAAATCCATTCATTCGCTGATTACTTTCGATTGCTGTACTGTGGAAAGGTTGAGTTGATGCTTTCGGCTGCCTTATTCAGAGACTCATTCACGGTGTCTGATTTGATTTGATTCGTTTGCATATGAATTAACATGGAAACTGTATAGATTGTTGCACTGATTGGCATTAAATTAAATGCTAGACAAGTAGATTTTTGTATCGTCACATGACCAGTGACCAGCAGGGACATGTCCAGCAGCACTGAGCACTAAACTCACTACCTTTTGTGTAATAACTTATCACCACGCGAAAAAAACCTGCGCACAGACTGTATATACATATGTATGTCCTCGCGAACATATTTCTAAGCGAAATTACAACGAAAAACGTTTTAAAATGCAACGATCCTCGCGGAATTGTTTTCCTTGCCGGCACTCTCGATTCACAAACCATCTTAGCCATGTTACACACCACCACACTGTTGCTTTCGTTTTACAACACTTGGCCAATCAGCTGGTGGACTCCCGCGACTTTTAACAAATTTAGCGCCAAAACACAAACAATCACATTAGTGTGCGTTTTCACATTGTTTTGAGTTACACTTCTTTTATTTTTAACAAAGTGACCCAGAAAGATGAGCGAAACGGTTGCAGAAACTGCAGCAGCAGCAGAAAATGACGAGCAAGAAGACGACTCAATGGAAACGCTGCAAGTGGAGGAGGAAGACGAGAAAAATATTTCCGCTGAAGATTTGCTGGGTGGCAAGAGTCTAATGGTGTCGGACAGTGAAAATGAAGAGGAACCGAAGCTGGCGTCCAAGAGCAGGAGGCAGCGATTGCTGGACAGCGATGAGGAGGAGCAAAAGGAGGAGAAATCTGTGCAGGAGAAGGACGAGGAGCAGGCAGCGGCACAGATATCGCCCATATCCAGCAGACAGCGTCTGCCAGACAGTGAGGAGGAAGTTGATGTTGTTCCCGATAAGGCGGAGGAGCAAATCTCTTCACCGAAATCCAGCAGGCAGCGATTTGCAGCCATTGATGAGGACGATGAGGAGGAGATGGCGCCCAAGTCGAGGAAGAAGATTTCTGCGCTCATCGATACGGACAGTGAGGAGGAGCCGCAGATGCGCGAGGAGCAGAAGCAGATGTCAGAGGAAGAGCCACAGATGAGCGAGCAAGAGGAGCAGCCAAAGAAGCAAAAGAAGAAGCTGTCAAAGAAAAAGAAACAACGAATGGACAGCGAGAGCGACGGGAACAGCGACAGCCACGACGAACCCGAGAAAGAACAAAGCGAAGAGGCAGCCACTCCCCCAAAGAACAAATTCAAAGGTTTAGTGGACTCGGAGTCCGAGCCAGAGCCAGGCAATGCATCCGGCGCAGAGCAGGAGAATGCCACGGAAGGGCATGCCGATAAACCCAAGAAAGCAAAGGCCATGCGGGTGAGTTTTCCACGCTTAACCACACTGGAGCACACACTAACCCACGCTTACGCTTTTTTATATCCTTAGGCATCGGCCAAACAGGCGCTGGACAACATGCAGGCCATCCAAAGCGAGCAACAGCGACTGCATCGCGAGGCGCACATCAGTGTGCCCTACCATCAGCCCAAGCCGAGGACACTGAAGGAGTTCCTTAGCCGCCGCACCATCAATACGCCGCTGGCCACGGCTCTGGCAGGCGGCAGTCCTATGCCCAGCAGACAGCCCAGAAAATCGTTGGGCCTGCGCATGAATCGAGAGGAACTGGAGGCATATGCGTGAGTGGCAGAAGAAAGCAAAGAAAAACTCAATTAAATTTGTTTAATTTGCAGCAAATTAATGGAGGAGCGCGCCAAGGAGGCCACAGAGTTCTTTAAGTCCGAATCGGAGGGCGAAGAATCAGACGAGAATGAAGCGGCGACTGCTGAGGAGATGACAGATAAGCCTGAGGTGATGGATGCTGCGGCGACTGTGCCAGAAATCTTGGACAAAGTGGAGCAACAGGCAAGCGAAGAGAGCACAGCAGAACTCCCAATGGAGCAGCAGCAGGAGGAAGAGCAGGAGATAGAGCCTGTGGCCTCCACCTCCGCCGCCGCAGCAGCTGCTTTGAGGTTCGCGCAGATCAACGAATATCTGCCACAGCCAGAGGTGCGAGAATGTCTCGTCACGGAGGTGCTGGAGCTGCCCAAACTCGATTTGAGCACAATAACTGCCACAACGCCGCCCTCCAAGCCTGCAACGCCGCGCGTAAGCGAGGCCATAAGACGCCTGAAGATCGAGAAGAGCGCGGATGTGAGTCCCTCGTTGAGGGGCGATGCCACAATGCTGATTGATCTGGAGACGGGCGACATGTTTGCCAGGAAACCCACGGGGGTGGATGATCTGCTGCAGCGACTGATGAAAACGCGCGAGGCCAAGAAGCACAAGGCCACGGAGACAGTCAAGTGAGTAGAGAATCAGCAGCTACCCATCGAACATCCCCTCCTAACTTTCGCTTTTCCCTCTGCAGCATTTTGTCCACGGCGCATGGCAAACTGGAAATGTCCAAGGTGAACATTCAGCTGCATGAGGAGGAGCCCGTGCACAAGGATGCGGCGCCTGGTGCGGCCTATGCCAAAATGCAGGAACAGCTCAAGTCGCGCATCACGCAGAAGCGGGTGGAAGAGCTGCGCAAAAAGCAGGCAGAGGAAGAGGAACGGGAAGCAGAAGATGACGAAGAGCTGGGCATGGATGTGGATGAGGAGGAGTACGAACCGGAGGAGAAGCCTTGCGCGAGTCAAGTGCACATCAATGAGGATGAGGAGATAGTGGAGGAAGCTGCAGCTGCAGCTGCAGAGGATCTACTGCCATTGGACGAAGAAGTGGAGGAACTCGCAGCTGACTCATCAAGCAGCAGCGAAAGCGAGCCAGAGGAGCAGCAACATGCAGCGGGCAAGAAGCGAAATCGCATCATCAAAGCCTTCCCGGATGAGGACAACTCGGATGAGGATGACTTGGATCTGCTGCAGACGCCGAAGCCACCCAGCAATGCCACACCCATGACGGCCACGCAGCTGCAGCTGTCCGCGCACAAACTCTTCGATGCGGAGACTCGCCGCACGGCCAGCGACGAGGAGAATGAGCTGCTCGATCTGTGCTCTGGACAGTTTCCGCAGTCCCAAATGGTGTCCTCAGCAGCTCCCTCGATGGACACGGCGTTGATCAGTCAGATTCCCATGACACAATTTGGATTGGGCAGCAGCCAGGCGCCCGAGGAACTGGAGGCGCTGTGCTCGGGCAGCTTTGCGACGCAGCAGCAGCCGGAACACCCTGAAGAAGTCTCCCAGCCCCAGCAGATAGCCAATAAAATTGTGTCCAGCGATGAGGAGCAGCAGCAGCTGGCAACGGCCAAACCGCGCAACAAAAAACTCACCAAGAAGAAGCCCAAAAAGCGTGCCTTGGGCTTCTCCGATGACGAAGAGAGCGAAGTGGAGGACTGCGACGAGGAGTTGGAGGAGGAGGAGCAGCAGCTGGAGGAACCCCTGGAGGAGATACCCGAAACCTTTGTCGACTACGACTCAGAGGAGAACGAAATCCTAGTGGAAATGACCAAAAAAGATCGCAAATTTCGCGCCAACAACTTTGTGGAGAAGGAGGCGGAATTGTCCGAGTCCGAGTGGGGCTCTGCCGATGAGGATGAGAATAATATGGACACCTACGACATCGAGCTGGGCGATGAGGATGAGTTTGATAAGGAGAAGCTGCGCAGCGAGCTTGGACAGATTCATGCGTAAGTGCCAGGCATGGGGACAGAGCCATAATACAAATTCTCTCATGGGTTTTTTCTTCCTTTTTACAGCCGCAAAATGCTCGACCAGGACATACGGGAGGTGCGCAAGATCAAGGAAATGTTGTTCGAGGACGATGAGGGCGCCGTGCGACAGCGTCAGTTTCGCTGGAAGAATGTGGACACTGGCTTCAGCCTGGAGGATCAGCAGCGCACGGAGAATGGCGGCGAGGGCAATGGCGAGGGCAGCGGCGATGAGGAGAACGAGCACATGTGGCGCAAGATTCGCTACGAACGGGAGCAGCTACTGCTGGAGAATGGCCTGAAAGCGGTGAGTGGAAGATCAGCTATCCTCTGGTACACCTTTTGCTCATTCTGTACCCTTTAGGAGGCTGCCACACCGCTATCTCCTGCAGGCAACGCGTTCCGCAGGCTGAACATAATCACAGCCAAAAAGACCACTGTGGAGGCAAAGAAGAGCTCGCCCTTCCTGATCTCAAAGGGCATGACTGGCGCACAGCAGAGGAGCAGCGTACGCGGCTCGTTCCTGGTGCGGGACAGCGAGACGCTCAGCAAACTCGCAGGAATGACCAAGGGACGCGCTGGCCAAGACGGAACGGCAGGGACTGTTCCCACGAAGGCGGCCAACTCCAAGCACTTTGTGTTTGCCACACTAACAGAGGAAGAACACGAGGTAAGAGACTCCCTCAGTAATTCTTTCCAGCCTTTTATTGTATTTTGCTCTCCTTGCAACAGAATCAAAAACGCAAAGCGGCGGATTTGCTCAACAGCAGCAGCGAAACGGGTGTTAATTTCATGAAGAAACCACGCCTGGAGCCACGTCGGGAGAAGTGCCTTATCGATCAGCTTCTTTAATATATAGTTTTGTTCTTAAATTAGCCCTAAATTATGATTAGCAAAATAGTCTTTTAAGTCGTTTTAAATAAAATCCACATTTCCATTAAGCGCACTTTACAACACTGATCTAGTATGACCGTATTTCGATACGCTCAAAATAACGCAACCACTGAATTTGTTTACATGTGTGAATGTAAACTAATTTTTATGGGAAAGTTGTATGTGAATATGTGTTAATTACACCGTCTCTGTGCATTCCGGGAGCAGCGCAAAACCTCTGCTTCGACGCCCAAAAACACTCCCACCTTGTCTAGTCGCGTGCGGGCGTCGTTAAGTTAATCTAATCTAAGGAAAACCAGACAGTCCATGCCCAGCGACTGCGCTGCCCCTCGGGCCTAAAAATTGTAAACTGTACGAAGCCGGCTGGACAGCGGCGAAGCATTAAACATTTGCCAGAGGACGCCGCCGGACGCAGCTCAGCTCAGTGCATAATAATAATAAACAAATAGGCGACACTCCCCAATTACGAAACGACACAATGGTGGCCCCGTCGAAGCTGAGTCAAGTTTTTAGCTACCAAAACTGGGTGCATGCCGTCTCCGGTGCTGCCGTAAGTGCTTAAATATTTGCCGGTTAAAGTTCAAATGACGCTAATTTACATGTCTGTACTCTCTCATACAGGGTGGCTGCATAGCCATGAGCACCTTTTACCCACTGGACACGGTGCGTTCCCGCCTGCAGTGTAAGTAAATGAGGCACCCAATCTCCAGGGCTAAGATAAGCCAGACCGACACAGATAATATGTATAGTTAGTATATTGGGAGAGTTCAAACTTCAGCGAGAGGGGCCAGTTATCAATTTCCCGCCGGTCTAATCCAATTTTATGGATGATTGAGATATGGGAATGTGCACTGCTTTACCATCGAACGCTGGCCATGGGCCATGCTAGGGTTAATGTAAAACTGAGCAATTTCCATAGGGAGTCCAAGGTTCACTTTGCACCTAAATTTGATTTATTTCCCTTTTCTTCTCTTGCAGTGGAGGAGGCAGGTGAGGTGCGCAGCACTAAGCAAATGATCAAGGAGATTGTGCTGGGGGAAGGTTTCCTGTCGCTGTACCGCGGACTCGGACCAGTGTTGCAGAGTCTCTGCATTTCGAACTTTGTTTATTTCTACACATTCCATGCGCTCAAGGCGGTCACCTCGAATGGCGCACGTTCACAGCAGAGCGCGCTGAAGGATCTGCTGCTGGGCTGCATCGCTGGCATCATTAATGTCCTGACAACCACTCCCTTTTGGGTGGTCAACACGCGGCTGCGCATGCGCAATGTGGCCGGCACCTCGGATGAGGTCAACAAGCACTACAAGAGTCTCGTCGAGGGACTCCAGTATGTGGCCAAGACAGAGGGCTACGCCGGCCTGTGGTCGGGCACGATTCCCTCGCTGATGCTCGTCTCGAATCCTGCGCTGCAGTTCATGATGTACGAGCTGCTCAAACGCCACATTATGACCTTCACCGGCGGAGAGGTGGGAAGCCTGGGCTTCTTCTTCATTGGAGCCATTGCCAAGGCCTTTGCCACCGTGCTGACGTACCCCCTGCAGCTGGTGCAGACCAAGCTGCGTCATCGCAGCAAGGAGACAGCAGCAGCGCCCTCAACGTCCCGCCAGGCGTCGGGCCAACGCACTGAGAGCACGCTGCAGATGATGATCAGCATATTGCAGCACACCGGAGTGCGCGGACTGTTCCGTGGCCTGGAGGCCAAGATTCTGCAGACCGTGCTGACCGCGGCGCTGATGTTTATGGCCTACGAGAAGATATCCAGCACGGTGGGGCTGCTGCTCAAACGGAATGCATAGAGACGGGCGGGCAGGGGAGTCTAGTCTAGTCTACTCCATTTTTACTAATTTAAGTGACTTTGATACGGATCCGGACAGCACACACACACTCCAAAGCTAGCAATAAATCCAAGGAACAAATCTAAAGTACAACTTTTATAACATTTTATTCGGCATGCTGCACAGCAGGGGGAGAGGCTGTGGAGTCTACTGCCTCCACAGACTTCTCCTCAGACTTGCTGTCATTGTCGCCATTCGATTTCTTCTCGCTGGGGTTGGCCAGCTCTGCCAGATTGTACTTCTTGGACTCCAGATAGTTGTCAATGACGCTGAGCAGGCACCAGCCGCGCAGCACCTCCACAATGATCGATTTCTTGGCCTGCTTCAGGTCCACTTTGTTGCCCACGTTCTTGGAGTTGACCAAATCGGCCAGATCGAGTATTATTTGATCACGCTTGATCTGCTGGTTGTAGCGATGGTTGAATATGATGCCATAGCTGGTGGGTTCCTTCAGGAAATGTTTGTCAAAGAGCGGCCCAGCTGCGGCAATGATGTCCGGCATATTGGCGCGACAAACAGCCTCAATGGGCACCAGGCGCAGGACAAAGCGGGACATTGACTTGCCCGTGGTGGTTATATCGTTGACAATGTGCTTGCCCAGACCCACGGGATCGTCCAGCTGTGTGCGTATGAAGATGCAGTTGGTGGTGCCCGTTTCCACGTTCTGGAAGCGCACCTTGCGCTGCGTGAGAGTCTCGCGGCATTTGGCAGCAGCCGCCTCCAAGTCATCATCGTCGTCATCGTCGCTGACCTTTGCAGTCTCGCCAGCAGCTGCTGCTGCATCTTTCTGCTCTTCAGACTCCTTCTTTTCGGGCTCTTTTGGCTGCTCAGGGCCGTAGAGGATGTCCGCGTAGTGATTCAGTAGATTGTAGCATTCGCGCACGCAGCCCTTCTCATTGATGTTGCACGTGGCGAAGAAACCGCGCTGGCCGGCCTGCAGCACCTGCTTGTTGCCCTGGTAGTACTTCTTCTTGTTTTTCTGATGATATTTATTCGTCATTTTTGATTTTTTATTCGTCGGTTCCATCAAAAACTGCACATAAAAACAATTGTACCGGTTTACTTTGATTTGAGTGTGACCACAGAAATACCGTACTAACAGTGCTGTTAAAATTGGTAAACTCTGGCACTTTCCAACACCATGGACGGTCCGCTCTTGGAGCTGTTTCCCCGCTATGCTGACTTGGAAGATCTTCTTCAAAATGAACTCGAAGCGAGGTATATACTCAAAAAGGCAACAGAACACTTGGAGGGGATTAAGTCCAATGGCAAGGCGAGCGAGGAAGAGGAAATTCGATATCTGGTATGTGCGCTTGTGGACAGAAACTGGGAGCGGATACACACCGGACATTTCAGCAGCGTTCCTGTGACCACACGGAAAATCTATGCCATTGCGTGTTTCTTCAAGGTGGGACGTACACTCCCCTTTAGATGTATTCTAATGGTGTTCGTTACAGATATTCTTTCTACTCCTGGAAAGCACAGATCCAAGGCAAAAGGAAAAATGCAGTGGGATCCTGGACGAGGCGCAGCTGCTCGGCTGCACAGATGATTGGAATGACCTCAAGGCAGCTCTCATGGAATACCTGGACAAGGGCCAGGTGGAGACTTCAGAACCATTGCCCATTTTGGCAGCTGTAAAGAGGGTTACGTGCTCCTGTGACATACCCCAGCTGGATGCTCCTGGAATTAACGAATTTCAAACGAAATGTTTCCAGCCACAGCAGCCCACGCTGCTCCTGAACACCATTAGACACTGGCCAGCCATGGACAAGTGGCGGGACTTGAACTACCTCCTGCAAGTGGCGGGCAATCGCACAGTTCCCATAGAGATTGGCTCAAATTATGCGAGCGACGAGTGGTCCCAGCAGCTGGTCAAAATACGCGACTTTCTGCGGCGACAATTTGTTGACCAAAGTGGAGATGGACACCGGGAGATTGAGTACCTGGCTCAGCACGAGCTCTTTGCACAGATACCAGCGCTGAAAGCCGACATTTGTGTGCCCGATTATTGCACGCTGAGTGGTTCGCAGGAGACGCCTGCAGCTGTGGACATCAAGGCGTGGCTGGGACCAGCGGGCACCATTTCGCCCATGCACTACGATCCCAAGCACAATTTACTATGCCAGGTGTTTGGCTCCAAGCAGATTATTCTTGCAGCGCCCGAGGACACGCCGAATCTGTATCCCCACGAGAGCGAATTCCTTGGCAACACCTCGCAAATAGACGCCGCGGAGCTGGACTTGAAGACGTTTCCACTGCTGCAGAAAGTGCGCTTCTATAAGCTACTGCTACAGCCTGGCGATTGCTTGTATATGCCACCCAAATGGTGGCACTATGTGCGTGCGGAGACGCCAAGCTTTTCTGTGAGTTTCTGGTGGGAATAGAGACGAGAACCTCCCACTGGCATGGCCTATCTTTGTTACACATTAAAAAATCTGCAACTAAAACCATTTTACAGGTTTACTTTGATTTGAGTGTGACCCACATAAATACCGTACTAACGGTGCTGTTTAGATTTGTAAACTTTGGTACTTTACAACACCATGGGAGCGCCGCTCTTGCAGCTGTTTCTGCGCTTTGCCGACTTGGGAGATCTTCAAAACGAAGTCTAAAAGACAACGAACTACTTGAAAGCGAATCTGATATGTTTCCTTATCTGCTTGTGAATGAACCTGCTTTAATCAAAGCTGTTTGTCAGCGAATAAATCAGGTTCTTCATGACGTCATTTCATTATACGACATGATGTGGACTGTCAGACGTTGTTGGGTCATGAATCATCAGTCCAACTGGGTGTTGTAGTACATATTTTATGTTTGTTCTTTTATTAGCCACAGGTTTGTGTATATGTGTGATTAGGTGGCAAAAGAAAACTTACAGTAAACATATTAAACATAAAACAAAAGGAAACAAATATTTCTCAGGCATACAAGAATGAAGTAAAGCCACGCACAATCAATAAACCTTTATCAATGGGTGTGGTATGAGAATTATCATTAAATGTATGTGCTTTTTGCTTTTTCGATTCCTAATCGTTTATAATCTTTTGTTAAATGTGTGTGTGTAGGTTTTGCTGTCGCTGTGCCCCGCCGCCGTTTATAAGTCTTATCGGTATTAAAGTATTGAACTCTCGGGCCCCTTGCCGTACGCTCAATCATCCTTGCTGCTGCCGCCACCAATGGTAATTTGCTTCTGCAGCTTGCTGTACTCCTCGGTGAGGCGATCGTACTCGCGATTGATGCTCTCCGCCTGCGACTTGACAGCCTCCTTGTCCTTCTTCTCGCGGTTCAGTTCGGAAGTCAGCTCCTGGACGCGCTCACGCAGCTTGTTGAGCTGTAAGACGATTTTTTGTCAAAGTTGAGTTGAGTGTTTGCTGTGTTTGTGTTTGACTTTGGGGTATTTTGTGGGGGAATGTGTTGGGTTGTGGCTTAGTACACTTGGGATACTCTGGCCGTGAGTCCTTGCACACGTTTCCGCAGGCTGCACAACTGTTTAAAGAGTTTATAAGAGTTTGTTTATGTACTTTCGAGTTGCTTCGAAAGGCCCAACCTTTGTGTGTGGGTAAATCAGAATCAAATGATAGCATTGCCATTGTGTACAGCTGGTAGTAGCCAAAAGAAACTCCAAAGTAATGTGTGTTAGGTTTTGCTCCAAGCTCTCTAAACATGCCAGACCTGGAGTGTGGGAACGGGGCAAAAACTAAGTGACTCACCTCATTCAGTGTGCTGTCCTCGCTGGCCTCCTTGGCCTTATCGGTCTTCTTGTCCTCCATCAGGGAACGAGCAGCAGCGGTGGCGCTCTGGGCCTGCTTCATCGAAGCCTCACTCTGAGCCAGCAGATTGGCCTGAGCAGAAACCAGTGTTACCAAACGACGAATGACCAGAACCAGGAAAATCGCAAATCCAGAGATGTAAAAGTTACGCTGGGCACGGAACAGGCGCATGCTGTGCTGCATCTCCACGTTCAGGTGCACCTCGCCGGTCTGCTCATAGTTCGAATACTTGCGCATCTCACGTATGGCCTCCAGCAAGAACAGCACCAACACACCCATAATCAAGAAGAAATAGATGTGCGCCTGCTGTGCCAACATGGCCAGGAATTTGGACTTGAAGAAGCGATTCCATCTGTAGGGGCTGGCCACGGGCAGCACCAGCAGCAAAACCACTGCAATCTCTGCATAGAGAAAGCCTGCGATCAAAGTCCAGACTAAACTCATTTTTTTTCCAAATGCTAATTTCTGTACACAACAAACTTCGATCGGGTTCGATGATTTTCGTTTTTTCGTATTCGTCTGCAAAGAAATGTTCCTCAAATTAATTTCGAATAGACACGTTCCGCGAGCGTTCTTTGTGTGCGGCTATTTTTAAACGACAGACGGAGTACCTAGCGAGAGCTTACTTTAAATAGCAACAAATAAAATATATCGCGCAAGTGATGAAATATGTATTTTTAATGCAGTCACTGCGCCGGCCACGTCAACTCTGTTTTTTTGTGTACAAAAGTGCCGCTATGTGGGGATGCCAACTTGCTTGCAGCAAGAAAAAGCTACTTTTAGCGGGTTTCTAATAAACAAATATAATATAGAGCACAGGAATATTGTAGACAATGTCGTATGGAGTTTTTAATTGCTAAAATTGGTTTTAGTTGGTAGCAAAAATAAGCTAAATACAATTGAAATAACTACACCTGCTTTGACAACCCTGTTACCAGGTGACAGCTGGGTTGCCAGGGGCAAATGTGCTTTTAACTTTGCGCCATCGATCAAATTTACTTTTATAATTAGTATTATTCCTAGTTACGGTAAAGATGTCCTACGAAAATTGGTTAAACTACTTGACCTCCGCCGAGAAGAACTCGATGATCAGCGGGCGACTGCGCAAGGTGCTCTACAAGTTTCCTGACGGCCAGCAAATGGCCGAAGACTACAGTTTGGACACCGGCATCGTGCTGCGTCGCGCCTGGCGCAAGTGCAAGCAACTGATGGGGCAGCCCGAGTGGGAAGTAGAGCTGGGCGAGGAGCCCCGCCAGCTGAACTGGTCCGGCAACAAAGCCAACGGCGCAGGAGGAGATGTGGACAACACGCACGACGACGATTTTATGCTGCGCGAGAGCAACTCTGCCCCACTGCTAACGAAGCGGGTGACCAAGAAGAATGTCGAGTGGCGCATACGCAACATGCCCTATCCCCTCGAGGTGTACAATGTCAGCGCCAGCCCGGAGCAGCGTTCCATTGTTGTGCGCACCACGAACAAGAAATACTACAAGGTGATTCCAGTGCCCGAGCTGGATCGTTGCGGCACTCCACCGACACAGGCCAACATCTCGGTGCACCATCAGTTCAATACTTTGATCATCACGTACCTGAAACCAGCCATTCTCTGCGAGATGGAGGCCCAAGTGCTGCTCCTGCTGAAGGACGTGGAGACTGAGACGGACATGGATGACCTCTTAAAGGGTCTGATGGCCAAATAAAACCACTAGCATGTAGTACATTAAAAAGTAATAATATTTTAAAATTATGAATCACAAAAAATCGAATCTACTTCTGAAAGCCCTCGGCCAAGCCGGCGTAGCTGGCCAACGATGGAGCCGAGGAGCTGCAGAACAGGCTGTAGTCGAACGAGGGTAGCTCTAGTGGTGCCAATGAAGGCATATCCATATCATCGGATAGCTCCAGACTGCTCCGATATTGATCTTCAAGTCCCGATCGCTGGGGATCACTTCTGGACAGCAACTCCTGTTGGGGCTCGCACTTCCTCGTCGGGGATGTGCTTGTCACCGTTGAACTGAACTTGGCATCGAATTCCTGGACTGTCTTGTCAATGGCCTTTGCAACGGATTGGGCGGAAGACGAGGCGCCACCACCGCTGCCGCCGCCTCCGCTGTTCTCCTGTCGCAGGGGCAGCATTGGGCTGGCCTCTTTGAGTGGCACAAAATCCTTCACCTTAGTCAGCCCGTGCTGCGTTTTGCGCATTTCAATCTGCCGCAGTTTTCGCTGAAAGTCAAGGGTCAGGGTGTCGAGCACTTCCTTCGATTTGGGCAGGGCGACGCGCTTATAGGCGTCCTGCATGTAGATTAGTGACGTTTCCAGAGCCTTGATGGCATCCTCATAGCGATGATTGCGAATGAAACGCTCGGAGCGCCGTTCATGGAAGTGAGCCTGCAACGGGGGTAGTCAAATTTATCAAGTTTTTGTATGGTTTAACATTTCTTTTAACAATTACCAAATTCAGCGGTGCACAATCCATGTTTTCTCTTTTGTTTATATCTGCGCAGTAGCAGATGCGGCTGACTTGGCAACCCTGCCATTGCTATCGATACTTCAGTATATCGATGTGTAAAAATAAAACCACTCAATTGCATTTAAAAAAAAATAATTTATTGCACTAAAAGTGGTTTGCCGGCAGCCTGTTTACCTTCGGTAAGTGCGACTGAAGCGTGTACGAAAACAGGCACGTTCGTTCCCTGGAAAGACAAACATTTGTACACATTTAGAGAAAAATTGGAAATCGGGAAAAATATATTCTCACCTGCATCTTGGCTGATCGAACAAAAGCCTTATTAGAGGTTACTGTAAATATTTGCCGGGCCATGCCAAAGCTAAAGATCTTCAGACTTCGCTCATTCACATTGGCAGTGAATCGTATGGTGGAGAACTCTTCGGGTATTTTGTCCACATCGGGATAGACGGTTATTCGTTTTAGGAAATCGGCGGCACGTTCCCGCTCGCCTGGTCCGCCCACAATCGTCAAGATATTCTGAAAGGCATCGTAGGCCAGTTGGCAGCAGACCAACTGCTTGCCCTGCAGAATCTTCTCGAGCTGTGGCTTCAGTGGCGACGCTCGTTCCCGCTCCGCCTGTTCGGTGAGCAGCGGCTCCTTGAACACCCAATGCGAGTGGCCATTGGTGAGGGCGCTGACATAGGCCAACATGGTGGTGACATCCAGATTCAGCTCATTGGACGCGGTTGCATATTGATCCTCATCACTGTCGGGTGCCTCCAAGGATGCCGTCTGCACGCCCATTTCGAGCAGCTCTTCGTGGAGGGAGTCTTCAATTTTGTTTGAAAAGTAAAATACAATCTGAAATGGAGAGTCTTACAATCTGCCATTTGCTGAGTATTGAAAGCATTTACCTTGGGTCGCTGGAACATGCAGAAGTGCAGCGAACTCGCCTCCAGGTAGTCCTCCGCTTGATCTATCACACTTCGTGCCCCAATGCTGACACAGCCCTTGGCTGCATCTTCCACGGACTTGGAATTTCTCGCTATCACTTTGACCCACTTCAGACCATTGTTGGCCACAATGTCAACGCGCAAGGGACTATCCCGTGATTCCAGGCGAAATACAGCGTTTATATCGACGACTCCTTGTTGCGTTTGCAGCGTTTTAATGAGAAATTCATAATATACAAAGTTGCTGCTGGTTATGTGGTGATCCCTCACAGACTTTGTGCCAATCACCTAAACAGAAACGTGTTCTATAGTGGATTGTTCGGGAAGAATCACTGTTGCTTCATACCTTGTTTAGGAATTTCAGCTCTTGCTGTATTTTTCGCTGCACTTTCGAGACTCCGGGCAAGTCCTCAAACTCAACCAAGGCCTGCTTCAGTTCTTCACCCAACACCACTTTCTTTTGTGCCTCCTCGTACAGCTTTTCATGTTCGTCCATGTCACCTGCAAGGTGGTTGAGTGCAAATTTCAATAAAAGTACGAAATAATTGTTTTTAACTGCCAGCTGTTGACGGAGATGGCAACGATATATCGATGAAAGTGCTTAGCGATGGGAGCAATGACTCAATCGTTAAAACAGTGTAAAATATACAAAAATGAATATTAAAAGGTAAACATTTAGCGGTATTAACATTCTTTGGAAGACGTTTTCATTATCAATATTTAACAATTATTTCAAATACGTTTTTCAACGATAGATATGTGATAACCCTAGTTGGGCTGCAAATCGATATTTTCTGCTGGCAATGGCCGCCTCCGCTTCGTATCGTTCATTTTCTTTTGACCACCGAAACGAAGCACAAGCGTACAGCGTATGGCATGAAGCCGGCAGAGTGATTGTGGAAAATTTTAATCCGTTGGCATCGGTGTCACAATGTGTAAAATACTCTATTAAAACGGCAAAAGGTAGCTATTTAGTGCTTAAGCTAATGATATTCGATGATATTAGGATAGTTATGCACAAAGTATCTCCAGAAATCAGAAATGTCTGTGCTTTGGTCGCAAATTAAGGCGTGCAAAATTAACAAACAAATGCTGCTTACTAGCATCGTTAGGCGACACGAATACACCAACTGTGGCCATGGTTTTCAAAGCAGTACAAAAGTACCGAAATTACTTGCAATATTTGAGCATTTTTTCACTGCGACTGTACCTAACCTCAAATGTACTTTGGACCTTTTTGCAGTTTTGGTCATTGAGTTGGAGTGAAAATTCAACAGCCTCATCATGTATCTGTACAATTTGACGCTGCAGAAGGGAACGGGTGTGACGCACGCCGTCCATGGCAACTTTTCTGGCGGCAAGCAGCAGGAGATACTCCTGTCACGTGGCAAGTCACTGGAGCTGCTGCGACCCGACTCGAACACCGGCAAAGTGCACACGCTGCTCTCGACGGAGATCTTTGGCTGCATACGCGCGCTGATGGCCTTCCGTCTGACGGGCGGAACAAAAGGTTGGTGAATGTAAGAAACAATTATTACCTAAAACTCGTTTAATGTTAGTGAAAGACGCACAAAACCCTATTGAGGCAACAACTTACTGTAGTTTGCCCCAGTAAGACCTTGTTAAACCCGTCTACGTGCGAGAGTAACCCAAAAGACTTGGCGTCGCATTTGCCATAACCCCAAACACATGGTATGGCGAACTGAAACTTCGAGTTACAGCCCCCCAAAACCTAACCTCAAAATGGGGTCAACTTCCGGTTCACAGCTAATTGGTCTTTTATCTTGTTTACTCTCATTAGATTATATCGTGGTTGGCTCTGATTCCGGCCGCATTGTTATACTGGAGTACATGCCCGCCAAGAATGCATTGGAGAAGGTGCATCAGGAGACGTTTGGCAAGTCGGGCTGCCGCCGCATTGTGCCGGGACAGTACTTTGCCATCGATCCCAAGGGTCGTGCCGTGATGATTGGCGCCGTGGAGAAGCAGAAGCTGGCCTACATCATGAATCGCGACACGCAGGCACGCCTCACGATCTCATCTCCGCTGGAGGCACACAAATCCAACACCTTGACCTATCACATGGTCGGTGTGGATGTTGGCTTTGACAATCCCATGTTTGCCTGCCTGGAAATTGACTACGAGGAGTCTGACTTGGATCCAACAGGTAAGCATCTCGCACACTCTATCCCGATATTAGCGCCTTAATTCTCAGGGTTTGTGGATTAACCCACCGTGAACACCTGTCTGTACTTGTCGCCAGATAAATTGTCGATCACTGAACCATTGGTGTTGCTGTAATTGCCTAGCCACACTTCACTGATTTGTGACCCACACTTGAAACTCAACCCAAAGAGAATATTTGAACTAACAATTATTTGTTTTCCCCTTTGCAGGCGACGCTGCACAGCGCACACAGCAAACGCTCACATTCTACGAGCTGGATCTGGGCCTGAACCACGTGGTGCGCAAGTACTCGGAGCCCCTGGAGGAGCATGCCAATTTCCTGGTCTCTGTTCCCGGCGGCAATGATGGACCCTCGGGCGTGCTAATTTGCTCAGAGAACTATCTGACTTACAAGAATCTCGGCGATCAGCATGATATACGTTGCCCCATACCGCGTCGTCGCAACGATCTGGATGATCCGGAGCGTGGCATGATCTTCATTTGCTCGGCCACGCATCGCACCAAGAGCATGTACTTCTTTCTGCTGCAAACCGAGCAGGGCGACATCTTCAAAATCACCCTAGAGACCGACGATGATGTGGTGTCTGAGATCAAGCTCAAATATTTCGATACGGTGCCCCCAGCAGCGGCCATGTGTGTGCTGAAGACGGGCTTCCTGTTTGTCGCCAGCGAATTTGGCAACCAGTAAGTTTTCGAAACTTATTTAGAGCCTCTGTGAACTCTTGCTAATGTTTGCATTCCTCTTTTCTCCCTACAGCTATCTGTATCAGATTGCACACTTGGGCGATGATGATGATGAGCCCGAGTTCAGCTCGGCCATGCCATTGGAGGAGGGTGAGACCTTCTTCTTTGCCCCACGCACCCTGAAGAATCTTGTGCTGGTGGATGAGTTGCCTTCGTTTGCACCGATCATTACCTCCCAGGTGGCTGATTTGGCAAATGAGGATACGCCCCAGTTGTATGTGCTGTGTGGCCGCGGGCCGCGTTCTACTCTGCGCGTGCTGCGACATGGCTTGGAGGTGTCCGAGATGGCCGTCTCGGAGCTACCCGGTAATCCCAATGCCGTTTGGACAGTCAAGAAACGAGCTGATGGTGAGTTTCGCAAATTGAATGTTGCTCTCTCCAGCATTAAGTCGCTTTAGCATGTAAGAATGGGCATCGATCGATCGTTTCTCTAACCCAAAACTGGTGCATTGATGATGATGATATAGAAATACGACTAGCTTTATACACAAAACGATTCCAAACAAGTCCCACAAGTTATCAACCACCAGTTCTCTCTTATTTCAGGCGCTTAAACACAGACGTCAGTCCATCCAACAATTATGTTGTGTGTGTGTCTGTGTGACACTCTATCGATAAAAAGACAAAGAGACAGACCCAGACAGAAATTCGTTCTTGTCGAGTTTTGTCTCTAAAATTGTAGCTTGTCTTTTGTGAAACGATAGGTAAGGCAACATTTACACTGCAGCTCATAAGTCAACAGATACTACGACTACAAACTGCAACAAAACTAGTGTTTAAAACTATATTTAAGTCACAGAACAGGCACATTGAACATGATGCGATACTTATCAACCGTGTTTCAGCTGAATATCCATTGATTATAGCTTGATAAACTGATTATTCAATTGTGTGCGTCTCTTAGCTAGGAATACATTCAACTAGAGACTCCAACCAATACTCATTTAGCAAGTTTTCTCTTTTATTTGGCTTTTTTTTGTAGACGAATTCGATGCCTACATCATTGTGTCCTTCGTGAATGCCACGCTGGTGCTCAGCATTGGTGAGACTGTGGAGGAAGTCACGGACAGTGGGTTCCTCGGCACCACGCCCACACTCTGTTGTGCCGCCCTGGGGGATGATGCCTTGGTGCAGGTCTATCCGGATGGCATACGTCACATACGCTCCGATAAGCGTGTCAATGAGTGGAAGGCGCCCGGCAAGAAATCCATCACCAAATGTGCCGTCAATCAGCGGCAGGTGGTCATCACGTTGTCTGGCAGGGAATTGGTTTACTTTGAAATGGATCCGGTAAGCATTTGATGGATGAAGGAGATATTGTCCACTCTTTGCTCTGATGACAAAAACACGAAAAGAACAATCATGTTGAGACACTCTGTGTCCTGCAGTGCTGAGCTTTAATGACAGAATTCTTTGGGCTTTTCGGCTTGTGTTTACACATATCTAATGATAAATCTCTTTCGTTTGCAGACTGGCGAGCTGAATGAGTACACAGAACGCTCGGAAATGCTGGCAGAGATTATGTGCATGGCTCTGGGCACAGTGCCAGATGGCGAGCAACGTTCCTGGTTCTTGGCCGTTGGCCTGGCGGATAACACTGTGCGAATACTCTCATTGGATCCGAATAACTGCTTGATGCCCTGCTCCATGCAAGCGCTGCCCTCGCCAGCAGAGTCGCTCTGCTTGGTGGAAATGGGACACACGGAGAGCACGACCAGTGCGGGCGCTCAGGACGATGATGCACCGCCACAGCGCAGTGGCGCCAACAAGGGCACAATCTACCTGAATATTGGCCTGAGCAACGGCGTGCTGCTGCGCACGGTACTCGATCCGGTGTCGGGGGATTTGGCGGACACCCGAACGCGCTACCTGGGCTCACGGCCCGTAAAACTGTTTCGCATCAAGATGCAGGGCTCCGAGGCGGTGCTGGCCATGTCCAGTCGCTCCTGGCTGTCGTATTACCATCAGAATCGATTCCATTTGACGCCGCTCTCCTACGAGACACTCGAGTATGCCTCGGGCTTCTCCAGCGAGCAGTGCAGTGAGGGCATTGTGGCAATCTCAACCAACACGCTGCGCATTTTGGCGCTGGAAAAGCTGGGAGCTGTCTTCAATCAAGTGGCATTTCCACTGCAGTTTACGCCGCGCACTTTCGTCATACATCCGGACACGGGGCGCATGCTGATTGCCGAAACGGATCACAATGCCTACACCGAGGACACGAAGAGTGCGCGCAAGGAGCAGATGGCCGAGGAGATGCGCAGTGCCGCGGGCGACGAGGAACGCGAATTGGCACGGGAGATGGCAAACGCGTTCATCAATGAGGTGCTGCCCGAGGATGTTTTCTCGGCCCCGAAGGCTGGATTGGGTCTGTGGGCATCGCAGATACGCTGCCTAGACGCCATGCATGGCCAGACGATGTTCAGTGTGCCGCTGGCCCAGAACGAGGCCATTATGGCGATGGCCATGGTCAAGTTTTCGGTGGCAGCCGATGGTCGCTACTATCTGGCCGTTGGCATTGCCAGGGATCTGCAGTTGAATCCGAGAATATCCCAGGGAGGCTGCCTGGACATCTACAAGATCGATCCCACATGCTCCAGCCTGGAGTTTATGCATCGCACAGAGATTGATGAGATTCCCGGGGCATTGTGTGGCTTTCAGGGTCGCCTGCTGGCCGGTTGTGGCCGCATGCTGCGCATCTACGATCTCGGCAAGAAGAAAATGCTGCGCAAGTGCGAGAACAAACACATTCCCTATCAGATTGTCAACATTCAAGCGATGGGTCATCGTGTCTACGTCTCGGATGTCCAGGAGTCTGTCTTCTTCCTGCGCTATCGACGGGCCGAGAATCAGTTGATCATCTTTGCCGATGACACGCATCCCCGTTGGGTGACGGCCACCACGCTGCTGGACTACGACACCATTGCCATTGCGGACAAGTTTGGCAATTTGAATATTCAGCGGCTGCCGCACTCGGTCACGGATGATGTTGATGAGGATCCCACTGGCACCAAGTCGCTGTGGGATCGTGGCCTGCTCTCGGGTGCATCCCAAAAGTCGGAGAACATTTGCTCCTTCCACGTGGGCGAGATCATCATGTCGCTGCAGAAGGCCACGCTCATACCCGGAGGCTCCGAGGCGCTCATCTACTCGACGCTCAATGGCACTGTCGGCGCCTTTGTGCCGTTCACCAGTCGCGAGGATTACGACTTTTTCCAGCACCTCGAGATGCACATGCGCAACGAGAACCCGCCGCTATGTGGCCGCGATCATCTCAGCTACCGCAGCTCCTACTATCCCGTGAAGAACGTGCTCGATGGCGATCTGTGCGAGCAGTACCTGTCCATTGAGGCGGCCAAGCAGAAGAGCATTGCGGGGGATATGTTCCGCACACCCAATCAGATCTGCAAGAAGCTCGAGGACATACGCACGCGTTATGCCTTCTAAGGTGAGGATTTTGACTTGACGTTTGTTTGAGTTTTTGCTTGGGTTTTATGTGATGAGATAGCAATTACCTTGGGACACCTATGAAATGCCTTGATTAGTGTAACATTTAAAAACTGAAACGAGCAATCTCATGAGCATTCGATTTATTTTAGTTGAATATAAAATATTAATCAAAAATTCTTTCTTTTTGCAGTTGAATGTGGCGTGGCGGACATGTGTCAAATCTTTGGCTGGCACGGAACTCTGTGGCTAAGGTGCGTTTTTATTTGTTTTTAAGTGATTTTTTGAGTGTAGTTTTTCCGTGATGATTTACGATTTTACCTTGGGACACCTATGATAGAACTGTGATTAGTGTAAAGTTATACTTAGCTGATTGAAAGCAACTAAGTTTAGATTTTTGATAACATGAAAACAATTTTTAAAATATTTCTCTGTTTTACTTTGCAGGTTTTGGCTAAAAGAAGCAACGCAAATGCCGCTGAATTCTTGCTGATGATTTTAAGGTAAGAATTGCAAACAATTTGTGTTTATTTCTAATACAATGATGATTTATTTACATATGTTAGACTAATGAAATAATTTGATTGTAAATTAATAACTGATGCCATAATCAATTATTGTATGCAGCAAGCAAAACCAGAAACACTTTTATTAACTTGAAAACTTTCTTACCCATTTACAGCTGCTTCTACCATCAATGAGTCACTGGCAACAAATAAATCTAGCTCTACATTAGGTAAGTTTTAGTTTAAATCAAGCAAATTGAACAGCAACTAATTTGGTACTCACTTCTCTTTGCAGTTTGTAATTTACAACAAAAAATCTACAACCACTAAAACGACTGCCGCTTATTTATATTAGCATTTAAATTCGGTTGCAAATTCCACATTTTGCACACAGAACAACACCAACACAAACACAAATTATACACACTTTAGCATAGAAATGAAATATTTTATGTAAAATAAACAAAAATGAACCAAAAGAATGTATCTTCCTCCCCCCTGTCTGTGCGGGATCTCTGCTTTCTGCACAGTTTATGTTGATGTTCTCGGCTCGGCCTTATTACCATGTGCCTCACATTAGCTGCCCGGCCTTGTTTGCTCTCCATTCTGCACGTTCCCGTTATGGCAACAAGAAATGCCTGCTAAACGCCTCGTTCTCGGTGCTTCCCCTTGTGGTATGTACGCAGCGCAAAATTGTTGTAATTTGTTATGTTTTTTGCAGCAGCAGTTATGCAAATTGTCGCTGCCCGAGAGGCTCAGCCCCAGCCACTTGGTGGTCGATCAGCAGGCCATTCCAGCGTGTGGAGATATCTCGGGGCTCATTCTCATCCTGCTGCCACTGTTGGTTGCATCTGTGCTATGCCATCTGGTTAAACGATTTATTAACTTCATTTCTAGATCATTAGATCGCATAACACGGACATTCATCACTTGGCACTGGCACTGGCACTGGTTTCTTTTTTTGCTGGTGCGGCAGACACGCAAGCGCAATCTCTAGTCAGCATCTACGCATGCAATTCGCGCCGCATGTTGCAGCCAAAAGTGATCTGCAGACGGCGATAAGGACAATCAACGCTCAACGCTTGGCGCAAACACTTGGCACCAGCCAGAAGCAGAGGCAGAGGCACAGCCCTGCTGCAGACACGCCCAGCGCCAGGCAGAGAGAACTGCACGGTAGAGTAGATGCCCGGCTGGCGATAAGACAATGGCCAACACTGGGGCCTTTTGTTATGGGGCGTTCTGGGCCTGCTCCTCGGCGATGGCAATCTGCTGGCCACAGAATCGTGGAAATCAGAATCTTTTAGGCTCCCTCCTCCTGCTCCTCGTAGATGCTTATCAAATGCCTTTGCGTGATAAAATTTCGCATGAACTGTGCTACACGACTACGATGGGTATGGGGATGGCTCCGAGGTCTGGGACTGGCACCCCATGGGTGTTAACGCTGCAACTTTTCAGCTGTCCACGATTTGTGTTTGCGTGTAAGAATTTCTTGCGAGATTTTAATCAGCCTAAAAAGGGGACTGACTGACTGCCCGCCACTGGAGGGACTAGCTGAGGATCTGCTACGGCAGCGACCGACACTTTCGCCGTTGAATTAAATGCTCATTTTCGCTGGCAGTCACGTCTTTTCACAGTTAGCAACTTTATTAAAACTAACGGGCATGGCAAATAATTAAAACGCAGCAAAAGACGGAAGAATTGCAAATTGCTGAGCAAGTAATAAATAGAATCATCAGCAGCCGTGGAGCAGCGGTTGGGAGGGTCCATCCACATCTCCACATCATCATCATCATCATCAGAGGCAACAGCAACCGCAGCAGAAGCAATATTTTAATTCACTTAGCCGCGCTCAGTCGTTGCTTTTGGCCATGTCTTTGGCTGTGGCTGTGGCTGACAGGCTCTGTGCGCTTGAGCCGGTTGCCTGCTGGCAGCTCGACAAACCAATTATAAGGCGTAGATTTTGATGTGCACAGTCGGGTATAACCAATTTGATCAGCAGGCCAAACTCTGCACACAGCTGGCGGGAAAAGGGATGCACAAGTGGGAGCTAAAAATTAGCTAAATTATTCAAGACAACAATGCGGAAATGTACAAATTGAATGCGAAATAAATGCAAATTGAAGTGATTCTTTGGTGTGTTTTATGGCTGGGATTTGTGCTAGATAATTCCCAAAAGAAATCAACTCCTAGGTTGCTTCTTTCCCGCACTGCTAGAGCCTTCCCTGGGTCGCAGTTACCCAACTGATCGCCCCGAATGACACTCACTTCGGGGCAGCAGAGTCCCAGAGTCGAGTCCACAAAGTGCTGATTGCTGTCAGCAAGCTTACCCCCACACTCGTCTCCAGCTCGCTGCTGCCACAAGTTGCTGCTTCGTTCTGGTTGCCCCCGGGGCTATGCGATCTGACCCCATTCAATGTCATTAACTCGGCCCAAGGTCTGTTTGGCTTCTCTTTTTTTTTTCGCATAATTGGCAAGAAAATTATGAAATGCTGCCAGCTTGCAGCTTCATTCTTTTTGTTGTCTACTGAACTCATTTGAACTTCGGGCTTGGCTTTGGCCCTGCCTTTCTCTCTGCAATCTGTGAGTTCTCTGGGCAAAGCCTCAACCGTAAACGTAAACGTTTCAGTCACTTAGTCAGCAATCTGTTGCATCTAATTGTGGCTGCAACAAATTACTCAATTCCAAGAGCCAATAATCGAGATCAAGATCCCAACAGGTTTGACATAATCTTCACTTGAGTTTGTTTTGCACAACATTTGCACGCAGCTCGAAGGATATATCAAGGAAGAGACCAAACAGATAATGATACTGATGCTTGAGCCACACTTCCTGCACCGTTGAAGATCTCGATGATCGTTGAGTAACTCAAGCGACTCTCCTCTTTCCCATGCAAAGCCTGGGAGTAAACACAGTGGAGCCAACACACAGACTGCTGGCCACCAATTTGTGCCACTGTGCAGCGCGCTGTCGAGAGTGCAGTTCGGGCCACAAGATAATAAATGCCCAAGTTGAGGCAGGGAAGTGGCCGCTCTGCCGTCAACAATGAGGCATCAAAACGGGAGCAGCCGCATGCAACATAATTGAAAGCAATTTGTCTGGGGGGGATGGGAGAACTGCTAGCTGTGGAGCTGCCGATCCCCAACTGGTTGTGCAGCAGCACCGGTGTCGAGCATAAACATTGCCTCTGCCATTCACTCATTCGCTTGCCCTGAGTCAGTCACTCACTCAGCCAGTCAGTCAGTCCACACGTGTTGTTTGTCAATGCTCCACATGGGGATCCTCCATTCCAACAGTTGCAGCTGAGCGGAAGTCGCTTAGTTCCGGCAAATAAGAGACGCAACCCCAGCCAGCAGCACCTGAAACAGATTGCTTCAATCTCAGAAGAACTCAGCAGCGCAACTGGGAGGCAGCCGCTGTGTGCCTGTCTTTTGATTTGTATCTCTCTGAGACGTCTTGGTTCCTGCCACGTCCCTTTGCCCGCCACAGTAATTGCCAACAGCTGAGCAGCATGTGCCGCAAGTTGCGCTGCAAGTGCCTCATATGATTCATTCTTTGCTTTCAAACTGAAAGAGTTAGGCATTAATTTCCTATCAATTTCTTCAGCTCTAGCCTCGAATTGATGTGTGCAGAAATTGTTGAGAAAATGTTACACAAAATTCCCTTTTCCCTGCTGTAATTGCAGAAATTTGTGCCTTAAATGATGAGAAATTCCTGCACCCGCTTTAAGTTTCGACCCCAATTGACACACCAATTTGGCAGCAATAAATATATGGAATTGATTTGGTTTTGGCAATCTTTGAACCAACAAATGCAAGGTTGAGGCCGTGACGAGACTCCGCCACGTTTCGCTTCTGGCTTTTTGCTCTCTCTCTCTCTCTCTCTCTCTCTCTCTCTCTGTCTCTCTCCCTGGGTGCTGCTCGTGGGGTCAGTTAGGCTTCGTTGGGCAGCGCAGTGGAGCAATCAGCATCATCCATAGCCACTGCACTCCACAGCAAGGGAAGTCGCCCCTTGCTTGTTTTTGCAAGACAATGAATGAATGAATGAATGGCTGAGTGTATGAATGAGTGCATGTATGAGTGCCTGAGTGTGGCATTGCACAGTTGGTTGATTCGCCACTGGTTTGGCTTCCCTTCTGTATTCCTTTCCCGTACAATGTGGCTTCGGGCATCAATTAACCATTGCAGAACCGCCGCTTAAGTATCATGGAAGATAATGTTGCATTTGTTTTTAATGATTTAACGACCTTTAGAGCTTGAAATGCGTTCCCTTTTTTATAGTTCGCAAGTCTCACCCCGCTGATGTTTGCCTTAAGCTATTTTAATGTAGTTGTTATTGGTTCTGGCAGCTGCCTAACTTGATTTGTGTTGGGTTAGGTTCACATTACATAAACGATTCGCTCTCGCGCTCCTAAACGACTGCTAAAGGTCAGTCTAGGTTTAGTTTTAATTGCAATTGTTTCACCAGTGACTGGCTGTGGGTTGGAGCTAAGCTTTTGCCATGGATGAGCTCGACTTGGCTTGGTTTCATTTATAATCTGAATGCAGTTTGAATGTCATTTGGGCAGTCAGTCATGTACATGCATTTTACATACATTTTACATACATATTTACATACATTTGCGCACAAGGCAAACCAGCGTCTGGCTGTTGGGGGCTTGGGCTATGGCTTCTAATGGGGGTCGTCGCTGTGGGTTTTCTCCAGCTGTCTCGTTGCTCATACGCCTCGTTGTGCGGCCAGGCGTGGCACACAGAGTGAGAGCGAGCTTTGTGTTTGCTTAGCTGTGTGCCAGGCAGCGTTCATCAATGAAGTGCAATTTGCATTGGGGGGCCACACATATGCCACACAGCAAGAACATGTTCATCGGAAATACGTACAGCGCCAGACTGTGGCTGTGGCAGTGGCAGTGGCAGTGCCACACAGCAACCGGACGCACGTGTTCATTTTCGTTTGGCGCAAGAGAACGCAAAACTCTAAAAGCGAACCCAGCACAGCCGATAAACAGCCGCAACAGCAGCAACAGCAGCTGTATGGACAGAATCTTTATAGAGGACAAACGGAAGACGAACGAAACGACGACCGACAACCGACGACTGCGGAAATTATTCATTCAAACTGCTTGACTGCGTCTGCTGCTGCTGCGCTGCTGCTGCTTGCTGGCGCTGCTTGCTGGCTGCTGCTGCTGCGCTGCTTCTACCGTTTGCTGCTGCTTGCTGGCTGCTGCTTGTTGCTGCTGCTGCTGCTTGCTGGCTGCTGCTGCTGCGCTGCTTCTACCGTTTGCTGCTGCTTGCTGGCGCTGCTTGCTGGCTGCTTGCTGGCTGCTGCTGCTGCGCTGCTTCTACCGTTTGCTGCTGTTTGCTGGCTGCTGCTTGTCGCTGCTGCTTGCTGGCTGCTGCTTGTTGCTGCTGCTGCTGCTTGCTGCTCTCCCTGCTTTCTGCTGCTTGCCTATGCTGCTGCGACTGCCACTGCCGCTTCACTTGAGTTTGTTTTTGTATTTCGTCTTCCCTTTTGCAGGGTATCTAGGGTACTTCTGCACTGTAATAGAAATCAAAGATTTCCGATAACAAAGTATGAGCAAGGCATGAAAACAGCGAATATAACACCGAATATAACACTTAACTTAGAGCAGCGAACTGGCATACAATTCTGTCATAATTGAAACGCCACTAAATATGAGTTTAATCCATCAAATCAAGATGCACACAAAGTGCCACAAATATCTACCAAATAGAAGAAGAGCATCTGCCACTTCTCCACTCTTAAATCGCTCTTTCGCTTGACTTGGAATGTTTTTTTTTTGAAATTCGAAATTCAGTCACAGCCACAATGGATTCAATGGCAAAAGCTTTGGGGCTTTGGGGGCTGCTAGCTGGGAGCTGGCTGATGGGCATCGGTAGCCACCCATGCAGCTCCAGCTGGACTGTCCGTCAGAAAATCACCGAACCGCAAAAGAGCAAAAATGGTTGCGGCTTTTTGTTGTCTTTTTTGTGCCTTTTTTGTGTGTTAGTTAGGCAGCCTCCTAATAATTAACTTTGGCTCTCTCCCTGGCCTGTTTTTTGTTTAACAATTGCATAACACAAAGACACAAAGACGAAAGCTGCAGGGCGACCTCGAGGGGCTTTCACTGCGCAGTCCAAGCCATCAGGCATGAGGGGGAGCCACAGAGCAGAGGCAGAGAGAGATCTCTGCCATGGAAACAGCGTGACTGAGGCTCGTCTTGCACACAGGTGTGCGCAATCAATCAACCTGAGATCACATTAAACCCGCAGGGGTAACAATGGCCACGATAATCACAGAGACCTCTTTTTTGGTTGTATTTTTTTTTGGCTCCACGCACAAACGCGTTGATTTGATGGTTTTGGGGCTCTGTCTGTGGCTCATTAGAGCTGCCTTCCTCTCTCCCTCTCCGCCACTCAATGCCCATTTGTGGTCGTGTCTACGCACAGCTCCAGGGGCTGCTCTGCGCTGCCATGGCCCCAGCTTGATTGCTGTGTAACATTCCACACTTGATTACAGACCACAGAGCGGCGCTTGAAAGTGCCTTGAACGAAAACAAAAAAAAAGAGTTACAAAATAAAGAAAAGCTTACAGAAACAATGAGCAATGCCAGCTGGCGACTGTAGGCACAGGCAATGTGTGAGGAAATCCATAGGAAGTGGCGTTAAACTTTTTATAACAAAAGTTGGAGCTGGACGTTGGGCAAGCAATTTGAAAGTGGAAGACTGGGAAATGAGGGTTCTATGCTAGAAGAAAACGTTTCCTATAATATCTTCTGGCATTATTTGTTACTAGCCTTTCCCCTTCTATTCTACTCATAATCCCCCAACAAAGTAGCACAAAAAGTAGCAAAGATCTTGCTGTGGTCCATAAAATATTCTGTAAAATGTTTGCCTGGAAATCTTTCTGCTACTTTTTGTGGCGTTGTTCCCTAAACCTTCCTCATTTCCATATGAAAGCAAGCTGCCTGCTGCTCCTCCCTGTCTGCTCTTTGTTTGCCACAGCAGGGGCAGGGGCAGGGGCAGGGCAGGCCGCAAGAGTCAATATTTGTCGCGGCGTTGAACAATTTTAATTGGATATTTGTTGTACCCTTTTGGGGTACAAAGCCACAAGTCAAAGTGGCAAGTGCCGAGAGGAAAGCTAAGCGAAATTAGCATATGAATAAACATACTTTTGGTAGGCACTGTGTCTGTCTCTGTCTCTGTCTCTGTGTCTCTGTGTTTGTGCGGTTTGGCTTATGGATCGGGTGTCTGTCGGCAGCCATCAAAGGCGGACCACACCGATCCGCAGCGAATGGTGCAGGGGCAGGGGCAGGGGCAGGGGGGGGGGGGGGGGGGTGTATGACTACAGCCAACATGTGCACTTTAACGCACATGAAACCGATCCCAAATTGGAGGTCACGTAGTCGTCCACACACACAGCAGACACAGCCAGTGGACTCCACTGGCAACTGGCAACTGGCAACTGGGTGCTGGCGCATATAAATTACACAATGTGGCAGCCACACTGCCTGCCACAAGCAAAGCGGCAACAACAAATCGAATTGCAGCAGCGAACCGCAGAACGCGGGATGGATGGCTGACGCTGGCTGAAGCTGCAAGTGAAACCCACAAAATGCAATGAAATGGTTTCATTTCAGAGCGGGGGCAAGGACTGTGGCAGTGTCGGCATGCCAATAATGTGCTTTTTGATGTTACAACAAGGTCAGCCACTGGATGAAGCGATGAGCAAACAATGCCCAGACCCGAAATCGAAATGTATTTGGCCCTCGGATGGGACTGCCTCTCGCTGCTCTGCAGCTTTGAGCTTGATTTGCTTTGGCATGGCATTTAGCAAGGGCTGAAAGGGCTGAAAGGGCTTTAAAGGTGAGTACTTGGAGCTAGGCAGAAGATCTCCAAGTTGCTGCTCCCTAAACTAAAGCAAAAACTGCTCCTTTCTTAGCCAGAAATTGATCAAAGGAACGCGTGTCTGCTGTCTGCTGTCTGTTGTTTGTCCGCCGAATAAGTATCGAAAATGTGTATACATTTTATTGACTGCGGATGCAGTCCATAAACAAAGTCGCCATGGTCCGTGGATTCAATTCGATTGCCAATGGCCAGGCCAGGCCAGGCCCGACAATGTGGTGCGCATCTGTTACATGTTGGGGCGGATCTTGAAACGATATTCGTGTGGATGTCTGGCATTTGTATTTATGAAATCAAACATAAGGTGCGGCCCCCGGGTTGCTCCCCTTTTGCCCACCTCTCTACCTGCTCTCTCCCACTGCAGCTGCACATTTGGCCCACATGACAGAGGGGAAGCTGGGCGCAGTGCGTAGGGGAATGGATTTTTATGCATTTCCAGTTAAATCGGAAGTGCTGGAAGTGGCAGATATCCGATCCGTGCCACGATTAACACGCTATTTCTGTCTCAGTCTGCTGCTCCTTGCTGGCTGCTGCTTCCCACATGTCATTCATGCCCTCAGCTGTTCGATGCTTGCGACGAGCTGCTAATGATGCCAACGGGTTACAAATCTGTGCTGTGATCTATTTCGAGTGTTTGTCGAGTCTCTGCTTGTGCCCTAACCTGCAGTGGGGTACAGCCACTGATGCAGGTAGCTGGAGCAAATTGGAGCAAGGTTTCTGTGATGGATGTAGATTTACTTGCGGAGATTTTGATTGATTGATATCAATGCTAGTCCACGAATAGTCCCTAAAAGATGCCTTTGTCTAGCTATAAATTCAAACTATTCCTCAGTGAGAAAACTTTTTGCATGGCCACAAACTCCCTTTATATTTCAAGATGGCTTTTAGCTACAAAAAGTATTTTCCTGATTTTCCTAGAATATTTTGCTGCACTGAATATAATTTTCCACTATTTGTTAGGCCAAAAGTTCGCTTGCTTTGGCATAATATTCCATGGGCACAACACTTTATATTCCTGAACCCAGAAGTTCTTTTACTTTTAACATCATTTCTAGACCCTTTAAGAGCACTCCACATTCGCCTATTGCCCTATTCTCCCTCTGAATATTTGTTGTCTAATATTTAGTCCAAATGTTGCTCAATATTTTAGCTTTGTTTATGGGCTCCCGCATTTATATTTTACGCCTCGCCATGGGCACCATAATGTAGACTCTTGGGAGCACTTTCCCGTGTGCGTTTTAGACATAAATTAAAATGTATACAAATTTATTTTGAAAATATTTTGATTGTCTTTGGCTGCTCATTCAGCGCTGCCCCTTAAACTCTCTTTGGCTGGCAGCACAAAATTGACATTTAACAAACAGCAACAACAAACGGCAAACGGCAAACGGACAACAACTATAACAAGGTTCGACAAGTGCATAAAACACGCCCCAGACAAGTGCGTTGTCGTTGGATATGGATGCCACAAGCAGCGACAGCATGTGGCAGGGGGGGGGGGCAACTGGCCACCAAAATGGTCACTGGCATCGGCACCGACCATATACAGCGGGCGCTGTCTCCCTGCCTCCCTGCCTCTCTCTCAATATGGCCATTCGACCGATATTTCAGCTATATTTAATCGAATGTTTTGCTGTTGTTGCTTTTTGGTTGCGTATCAGCAGCTGGCACGGGTCCACTCTGTCCACTCTGTCCCCTGTCGAGTGCGAATTTTCGCATGGCAATCATTTCTGCCAGCTGGTGTTGTGTAGGCCTTACACCTTTCACAATCTGACATAACCTTTTATGCCCATAGATACAAGTAGTTTATGTGTGCAGACACACAAATGTCGCTTCGTGTGATAGGCAGGAGTTGGGTTTAAGGGATAAGGCAGGGGGGGAATAACCGAAGGCTACTTTGATGGATGAAAACTTAAGAATATTCCTCACTTTCTGTATGTTCCTGACGCTATTTTCAGCATAGATTCAATACAGATGCAAGGCAGGGAATAATACACAGAGGGAACATCACAGTTGGAAACTTTCTGTGGATTTTCCAGGACATATTCATCACCAAGGAAAGGGCTTTAAATGGTTACTCCAAGTCGATGGAAACCTAAGAATAATCCTCACTTTCTGTAGCTAGTAGAAGATATTGTAAAGAAGGATTCAACATAGATTCAAGGCGGGGAGGAATACCAAATGAGGATCCTTGCCAGATGAAAGCTGAAGAGTTTCCCTTAGTTTCCGTGAATTTTAGCAGATAGATTCAACACTCAGTTGTAGCACCAAGGAGAGGGCTTTAAATGGTTACTCCAAGTCGATGGAAACCTAAGAATAATCCTCACTTTCTGTGTCTAAGGCAGTGAGGAAAACAGAGGGGAACTTTGTTGAATATAAACTTGAGGATCTGCCTTACTTTTTGTAGTTTTTGAAACATATTTTCAACAAAGAAAGTTAGAAAGTACAAAGAGAATCCTTGAAGGCTGGAAGCTGAAGAGTTTTACTCAATGGATCTAGTTTATTCTCACATATTTGCCATCTTTCTGGCATTTATAGCCACTGAAATTGCATTCCTAATTGAATGTTCTTTGATAGATCCACGGACAGCGCAGAGCTCTGCAGATGTTTAGCTTACAAATGTTTAAATCTAATGAATTAAACCGGATTTTAACTACTGCCGCACTCCGTGAGTCTTTCTTCTATCCATCAGCTGTACCCATGCTGGCTGCCTGCAATCTCAGTGCGCATTAAGCTGATTAATTTGAAGTCATCATGCGCTGTGGCCAGACCAGATTGCCACATAAATTCACTTGAGACTCGCCAGAGCAGCCTCTCTTGTGGAGAGACTTCTCTCCAACAGTGACAACAGTGGCAGGCACTGTGACTGCGGCACCGCCTGGTGGCCCCACCAATTGAGCTGAGAGGAGCGGAGTTCATGTGACAGACGAGCTGATTAACTGAACATTTAGTGGCTGCTAATGAATGTGGTGCAGCAGCGGCAGCATCTTCGGTCGGGGGCCAAGCAAATGTCACACGCGATGCTGCTGGGGTCGCGACCGACACAACAGCAACGAAGAGGAAGCCAATCAAGAACTGGCTGCAAGCAGAACTTGCAACTGGCATCCGCATGTGGCACAGCTGTAGCTGCAGCAACTCGCAACTCGCTGCTTGGCAATTGAGTTGAACATTTGCCATTGCCCCCTGCCCGGCCTTAAGTGCCGGCGCGTCATAATCCCACATGGTCTGGGTCTGGGTCTGGGACTGGCTCTCAATGCGAGTCTGAGTCTTCCTCTGAGTCTCCTTCTGTGACTCGTCTGGAATGCAGATGCCTGTCTGTTTGCGTACACTGCGAGAATGCCACACATGTGCCACACAAGACTGGACACTCCTTGCTGCAGTTCTGAATGCAGCCTCAGTCTGTGGATTTCCACTCTTTGCGCAGTGTTCCACCCACTTTGCATCAACAACGCTTGGCATTCAGTCACTCAGCGCAGAGTTCCCTCTTCCTAGACTGCAGCTGCGAATATTACTTACCAGATTGTACACAAATATTACTTCTTCACTCGGAAGACTAATTAAATTTGAATCTGCAGCAAAGGGGCACCACTCGGGACGCTGCTGCAGCTGCAGAGCAGACTTCTCCACACTTGCAGAGGCGTTGCCTTCGTTTGGACTCCCACTAGCTGCTGCCTGCTGCTGTCTCTCTGCCACTTGGCTGGTGGTCCAAGGCGTCTCAATTTATGGCTTAATTTGGCGCTCTTGTTGAGTGCGTTCGCCTAGGTGGGCGTTGCTGTCAGCCTTTTAGACATTTTAAGTGTGTTGTTCCTGGCCGGCAACAGGCAAATATTTTCACAAGAATTTTGCAATTAGCAAACGTATTTTAGGGGGTTAAACGAAGGGCTGTGCCAAAGGGTTAACTGAGGGGTAATCGCAGAGCTTCTGCTGCTCAAATTCTGCTCTGAAAGTCGCAAAATAAATGACAAAATTCTCAGTTCTCTCATTCCCTTCAATGCTCCATCATTGTTCATGCCCTGCACTGCTTGAACTGCTTTAAAACTGCACACAGACACAGTCACAGCCCGCACCGCTTACCCTACTGAGCCCCTAGACTGTTGTTCCCATGCATAAAAGACGCTAGAGAAATCTCTCTTCCTCCGTCTCTCCTCTAACTGTGTGTAAACTATGTGTAGACACTGTGCACCCTGGATGTCATTTGGATTTGCATTGAATTTAAGCAGCAAGCAGTGCTGGCAGAGAGTTCATTCCCCGCCAAACCAAACCCGAAACGAAACGATCCTCCGCCCCTGCCTGGAATCTTTTTTTTTCTTTCTAATTGTCATGCGAGAGAGCAGCTCCGGATGTGCACAACGTTGTCGATGTCGCTGGTTGTTGTTCATTTTCAGTGTCCGCAAACTGATTTGAATGCGCCTTTGGTGCGTGGCATGAAAATGTTGAAACCATTTTCGGGCCGTGACTTGTGTTCTCTGTGTGTTGTCCAGCTACAAATCGGCCTGCAATTAAGAGTTGAGTTTTAAAAATAGAAATAAATATAATTAGCAGGAAATTGGCCAGACGTTTGGGTCGCCCGTTTATGGATCGGCGGGTGGAATGGGCTGCCCACACGTGGGAGTGTCTGTGTTTGTCGTGCTGGAAGGTGCAAAAATGATGATTTATTTTGCTGCTGAAATAAAGATAACACCAGAGACCCCGGGGGGCAACATCGTGCCAGCCAGCAAGCAGTCCGCATCAGCCCTGTGGCACCATGGAGCTGACAAATCTGGTTGGCCACACGACACCTGCATCCCGGGGCAAAAGAACAACCAAAGCTAAAGCCAGACGCGTGACACCTGGAACAAGCTGAAACTGAAGAGCGTAGAGATGGGATATGGGATATGCAAATGAAAGCCGCAAAACATTTTTACTCACAGTTAGGGCACACAGCTTAGAGGCAGATTTAAACACTCCAACTAGAGCCTTTGCCTGCTCAAACTTTGCTGACTTGACATTAAGTAATTGATTAGCTGTTAGAGCCACTAAATAATTGCATCAACAAGCGTTGATTATGCTGCGAAACTTGATCTAAAGTGGGCCATTAAATATCTAAGCTTTAGGCTAAAGATATGCTAAAATACGACAGAGTTTGCTTGCAGTTTTCAGTGGAAATTGAATACAATTATAGAAGCCAGGGGAAAAACCATAAAAATCTATTTGTTTTCGTAGAGTTTCAGCTTTCTTTTGGCATTCAGTTTGTGGCCATAATTGAGCTACAGAATTTTCCATCAGCATCATTTCGCCAGCCGCTACGTGACCTCATGGCCGAGCAATTGAAATCTCAGTAGCTGCCACCAAACTTGGTCGCTGGCAAATTAGAGCTGCTCCTTGGCAGCCTTGTGCTTCCGCAGTTCTGGGCTGCAATTTTCTTTCATTTTGTTTGGCAATTTGTGGCAGGGAGACGCACAACCCAATCAAGCAAATTGATTGCGCCGCTCTAGGACGAAGGAGTGCCGCTCCCATGACCGTTCAAATCAAACAAATGCGTCAATTAAATTTTTATAAACGAGTTGCAGCGACACACGACCCGGACGTGCGTCAATTAGGTCCCAGGGCAGACACCAAGGAAGTCTTGCTGTTGGTGGTTGCTGCGTGCGGCACACGCCCACAACCCCCATGCAAACGATACGTGAGGAGTGAGCCACGTGGCAGGCCACATGCAAGCAGCACTGGGATCGGACCTCATTAGCAGCAAAATTCTACGTACAGGTAGGGGCGGGGACAAAACGATCGACGACCCACAATCGTGCTGTGTGTTGGGCGCACAAATGTCGCCAAGCGTGGACCCAACTGCTTGCCGGGGTTCATGATAATTTCAGGAGCTTTCTGGCTTTTTGGCCTTTGTGTGTTTTCTTTTCGTGATCGTGAGTGGAGTTCAGGCATGGCCTGGCTGGCGCTCCTTTTGACAATTTCCAGCTCGTTGGTGCATTTTTGCATGAAAATCAAAGTAAAGAAACAGAAATGAAAATCTCTCTCTGGGGGCATTGGAGGGATTTATGGCCGCAGCCAAGGGGGCAGGGAGTGTGGGAAAATCAATAGAAAAATGTCTACACATTGGGTGGGGGGGGGGGGGGAAGAGCGCCAGAAATGCTTTTTTGGGGGTTGCACTGGCGCCATCTCTGTCTCTGGCTGTGCGTTGTGTGCCAGCTGCCATCTCTTTCGCTTAATGCAAATTCAAACCAAAATGGCTGCCCTCATGCGCCGTGAGAGCAGCGGCATAAATGCATTCCCACAGAGAGAGAGAGGGAGAGCGCAAAGCTAAGAGAGTGCGCAAAGCTAAGAGAGAGAGAGCGCGAAGCTAAGAGAGAGCGCAGCTCAGAGAGGCGCGCAAAGGAAAGTCAAGTCTCCACGTTGCCAGGGCAACCTGCAAAAGGGAGATTTCTGGTGGAGCTTCTCTGTGCCTCCCGCTAAGGGTTGCTGCTTGGGAAAACTTTGCTATCGATTTGTCTGGACAGCAGATGCAAGGAATTTCGTTGGCTCCTGGTTACGATTGGGTGTGCCCCTGGAGAAACTGCGCTGGGAAACGCTGCCCAAGGACACCAGATGCAACGGCTACCGTTGGCTGTGCCACCAAGGCTAGGGAGGTTCGTGCCGGCAGCTTTAGGCTGAAGTTTCATTGGATTTCTGCATGGGAAACGCTGCTCGAAGGACACCAGATGCAACGGCTACCGTTGGCTGTGCCCAGAGCTAACCCTTGGCTGGCTCTGTCCTTGTTCCAACTTACACGAAGTTCCAGCTAATTCCACTTGACGCGGGCTGTAGTGGGGTGTGGTGTGCACACGTGACCTCTACAAAAGCCTCGCCACGAGTCTGTCCGTTCCGTGTTCCGTTCTGCTCATTAAGGAGCGCCGCTGACAAGCGTTCCTCCAGCGATACGATCTTCTGCAGCATCCCAAACATCTCGAAAGCATTTTACTTGCGATCTGTTAAGCCAAAACCCACAACCCACAACCCAAAACTACAACCCCCCCAAGCTGTTTCCGCTGCTTGATTGTTTCCAGTTGATTGCGCGCGTTACGGATTTTGGTTTTAAATTGATGTAAAAATGTTCTGAAGATTGGGAGGACTTCCCTGAAACCCTTGGCACGTTTTGGGGCCTTCTCCTTTGCCTTTTCCTCAACAACATTTGTTCGTGGCACATCGCATATCCTCCCGGAGCACGTAATCATGTTACGACACAAAACTGACATGACATTTTCAGCAAAAGCGATTAATATCGCACACGACTTGGAAGCGAACGGGGCCCTGGACTTGGATTGGGACTTGGACTTGCAGTTGCCCGATGCCCTGCCGCCTGCCGCCAGTTGCCAGTTCGGAGTTGGGAGTCAGACATGACTCGGATTTCGTAGACGTTTTGCAGCATTGTTGTCGTGGCTGGGCCAGAGTCGCTTTAAAATGACTTAATGGGGCACAGCTCATAAATTCACGAACATTTGCATACTAACCGATGGACCAGTGCGGCCCGAGTATTTGGGCAACATTTGACTGGCCACAAAGAGCGGGAAGAGCGCCTTGAGGCGAATGAGTCAGGCTGGAGTAACTCGAGTGGGGACTGGCAACTGGCAACTGGGAACTGGCAGCCTAATAAACACAATTAACTTCATCATTTTGAACTCAAATTATTTCATTTCAATGCGATAAAATCGCAAATCACGAAGCGAAAGCTGAGAGCAGACAATAGACTTGGAGTCGAAGTCAGAGCCAGAGGACCCCACGATCACAGTCAGGACGGGACGGTGAAAATTAAGTCAAACTTTTGGCTGCTGCAGCAACAACAACAGAAACAAAAAAAAACGTTTACCAATCGGAGAGCGATCGGAGGAGGCTTTTGTCTGTCCGGCAGCAGCAGGGGCAGCGGCAGCACCCGGCCGCGCCACTTTCAATTGGAGTTTCGTTTGCTTGTTGCAGCTGCAACTTTAGATTCGGGAATGGCAATGGGAAAAAGTACGTGTATTGGGGGATCGGGATCGACGGCCTCGGCTCTGGTCTGGAAGGAGCTGCAGTAGATGGAGAATAATGTTGCATGTCGCGCCAATTGTGTACACGATTTGACTTGGCAGCCTGACAGTGTGCCGGGCTGCTGCCCACTCCTGCAGCTTGTGGGCTGGCTGGCTGGCTGGCTTGGCCTCTTGCTGGCTCTGACTTTGCTGGAGTTTGCTGTGTTGCTGTTGGCTGTGTCAGCTAATCAGACGGCAAGTATCTCATCTTCGAGGACTACTAGCAACTGCCAAAACACGGGCCTGCAACTGCTGCAACATGCACACGAAACAAAACTACCAAGTCATGTTGGCTGCCTGCAAATAAATCTCTTGGCTGCTGCTTGGTTCAACAGCAAAAAAAAAAAAAGGTGGACACAACACAATCAGAGCCACGAGGGACTCCGCACACCCCTCTCTGCTCTTTCGCTTTGCTTCGTGTGTTTCCTGGAAAGAGTTTCCTGCATTGGTTTGTATCTATGTTGCCAGATTTAGATCGCCAAATGCTGGCAGTTGACTTTATGAGGGTCAATCAGGCTAAACGCGGCATAAGCATCCGACTACGAGCCAAGTGGAATGTTATCGCTGCCATGAAATGGAGCAAGCCATAAAGATTCCATTCGGGCAGACACCGAGCTCTGATTACCCCCAGCCCACAAGATCTTTGACCCACTGATTTCCATTTGCAGATTGCTTCATTTGGTGGCAGCGGAATTTATGCAAATGCTTCGAGACTGGATTGCAGATGCGGCAATGGGCAATCGATAGATGGCTGATTAGAGGCAGTTTTTGGGCCAGCAACTGCCAGCAACTGGGTGCAGAAATATGGATCTCAAGTGCTGATGTGGAGCAGACCTCCTCCTGGCTGCCTGCCTGCCTGCCTGCCTGCCTGCTGATTACACTAAACGACTGCTGCCCAGCGATAGTCGCCTGCCTGCCTGTTGGCATTCCTCGAACGCCAAATGCCCATAAAAAAAAGGAGAGAGACAACTGCTGCGCAGGCTGCAAAGAGTTCAAGTCGCAGCTGGAGACTGCACTGCTTTTGGCGCATAACTTGAGCTGCAGACTGAGATTGAGCCGGGACCAGGGAGCTGTAGCTGGACTTGGAGCTGGCATGGGGCTTGCCGTTGCCGCTGCTGTCGCCGCCGTGTTGAATAACAGGCAGCTGAGGTTTGTTGGACAAGGCTGCAAGGGGCAGGGACAGCGGACAGGGGGGAAACGAAGGTGGTCGAGCCATAAAAAAAAAAATAGGAAAATGTTGCGTTAATGCGACGTTTGTTCGAACACAAGTTTCAAACAGATCGACGCCGGCAATTGTTTGGACAGGACAGGACAGATGGACCACAGCGCGGGATGGAGAGAGAGAGGGCGGGGGGGAGAGAGCCAAGCGGGACTATTTTGTAGACATTTTGCGGGGCGTTTGAGTCATGGCAGATTTTTGTTTGGGGCTTGCACGTGTCTGTCGGAATGTCTACACATTGGCTGGCGCTCTCTCGCTCGCTCTCCCACTCTCTGTGGGGCTCTCTCGGAGTGTTTTCTACCGCGCAGCAATGGCGGACACTCCCTTGGCAGGCGCCACCCACTTGGGCTTGGGGCTGTCTCGCTACAGGATGCGTCGTGAATCGATTTTCCCCCGATGCGATAAGGTTTCACTGCGGCTGTCTGGAGCTCTAAAAGGGCTTCCGGTCGCATCAGCGGAATCCTTTTTTGTTTCCACGGCAAATCCACACGTGCAGCGCACAACGTTGGCATCCAAGGGGTAGCTAGCTGCAGGCACACACACGTGTCGTGAGTGAGACGCGATTTCCATTCGAGAGCACGTCGTCGGAAGTCGGAAGTGCCGCCGCAACGAGGGTGGCTCAGCCGCTGCCGCTATCGCTGCCTTCTCCCACTCCCACTCCCACTCTTCCTCTAGCGACTGCTTCTTCCGCCTTTCTGATGATGTCAGCAAATGCTGGGCAACAAAAAGGACAATCGATTGTTGTGACACTGGACGGGCGGCGGCATTCCCACTCCCATTCCCATTCCCATTCTCAGTCAAAGTTCCATCCATTCTCTCGCAGCAATTTATCCAATTTCATGCAGAGCTCTCCGCTGAGCGTTCAATTAAGGCTGCCCAGTGCCAGACCCACTCCCAGTACCAATCCCACTCCCATTCTGAGAGCCCTTCGGTCCCACGGCGACGGCGTCTCGCAGCGTGCACGTGCAGGGCAGGACATTTATTGGATTCCTGTCATGTTTTTATTTGTTTCTATATTTGCTCAGGATTCCAATTAAACGCCAATGCCGAATGCCAATCCGAGACTGCCAGCTCGAGAACTGAAACGATCCGCGGCGCATCCCATTCCATGGGCATTCATTTGCGGCTGCTATTCCGGCATGCAACTTTACAGGGTGTTACAGTAGGGGGTAAAGAAGGGGTTTAAGGAAGGAGCTTATGAGTTTTAATGAGGCCATTCACACTCCATGATAGAATTCGAAGACCCACAAAGACTTCCACTATTCCATGACAACCACTCCGAAGACCTTCCGCCCATTCACAGCCATCTTCAACTGCAGGTCTTATTTTTCTTCCCAGGCAACCGAGGCACCCTGTGTCCTTCTATTGAAGCTCTCTTTCGCATCAGCATTGAGCGCCAATGGCGTAAAGAGCAATTGAATGACGTTGCCCAGGCCGTACGTACGTAGCCCCCTCGAGCAAACACACCGC
The DNA here is from genome assembly GCF_900245975.1 of Drosophila guanche. Lineage (NCBI taxonomy): Eukaryota > Metazoa > Arthropoda > Insecta > Diptera > Drosophilidae > Drosophila > Drosophila guanche. The sequence goes on from NW_022995754.1 coordinate 3,019,720, forward strand.
CTCCTGCCAATGCCATTAAAAGCATAGGACGACGACGACGTCGCTGAGGCACACGCTGAGGATTAGACGTGTAATCAGCATACAATGTAGCCAAAAGCCGCGTACCGTCCCGCCCCCACCAAAAGCGTTGGCAAAAAGTGGCAAAAATGAAATACAATATTGTATGAGAATTGAGCAGGGGCGACAGAAGAGGAGAAGGAGGATAAGTAGAGAGCTGAGCAACCACATGAAATGGTAATGCCCAGCAACAACAACTGCAGTGAGAGCTTAGGTAGTGAGAGCGAAAGAACAGTAAGAAAGGCAAACGCAATGAGAGCACGGGCAGTGAGAGCGAAAGAACAGTAAGAAATGCAAAACACAGTGAGAGCCACAAATGCAATAGAAAGAGAGCACATTCGGGTGTGGAGTATTGTGATACCCTGGCAGGGCGAATCGACTGTACGGCAGCTATAACTCAGCTATAAATAAATGATTATTTTTTGAATGTTTGTTATATACAACTAAAATCTTTAATGTTTGATTCTATTATCTTAAGAGTGTTTTTCGTTTGCTGACCAGCTTGTCCATCATATCCCGAAAACCAAGATACCCCTCTGCCAGTGGGATGTAATAAGAATAACAATAAGAGCAAAGCCAAAGGCAAACAGCTACGCTGACGCTGGCGCCGACGCCGTTCGTACGCATGTCCTTATACAAATAAGAGAGGGTCTCAAACGCCAGACCATGGGAGAGAGGCTCACGGTGGAGGGAGGGAGAGAGTGCTGTAGCGAGGCAGAACGAGGCGGAGAACACGTGCAAAGCCGCGGGGGACTTTGTCCGAAATGGAGTTAAAATTGGGACCCAAGACTTGAGCTGGAACTCGAGACGAAGTCGGAGCCGGGACAGACATGGGAATATAGGAATGGGTGTGGGATTGGGATGTTGGCTGTGGATATATGGAGTGTGGGGGGTACGCACCAAACGCAAAATCTCCAAGCGCGTTGCCTGTCGCATTTAATAACTGTTTTTAATAACTGTCCCTCGGGGGCACAGTTGTGTGCGTGGTGATATCGCTCCCTCTCTTTCTCTCTCTCTCTCTCTGTACTCTGTCGTGCGTTTGCCCACCCCCCAGGCGTGTCCCTTTCCCTCCCTCGGGTGCGTCATTTGCATGGCTCCCCCCCTGCTTATCAGCGTTTTACTTTACTCTAATTGCACGCCCCGTTGTTGCAAGTTTGAGTCACGAGGCTTCAGGTGCAAGTCGAAAGAGGAGCAGCAGAACCAGGGATGAGGAGGAGAAGTCGTATAGCCAGGGACTCGTGCAGCATGCAACATGTTGGCTGCAATTTATTAGTGCTGCCATTATCGTTTTTCTTCAGATTTACCTCCAAGTAGTGCTCCGCACTGCGTGTCGTGTCGTCCAGTGTGAAGCTCCCCTCGCTCGCTCCTACCAACTGCTGCAGTGGTACACGGTGCCCCCCTTCCCCACACTCTGAGTATTTATTACTATAATTTTCCATATGTTTTCCTTGTGCGTTCGTTCTGCTCGTTGCACTGTTTTTCGCTGTGCTTTTGTATGCCCTGCAGGGAAGGGTATGATGAGCCGCAAGAAACTTGAGACTCTTCTTGGCATAACTTGCTGTTGAGTCCAAAATGTGTAGCCAAAACTGCTTTCTTTTAGAGAATATTCTAATAAAATTTCACAGATTGCCCACAACAAAAAATGTTTCTTTATATTAACTTAACTCCATCCCTTGAATCGCCCATTTGCAGGGTATCTCCTTCTTCGCTTCGCTGCTCTCACTTTCTTGCTTGTTTCTTCTTTTTGTTTTTTTTTTTTGGCAAATTGCGTCTGGAAATTGCGGTAATAATTTGCAGCTTACTAAATATGAAGATCAGCTCCGGTTCGTAGTTGGAGTTGGAGTTGGAGTTGCAGTTGGGGGATTGGGATTGGGATTGGGACTGTGAGCTGGAGTCCAAGTCCAAGTCCGAGCACGATCTGTGTGCTTCACTCCTCCCCAAACGAAGCAAAAGCAAAGAAAAAAATAAAAACAAATTTATTAACTTGTGCAAAATTAGTCGCTTACAGTCGTTTAGACATTGCAATTTGGTTTTTATTGCTGTTTGGTTTTCGTGTACGAGGCCGTGTACGAGTCGAGTATCTATGAGATCCAGCCACAGCTCCGGCATCCTTTCGGCCAGCTGCACAAACTGCTGCCTGCGACTGCGGCTTTTATGGGTTTTTATTAAGTTTTATGACCCTGAAATTGTTGCACTAATCAGCCGACAATTTATGAGGCATTTGTATTTGGCCAACGTGGCGGCAAAGCAACCAAAATTTGTGGCCTCCACATTCATAAAATCAGAGAGACGGACACACAGGCAGACAGTGCCCGCCATAGTCGTATGGCTAATGAAAATTAGTTGAAATATGCAAAGCATCCACACACACACACACACACACAGACTCCAAGCCACCTCTGATTAGTGGAAATGTTGAAGATCGTTAAAAGAACTCGTCTCTAGTCAAGTTTAATGGCCAGCACATCCTCGTTGCTGCTGCCCCTGGGTGGGCCCCCAAGAGGAAACACCTTGGCTCATAAATTGCCTTCGACTGTCGCTTCAAATCGTTCTTGGTATTTATGGGACGCGAAAGGTTAAACTTGAGTGAATTTTAATTCCTACATCCCATTCCGATCTGTTCGACAGTTTTATGCCAAGTGCGGATCTGCGGGAACTTTGGGGAACTTTTGAGCGAGATCTCTGCCCTACCACAAGCAGCTGCTGCGCTGCATCGAAGTCAAATCAAAAGCGCATTTAGTCATACACAAACTTCTGTCTAGGCAAAGGAGAGTCGCCAGGCAGTCGTTGGCCATCTTCCATCCGTCGTGCTGACAAATAATTTGCCATAAAGTCAACGACAACTGCCAATTTTTCAGTAATTAGCCTCCACAAGCAGCAGCCGCGCTCTGTCAGTAATTAATAATTTATATACAGACGCGGCTCCTGTCTGCTGCTCATTGTTAGGTTTTCGGGAAAGGATGAGCGGCTGGCTGGCTGGCTGGCTGGCTGGCTGGCTGCTTGCTTGGTTGGTCCCAATTGCAGGAAATTAATTGTGCTCCAAGCAGATTAACACATGCGTGCCACCAGAACGTAGCAGCAATTGCTGCCACATGGAGCGGAGGATGATGCGTTTTGGGAATTTTCAACGTTTTACAAATTTGAAAATTTCTTGCCGCATTTTTACGACTCCCCGCCCCCGCCCTGCCACGTGATGTCTTGTCTGCATTTTGATGTCGATCGTGTTGTCACAGTGCTCATGCCGCATGCCGCATGCCAGTGCTGATGTTGCATGTGGCACGCGCGTCGCATAATTAATTAAAAACGCATTTCAACGAAGCTTCACGACAGTCAATCGTTCGTGTACATTTGGCCGCAGACCATGCCCCGGACTCCACTCCACTCCGCAATGCCGCTGCCTAAGAAGCCTTTCGTCGCCGTGGCAGGCACCACTGCCATAAATATAAATAAAGAGAATGGAGAACGAAGAACGGAGAACGGAGAACTCTATTCTTGTTAGAATCTCAGCGGCTTTTGTCTCTTGGAGTTGACGAAATGTTGACAAGCCTTCGGGAGCCACTGCCACTGCCACTGCCACAGACACACAATTGATGGCGAGATTTGCATACAGACAAGACTCCGACCTCCGACTCGACATCTTTTGACCTTCTGCATTTGGGCTTTGAGGTCATATTGGAAAGGTTGAAAGTTGCTGGGACTAAAGCAGGAGGAGAATGCAATTTTGGCAGCTTCTTTTTTTTTGAAGATTTTTGCCAGCAAGTTATGGCAAGTTTTTATAATATGAAATGGATGGAAAAGATTTAGCTAATTTATAAATTTTAGAATGTTTTCGAAGCTCTACAATTTACCTGTAATAATAGCCCTGAATTATGTACTCCCATCAATTTCCCAGATTTTCACAAATTTCAAATTATTTTTTCGACGAATTTTGCGTATTTTTTTGTTGGCATTTTTCCTGTTGCTCTTTTTGTATGTTTGAAAATTAAATAGCTCAGTGAAAGCCGCTCAACAGTTGATTTCCGTTGAGTTTAATGCAACATTAGCAGTTTTTTATGCCACTGCCCCCTGCCACTGCCGCAGAGGCGCAAGATTATTTCGAGGTGATAGAATCCACAGCCATCGATGGACCACCCGACAGACCTTCTTGGCAGCGTCGTTGATGGGAAACAGCTGACCAAAATGTACCGAAAATATATTTTATTTATGTGTCAGATAAATAAACTTGCCTGCCACTCCACTCCACTCCACTCCACCGCTGCTGATTGGCAGACGCAGCGCTGTGGCATGTGGCAGATGGAACCCAGCCGCCCAGGTGGAAGGAATGGGCTTGGGTTGTGTGGCTGTTTGGGTGTTCTTCTTGGTACTGTTCTTTTCCCCATTAATAATTCCATTTCAAAGGAAACACAAAGTGAACTTAATAATTTATGCAACTGAAAGACTTTTCGGGCAATTCAATCAGAATTTTATGCAAGTTTTTGGCTCGAAATTTACAGCGAAAAGATACAAAAATAAGCTGTGGAATTTGAGTATTTATTTTTGAAGCTTCTTCCTTTGAAGCTGCCCCAAAACATCTTCACTCAACACAGCCAACAGCAGCGCCTCTCCCCCCCAACAAGACGTTTGAATTTACAACAGACCATTGGGCGCACAGTGCCTGCAATCGGTACACTTAAGCCCACTTAGACACACGCTCGACACCTCTCCAGGGGCAAAAACCAGGAGTGGCCACAACGATCATTGTCATGGATGATCATGGCACAGCGGGGCGTCGGCCATAGCCGTTAACTACTGTACTGGAATGGGCGCATTCGCAGCCGTTTGCACTCACTCTTTTGGGCCATAATAAATTCGCATAAATATCGCAGATATCCAGCCCAATAAGCGAGCGATTTGTGTGCCTAATGAAGGCGATTTGTAGCGGCACCCAAAGTGCCACTAAATTAGACATGAAAAGCTCTGCCCCCCCCCCCCACCCCACTCGTCCAAGCCTTAACGATCCGCCACTGACACACACCGCATTGTGGTGGCATTTAATGTGTAAGAATCAGTGTGAAAATATTTTATTTTATATACTTCGATCAGGTGGCTGTCGGCGCCTTATTTTCTGTGTCTGCTGAGTGTCTGCAGATGGGCAGCGCTCTTTTTTACCCACTGATCTGTGGCCCCGTTCTGGTCAATATCAAGCAGTCCAAGCAGTGCCTGTCCGTCCGTCTGCCTGTCCGTCCGTCTGCCTGTTATCACCTCGTTCCTCGGTCCAGTGTTTGTTTCTTTTACGCACTCTTCACACAAACATTCCGCAGACTTTTCACAATTTCCTCGCTGGCTGAAAAATGTGTCTGCAGTAAAATGGAAACACCTGCAAATGGCAAAACATCCAGCGATGTGGGGGAGGCCACCACAATGCTGTAAGTCAGCGAGAAAGCCAACCCTCCCGGCCGCACAGCTGACAGGAAGCCAAAACCGAACAGCCAGGCAACACCTCCCCCGCACACGCACACGCACACACCCAAAGGCAGGCAGCTGGTAAGGCCAGCTCATGAATACATTTGAACTCGTTAACTCCCGCCAACGACGACGACGACGACACACCCCAACAACATTTGGCGCTGCGCTTGGGGGTTGTTCCCGACATCTATCCAACGTTCCCTTTCCGCTCTTCCCTGGGCTTTGCACGTGCACAATTTCGAGTTCATCAAAAGAAATTTTAGGCTTCAGACTCTGACATTTATTAGAATTCTTGCCCTCAGCTCTAGCCAGGGGGGTGTCTGTGTGTGTGTGTGTGGGGCAAAGCTTTTAGTCAGGTTTCGGTTTGTTGACTCTAATGTTCAAGTTTCTTGGCTTGTTTTTTGTGGCTGTGGCTGTGGCTGATGCGTTGGCCTTAAAGCCATTTGCAGCGCATTGAAATCGAAGCCACGCACTTTGACTTTTGCAGCTGCCAGGAAGGAGAAAAAAAGGGGCCAAGAGCCCGATGAATGGATTTGGTCTGCTGTCAAGGAATTTATGTAGCGTGGAGAATCGTTTTGATGGCTGGGTTCAGGGTGAACATAAATGCAAAGCTGTAAAAGCAGCAAAAGATGCACCAAAGCAAAGCCAAAGCGAAAGTGCTTTTGGTTGAGAGTAAAACTCAAATGAAACCCCAAAGAACTCCACTGCCACATGCCCATTAAATTATGACATTTGTTGCCCTGTTTATCCGCCTAATTTGAGAACAAACACAGAGACATAAAACCCTCGACCCTCTGTGACTATTTGCACAGCAATGCCAATCGCTTGTAATTACAGCGAGACAACCGAAATCAAGCAAAACAAACAGAAGGACAATTTGGATTTTAGTAGAGAGGCTACAAATTAAAATTACATATTAACATTGGCGAGTGGCGCAAACAACTTTTGGGCAAACAGCAAGGGTTGCCCCTTGGTACATCGAAAATTTGGACATTTGTTCAAGCACAGAGGCAAACACAGAAGAGAGTCCTGGCAGAGTGGATTACGCTGGCTGAGAACTTGTTATTCCATTTTAATTAAGTTAATTGCTCGGATTCCGTGTCATCGGGCAATGATTGTTCTCTCGGCCAGCAAAAAATGTGCACAGACTTGGCAAATGTTCCGCCAAAAAGTACACACACATTTTCGCACATTTGTTTTGTCTTTGCTCTCGCACTCTGCAAATATTTGCCATTTGAATGGGAACGGGAATGGGAATGGGAATGGGAAAGTGGGCGCGACAGTTGGTCGATGGGCTGCCGGCAGCTGCATCCGAGTGCTCTCCGTGTCCACTAATTGCCAGTGCACTATGCAAATGAATGAATTTCTCAATATTTTCACCCAAAAAGAGCGCGCTGCAAGAGCCAGCAGATGGCTGTATGAGACTGGATGGATTTGTGTCGCCAAATGAGGCTGAGGGAGCATTTTACAAGCGATTGAACGGGGAATGTTTTTGCAGATATTTAAAGCTGCTGTTGAGCAGCTAGAAATGAGTTTTATTCATCCACAGCTACAATCTATTTTGCTGCTCTTTTCCCTACCAAAACTTTGCTGAGTTTCCCTAAATATAAACTCCCTTTTTATGAATCCTGCCAAATGTGTGGCTCATTCAAACTAAAGTGCAAACGGAGCTGCTGCCCGAATAGGAATCAGATTTTATAACTTAATCAAGGCAGCCGTCGCTAATGGCACATGTGGGCTTTGGCTTTGTCATCAGACCGCCCCTTGTGGCTGCAGCTTGTGGCAACAACATTTGATGATGCTGCAACGCACTCGCTCTCTCAGCTCTTTATTTGGGGGTTGCTCTGGCGCTTCCGCTGCCTGTCCCTCTGTCTGGTTGGTGGGGGGTGGCTCTAGGCGAACGGCGTTGAAAGTCAGACATAAATGCGTTACGGACTATCAATCTTGATTAGACGTGATTTCTGCTCTACCCAGAAAACATGAAACTTAACAAGCAGCAGGCAGGGGCAGCTGATGACAACAAAAGATGGCCACGTGTACCAGAGATATCGAGATGGGCCATTACACTGGTTCATGGCTGGTCTGGGGGGGGGGTTTAAAACAGTGTCTGGGCTTTTAGTGAAATTTGTTTAGCAGAGATTTAATGGCGTCTTCGGTTACATGACGCCAAATTGCCAAAATGAAAACATAAAAATGTCCGAATGCAGCGATTTTCTCATTATTTTGCACCGTTTTGTGGCAATTTCAATAAACAATAAATCCCCAGCTCCCCTCCCCTTCCCAGCACACTTTTTGTGTGTTTGAACACAATTTATATGAATTTTCACATGAATCGAATGGACAGCAAAGGCGCAGGCGCAGGCGCCTGCCAACAAGAGCGACAACACAGAGCCGCAGCTGGCAGAACGCGGATCGCGGAACGGTTTTGGAATGGAACGGATCATAGAGAGAGAGAGAGAGAGAGAGGGGGCCACAGTGTCTGCTGCTGCTGCTTACCACTGCTTACCACTGCTTGCCCTGCTTGCCCTGCTGCTGTCGTCGGGGCGTATAGTCAGAGCCGAGCCGCCTGCGAGCCGTTGGCCAGCGAACATAATCGTAAACAAATAAAATTATTGCCGCCGATCATGCCACACAAACAACAAACATTGCCCCAATATATGCAGTACTTGGGCATCCTGCCGCACTGCCTGGACGTCGCTTATTTTGCACTCATTTTGCGCGCAAAAACCCCAGACATGGCAGCGAGGTGTTGCCCCAAGCTGTGTTCATGTGTGCCCCTGTGTGTGTGTGTGCAACAACAGCGTGAAAAAACATGAAGGCAGACCCGACTTTGCTGCTGCTGCTGCGGGAAATGAGTTTTCGCGTGCGGCCAAAAGCTGACTGGCGGGAGTCCCGAGCTGTGGTGGCAGGGGCCAAATGTTGCACTCACTCGCACACAATGCAGGTAGTCAATACGTGGGGCCAGGTTTGCACATAAATTACGCAAAAAAGTGCCCAACGGATGGCAAAACTGACACTTCTGGGTGCTCGACTCCTGTTTTGTCCCACTGTGCGCTTGACTGTCACTTTGGTGTGGAGCTAGAAAGCGAGGCAAAAGGATGCACAGCGAGACAGAGCGAGTGAAGGAGATGCAGATAGATAGACATGGCAGAGCGAAGGAGAGAGCGGGCTTCGGTCTGCCTGCCGTCTGGCTGGCTGGCAATTTTCGCCTCTCGCTTGCATGCTGCTTGCATGATGATCATTATTATGTTGTGCCAGCAACATGTTGCACACTATGTGGCACTGATGCGCGGCTTCAACGCTAATGAAGACTTGAGACATGACGCGCCGATAGAGATCGCCCGGCATGGGTGTCGGAGCGGCTCGGAGCGGCTCGGATTGGATCGCATTCAGTGGTCAATCGCTTCTTTTGTGCTGTCATCGTTGCTGTTTATGCGGCATATTAGATAAACGATGCGAGTCTTTACTGGTTGCTGGTTGCTGGGGGAATGGACTGATAAACGCTCGAATGCTTAGCCTCCACCCAAAACACACACAAAACCCAATCCCATCATCGGAACAGTTGTGGGTCTTCCTCCTATGCTTATTTCCCAAAGGGTCTCTGCTGCTGCTCTATTTTCTATGCTCAAGGGTGGGCCCACACTTTGCACCCTCTTCGGGATCAACGGGCATATCAATGGCCCTGCTGGCACTTTGTGTGTGACTTGCTGTTGTTGTTTCCCCTGTTCCCCTGTTCGGCTGTTGGCTTTTAGCATAATTAAACGACACATGCCACAAAATGCACTTCTACTGCTTCGTTTTCAATCATCATTCGACATGGTATCCATATGCTCGACTATTAGCAGTCCAAGCTCCTGCTGCTCCTGCTGCTCCTTCTGCTCCTGCTGCCCCTCACAAATTACTCCGTATGGCTCGAAAATGTTTGTCACGAACATAAGGTTTCATTTTCAACCTCAACCACACACACTCGAATCATTCAATAGATTCATTCGTATCATTCGAAGCTCCTGCCCCCAGCTGATGGGGCATCAACTGAACATGCAAATTATGAATATATTTCAACAAATATCTGAAGGACCCACCGCTCGATTACTTAACTGAGAAATGTCTTGCCATGTTCTGGCCACTAGCCAGACGGCAGGCTGTGGCATTCACTTGTTAATTATTTGCTAATTGTGTGAAGCAAAAGCAAAAGCAAAAGCAAAAGCAAAAGCACAAATATGGAAAGAGCCTGAAAATATTTGTACAAATATTTGATGGCAACTTCCTAGTAATTTTAGAGCTAAATTTAATGAGAATTTTGATGGCGTACTCAATCAATATATTTCCCAAGCTTTATTCAGCATTTTCGTGTGCCCAAAAACCACTCCCCCCCCTGCCAGGTTGCTGCCCCCATTCCCGCTGCCTTTCTCCCTTGCATTTCATCTCGAAACTTTCACACTTTGCATGCCTCGAAAGTGCATGCCCAACACGTTGCTAAATATTCGGCGGTCATAGTCATAAAAATGTAAATTTGACGAAGGTCCACCAGTCGCTCTTCAGCGAAAAAGTGCGCTGCGGATGAGTAGCCAAAAAAAAAAAGGGAAAAACAATTCAAATATTTGCAAGGCGTGCCACAACGCCGTTGATTTTTAATGATATTTTATTGTCTGTTTCGACGGCAAGGCACAGACACAGACACAGAAACAGACTGTGTCTGTTGTTGTTCGGCTGATGATTCTCGAGTAAATAATTGAATGCAGCTGGCTGGCGGTTGTCGCATTAAATTTAGGTGTCGTGGCGTCTGTGCCTCGCAATTGGAGGCTGTGGCAACGACCGCGACAAGTGAGCGACATGCAGGGAGTCGTCTGATAAACTGACTGACTGACTGACTGATAGACGGAGAGACTGTGGCAAGTCGCGACGATAATAAATGAAGCGATTGCAAGTGTAACAGAACAATGACAGCAACAATTGCAGTGTTTGGCATTTGCCAACAGCCAGCAGCCAGCAGCCAGCCAGACAAAGGTCTATTAATAATCATTTTTTGGTGCAATCTGCGCACAGTGGTGTGGAAAGGGAAACTTTTCGTATGGACATGGAAGATATTTTCTGTGGAAAGTGTACACAAAAATCGATCACAATTCGGTTATTGTATCAAAAGAACAGCCAAAATTTGACCCTTTCTGCAGATGGAAAACTCATGGAAAAGCCTCAATAAACACTCCAAAAAATCAACCTGCAACCACAGTGGCATGCTGCCAGAGGTGGCAACAGATCTGAGCAAACTAACGATCGACAACTGCGACAGCGACAGCGACTGAGCCAACTGCAACTCCAATCCAAAGCCAACAACAGCCGCCGGCATAGGCACAGGAGACATGGGAGACACAGGCAGAGAGGCCGGCGAATGCGTCGCGTTGGCTTTTTCCAAAAATAAAAGCCAAACTAATGAGCCGGCAACATGCAATGCGGCAGCCAACAACTGAGACGCACGTGCAGCAAATAGCAGCAGCCAAATCAAGAAAAATTCAATCGTGGAAACAACCATTCAAAAACAACCAAAGGAAGGCTCTGGGAAGGCTGTGAACGAAGATTTGGATACACTGAAGGAAGCAGCAAACAAGTACTGGAAGTTGCAGCGGCAAAAGGCAGGTTCTCCTTGCTAGTTGTTGTACCCTCTGCAAGGGTATGCACACATAATTGATGACTGCTTGAACTGCTTGGTACTGCTTGTTGTGCCTGCTGCTGCGACTGCGACTGCGACTGCTTGCTGATTGACAGCAAATGGCGACAAAAATCAGCAGCTGATTGACAACTCAATTGCATTCGTGTGTGTGCGTGTGTAAACTTAATTGATTTTCCTTTTTGGCCAGACGCATTTTCATTTTCATTTTCATTTTTCCTGTCGATTTCCTGCCTCATCGGTTCGATGATTTATGGCCACAAATGTTGCAAACGAAAAAAAAAAAAGACTTTTCAAACACCAAAATAGAAAAATGGGGAAACAGCTTGCAACTTAATTTTCGATTACCGCTGCTCTAGCTCCCAATCTCCCTCCCAATTTCGGGGCCTAAAAACTCGCATTTGTCATCGCTGTGGCACCTCTTCGAGGGCCCCGAATCGATCGATGCAGGCGCGTGTCTATTTTGATTGTCAAAACGGTTTTGCGGCTGTTCCCGTTGACATTTTATTATGTTTGACTGTTTGTCTCCATCCAGCCATTCGTTTCGTTTATTTCATTCATTGCCTGCCTGCGCAGGATCTGGATTTTAGACTTGGGTCTTACAAATCCAGACAGACAAATCGTAGACTCGTGCCCAAACGTTTGACCTCTAAACTGCCAGTGGGTGTGGTGTACAGGGAGTACAGAAAAAATCCAAGAAAAACTCCTCTTTCCCCCCTTATCGAACTTTAAACAAAAGCTAATCAACATTTAACTTTTGCTGGCTGTGCCTTAAATAAATATGATTTTTATCAGCCACAATGGCTTGGGCAATGTTTGTTTTGCCTGCGCTCTGTTTGACTTTCCAAATGGGCTCAGGTAACAGTAAACAATGGACCAGGCGATGGGCAACAAATAGCAGCAACAACTCGTACAAGGAACATCTTTATGTTGCAAAGCAGCAGCAACAATCAGTTTGCATACAGCTGCAAAAATGTTGCCAGCGCGCGACCTCCTTCCCGCAACGGAACGAAACGGTATGGAACGGTTCGAAGCGAATCGGTTCGGTTCGAAGTGGAGTGGGGAGTGTGGAGTGTTAAGCAGGTGTTGCTTGCAGTTTGCCGGCTGCTTGCCCCCCCTCGGATCGTGGCTCTATTATGCACCCCACATATGCATAAATACTCGTATATTTCATTCATTCATTTACTCGCAAGTGCCCCTGCCCCTCGGCGATTCTCTGATCTTCCATCAGCGGTTGCTTGGCTGCTGCCTCTTGCAACGTGTAAACAGGTGCAATTTTCTTTCTAATTATTTTTTGCAGCTTTTATGTGTCTGCCCGGCTCTGGCATTTCCATCTATCTACTTTCCGTTTGGCTCATCAATTTCATTACGTTTTTATTGCACAATTTTGCATGTTGTTTATAAACAAATGCATTCATTGCTGTGTGCCGCTAATGTGATTGTTGCCAGGAGGTGGCTCCACACAGAGAGAGAGAGAGGAGGGAGGAGAACAAATGAAATTAGCCATCGAAATGCAGCTGCAAAAAGGCATTAAAGTGCAGCCATAATAATTGCTAGTACTAGACAAAAGAAGGCAAAGAACGCGAGCACAGAGAGGGATTTTTGTACCTTTTAGTAGATTTATCTATGCAAATAACTGCCCTGCAGGACACTTAACTTTGCTGGATTTAGTGCCAAAATATGCTGAGAAAAACAAGGGGAAAACTTCACTAAACACCCGTAAATCCTTTCCTCTATAAAATGCCTTTCTGCTGTCAAAAGTTGTACTAAAAATGACACGAAACTTCATGCTTGCCCCCTGGGTGCCACAGTCAGTCAGTTTTTTGATGCAATTGCCAAAATGTTGGACAAATTTTCACTATGCACTTGACTGCAGTAATATTTAGGAAATTATTTACGATATTTGAGGCTGCTGGCTGCTGGCTGGAGGGGTTATATTCAGGTTTGATTTATGTGACGGTGTTTAATGTTGGTGTTTATGTTGCTGATTGAAACAGCATTATTATGGTAGGGTAGAAGATCAGCTTTGGATGCTACATTTTTGGTACATTTTGCTGCAGATTTTGTGTCTAATTCGTTTTTTTTTTTTGGTGAAATTTTCAGCTGGACATGCAACAAAAACAGCTGCAGACAGGGAGAGCAAACATTTTGCCACTTTAACGTTCGAATTAAGCGACAACATTAATTAACTTGCAGTTTAGCATAAATACATCATCGCTCAGTGGGCTGGCAGGCGGGCAAAGCAAAGCAGAGCAGAGCAGGCGGGCGGGGCAAGCAGTGGCGAATGGCAAGCAGAGCCAGTCAAGCAGTGGCAAGCAGAGCAGCAGCCAGGCAAGCTTGGGAGCTGGCTGCTTGCATTTCACCTGGACAAGCCGTGCTCCAACGTATGAAAAGTGCTCCAGTTTAATGTGGTGCACGTTTTGGACAGGCAGGCGCAGGCCTTGTACGTGCGAGTCTGCTGTGTCTCGTGGCCACCTGTTGCATTCGGTCCGCCGCCAGGCTCTGCAGCTCTTGTTGCAGTTAGTCAGCCGCTGGGAAATACCAGTTGGCCTGGCTTGACTTCGTTTTGGCTCTGGCTCTGGCTGCTGCATCGATGAGGTGTTGCACAGACGCCGTGGGCCGTCGAGCGTCTGTTACAGTTACGTGAAGGCGATGCGCCGCATGCAGATTGGCTTCAGATGCAGATAAGGTGTTCAGTGTAGCCTCTGCCTCTCTCTCTCTCTCTCCTAATGGCCTTTCTTTTTGACGTCTAATTGCGGGGCGTTGTTGCGAGGCTCCATCGTTGCTTTTCCTTATGTTTGCTTTTGTTTTTGTTTTTCTATGCCTCGGCCTCTGCCTCTCCTTTGTGCAATTTGTCTAAATGACACTAACTAATTGCCAGACTAACGCCCCATAAATGGCTGCAGACAATGGCCCACAGAGACAGAGAGAGACTTTCACCTGGCAAGGAGTTTGAATGCAGGCCGCAAGGGGAATGCATCGAATGAGTTGCTTCCCATCACATCAAAGAGCAGATTTGTGCTGGGAAATCTGCACTCCAAGCACCCACGAAGGTGTGTGGCCTGCAGCCTGTGGTGTCCTTTGCTCAGAGCTTTCACTGTAGTCTTATGTTTGCCGTCAATTATCGCACGAAATACTTTGTTTTATTTCATAGCTCAACAGATTTGAAACAATTTTTAAACCATTTTCTGGCGGCATTTCATGAATTTCGTTTAATATTTCGCGACAGCAGCTGCTGTCGATGTGTCTTTCCCTCTGCGTTGCCAACGTATTCAAAAAACTTTAAGTGTCAATTGTTGTGACAAGCCAAGAGACAGAGAGACAGAGAGAGAGAGAGAGAGAGAAACGAGATGGACAGACGAGGGCCACAGGTGCGTATGAGCAACATTGAGAAGGCGGCCAAAACGAAACTAGTTGAACGGGCAGCGGCACAGGCCGGGCCAGCCACAGTTGTCATTGCTGCAGGAGGGAAACTTCAATTCAATTCTTGCCAAGAAAACAAACCCAAATTTCCAACCACTTTGAACACCCGAAAGCAGCTGCAGTTTGCCTCAAAAAATCTCTGTTTTCGCTCGCTTCCCCGGTAGCTTGTCTTCACTGTTTTGGCTTTGGGGCTTGGACAGTGCTCGCCATAAATCTAGCGTCCATTTAGTGTCCATCATTTCGTCCGGTCAGTCAGCGGACTGCTGGTGGTGGCAGGCAAATGAATTGCCGCCGGCCATTTTGAGGCACAGCCAGCCACAGAGGCTGTCAATTTGTCAACTTTGTGGTTGGTTGGGTCTTTCTTCGATATTTCGTATCCGATCTGAGCGGAATGGATCGCAATGGATCGAGAGGTGAGCGCAGCTGCACCTGCTGTGCCCATTTCACGAAGCTGCTGCTGGCATTAAGAGCGGCGTCGGGCGCTAATGGGCGCCCAGTACCGCCCCGCCAAGCAGCAGCCAGGCAGCCAGGCAGGCGGCAACATGTGGTGCACAGCTGCAAGACATCAGCGGCGGCAACGCCACAGTTGTCAGAGTTGCCACCCACTGCTGCGGGCGCCATTCCATTCCATGCCCTTCCCTGTCATTTCTCCTTTTTGGCCGCCACCGCCTCTTGCACCTGTTTCAATGCATTCGGCCTTTTGAGCACCTCCTCCTCTGTGTGCGTATCTGCATTTGTATCTCTATCTCTATCTGTTTCTGCATCTGTGGCAACTCTTTTTAGCTGTTTGCACTCGCATTTGCCACTGATTTGTGGCATTTCTAAATTGATTTTCGTGTTGCGACGGCAGCTGCGTAATGTGTGCATTTTATTGACAGGCCCAGTCCCAGTCCCAGTCCCAGTCAGCAAATGTGTGGGCGAAGCCCTCAAAAAACAGAAGTTATCATTGCCACACCCGCTGCAACAGAGCTGATAAGAGCGAGGCGCCTAAGACTCTTTGAATTACCCAAGAAATGAGCAGAAGAATGCACTTGGAAAGACTCACGCAGCCTTCAGCTGAGCCTGGCCAAAAACTGGTTCATGGCGCAGCTCTGAAAACATTTCAAAAACCAGCGCCAAAAACATTTAAATCTGACACTAAAAACATTTAAAAATCTAGCGCTAAAAGCACTTAAATCGCTTAACAAGCTCGAAGTAATTTGAAGCTCTTTTCTGTGCCGTTTTATTGCCTGCAGCTGATGGAAGAAGCTGATTTTCAATTGTAATTTTTAAATGCGAATTAATTACCCTGAAAATGGGCTATAGATTCTCTTTTCTAAGAATTTAAACTGCATTTTAGAGGAATAATTCACTTGCATTGACTGCCACGCGTAGCTTCTTTCTGAGATTAAAACTTCACTCAAATTTTGTGTGTTTTTTAGCCATTCCTTTGGGCAATCCTAAAGCGTCCCAGCAACGACTGCCAGGCTACTCCTTGAACCACTCACTCCGCTGCCCCACCCCGGCCATCGATAGTAGTCATAAATGAGTGTGGGTGTACCCTGACTACAAATACTCGCGTACAATGTCGCAAAATTCAAGTGCAAAACAAATGGGGTATGGCCCCCGGGCATGTTGTTCTTCCGTCCATCCGTCCGTCTGTCCGTCCGTCTGTCTGTCCGTTGGGGCTTTATCGGAGTGACGAACGACGAAGTGTGTACCCGGTCGACGGCGGAAGCGTCGCTGATAGCTGATAGCGTCCGGGGCTCCGTGCAGACCAAATGCCGAGTGCAAGAGGAGGCGTTGGTTGGCCCGCACTCGCAGAGCCACCTGTTCCAGCGTTGAGTGCTTTGTGTGGTGTGGTGCGGCATTGCCAATGACGAGCGTCATTGTTTTTGTTGTTGTTTTTGTTGAATTTGCTCAGGTGTTATGCACCTGATTTGCGCGCTATCGATCGGCCAACGAGCAGATAGAGCCGAGACGACCTTACCCCGACCCCTCATACAGTAGGGGGTGGACAGCGAGGGGGGAGGATGATATGGGACGCTGGGACGCGGGCCTGGACCAGGTAATTACTCAGCTCGAGCTTAGATTTGTTGTTTGCGCATCAATTTGCCATGAGTGGAGCGGGGCAGCATGTGCGGGTGGTGCCGGTGGCGGTGGCGGTGCTGGTGCTGGGTGGGGCTCTGTACAAAATGGCCGTCCATTTGCTTATTAGACTGCTGCTTGATGTCTATGGCAACGACAAAAGCTACGCGACGCTGCTTGACTTTGGCTGGGGCAGAGGCAGAGAGAGTAGAAGGAGAGCACTGCTTAGAGTCAGTTCCTAGAACTTCAAGACTGCTTGACAGCAACAACAGTGGAGAACGAGCCATTAGCTGTCTAAGCAGTGAAGCGAGAGAGAGAGAGAGAGAGAGAGCGAAGCTTTACAGCTACGCAAGCAGAGCGCCAAACTCCCACAACTGCTTGAAGTTTGACGGCAGAGAGCGAGCGCATACATGTTTGATCATCAGCGGGTGTGCACAGCCATCAAAGCAGAGGCCACAAACTGCTTGCAACACAACTGTTATGCTTCGCAGCTCAAAGGGCAGCATTTAAGAGCAACTAATTCTTCTGATGGAAAATACCCAAAATCACAGCCTTCGCCAAACAGCAAACTGGCAAAAATGTTCGACAAGCCACGGCACAACACACGCAAAGTAGAGCCGTAACCGTAGCCATAGCCCGTAATGTTTATTGTTATTGTTGTTGTTGTTGTTACATTGTTTGATATTTGTTGGACATTTTCATTTGGGTTTTGTGCGCTGCTTGCTCTGGGCAAAGTGAGCAAGAAATTGTCTAAAAATCGAAGACAAAGTTTTAAAGCTTTTTGGCCAAATGTTAATGCGTTGAACACGTCGCGGCCATTAAGCCAAGCAAAGACTAGCCGTGGAGAGGGGAGCCGTGCCGTGCCGTAGCCCACATGACGTATGCGTTATGACACTGCCAGGCGGCGGCTGTTGTCTCTGCTCTGTGGCGGTCTCTTGGCCAGCTTTTTTCTTGATTTCACCGCACACCTGTTCTGTTGTCTGCTGTGGTGGCCATGGCAATAGGTTTCTTGGTTCAACAAAATACAAAACACACACATGTGCCTCGCTGTCTGTGCCTCTGTGGGCAATGCTTTTGTTTTTGCACCCCGAGCGAGATATTTTTTATTTGCCAGCAGCTGACAGCATTTCGGCCTGGTCTGTCTGCCCCTGATGATGGCATAAATTGGAACAAATGGCCTATGAGCGGCACAAATTAAGGCAAGGCAAACACACAAATTCAATTGAAAGACTTTGCCCGGAGCGGGGTAAGCTCAAAAGGGTGCCTGATCCTTTGTTGCCACGATCGCAATTCTTTTCCAGCAAAAGCTGCGATCTTTTCTCTCTGTTCCACAGCTGATTTTGATCCAAAATGCCTGCTGAATAGCAGTTATATTCCCCCCCCCCCCCTCGCGAGCGGCCTTGGGGTTGGATTGGTTTTCTTTTTGGGATGTTGTCATCTGCCTTATAAGTCGTGTTAAATTTATTCAAAACCTCTTGACTCCTTTGCTGACACATCGAATCAACCCCTCAATGGCAGGGCTGCGGCCAAGGGTGTCGCTCCCCCTCTCCCTCTGTCGCTCTTCGAGTGCCTGAGTGAGTGGCCTGCTTGCCACATCCCTTTTGTGTGTGCTGGCCCGGGCCGATGTTATTATTACGTTTGTTTGCACATTTGTCGACCCCTCACGACGCGTACAAATGACGGGGCGAGTTCATAAATTCACGCATTGCAGCAATTAGATTATGTGCCACGCCCATCACGCACCTGCCACTCAACACCTGTTTGGAAAGCACTCAACGGAGTCTGTCATCAATTTGGAGTGATATTTTGTTGCACATCAAAACGCACTTAATACCAGAAATTTAGTTTCAAATTTTCAAATCCAGTGGGAATTTGCAACTGCTTTATCGGCAAGCAGAAGAGAGAGCAACTGCTTCAACTGCTTCAACTGCTTTACTGTTTAACTGTCAATTATTTCACTTCCAAGCAAAACGAAAGCAACACACAAACTAATCAAATTTTATTGCCTGAATTTAGCTGAAACAAAAATCAATTCCCACGCATCGATATCCCTAATCTAGTCTGCAAACAACTCTCCCACTCAAATCCAACAATCAATATACAAAAGTCCCACCATTGATCCCCCCAAACCCCATCGATGTAGGGCCGTAAAATTAGCACGCTTCCGGGGCTAGCCCCCTCCCCGCCAACAGGCATTTGTACTCAGCTATCTCTATGCCATTCCCATTCCGGATTGACAGGAGAGAGGGAGAGGGCCATAAATTAATTAGAGTGACTATCGGGGGGGGGAGAAAATAGTTCGATTTCGATTAGCGCAAAACACCTGTAGACCAGCCAACGAATAAAAATCAAAAAAAAAAACAGTCCAAAAGCCAAAAACCGGACGGACGGTCGATGTTAAGCCAGTTTGGCCAGACGACAAGCGACGCAACGAAAAATGCTTACAGGTACACCGGGTACAGCTGAGCAGATAAAAAACAGATTAGAAATTCAAATGATGACATGTCTGGGGGTCTCATTCTGATAGCACCCCAAGGGGAGTGGCAGCAGCGGCACATGCGTGGTGGCCGCAATGTGAATGGATCGCAGATTGAGCTGGAGACACCTGTGGCCACTTATGTGGCCACTTTTATGGCCAATCTCCCGGTGCAAAGTAATTTCAATTCCTCTCTCCATGTGTAAACAATATTTATCAGTTTGCACTCACATTTGGGTCTACTCTTTGTTTTTGTTTGTTCTTTAAAATAGACCACAACGACTCCTCCACTCGCTGGAGCTGCGATAGTTCTGGGTGCAAAGCCAAGTGCCCGGGCACCCAAGTACCTGCTCTGGGGGCTTATCAGACACGGCCACGCATTACGCCCACATGGCCCCCGCTGCGATAAGGCGGCTCGTTCCATTGCCAGATGGCCAGAGTGTCGCCTGGCGGGAGGGGGGAGGGGCCAGTCCATGGCGTAGTAGCGTAGGCTTTTCCCCCTGTCCTGTTATCAGCTCGCTGTTGTGACTCGCATGCTCCTCCCCAGTTAACCCCATTCCTCGGCCATGCCCATGGGCCAACAGGTGGTTGCACC
Organism: Drosophila guanche; assembly: GCF_900245975.1. Taxonomy (NCBI): domain Eukaryota; kingdom Metazoa; phylum Arthropoda; class Insecta; order Diptera; family Drosophilidae; genus Drosophila; species Drosophila guanche. Next base: position 3,039,448 of record NW_022995754.1, read on the forward strand.
GAGGAGCCATGGAACCACGATTCTACCTACAGCATATGGCTGCTGCGTGTGACTGTCCCCAAGGTTCATTACGTAGGTAATGCTCTCTTCCGCTCTCTTGCGCCCCCTCTCTCTCTCTCTCTCTTCGCTCTTCGCTCTCTTATCTGCTGCTGCTGGCGCACGTTCTTTTGCTTTTCCGTTTTTATTGTTGCTTTTAGGTGCGTTCTGTGTGTGTGTGTGTGTGTGTGTGTGTCGGTTTGTTCGTTGTAATTAGGCTGATGAATTTATAGCTCCCCTTCCACTCCTCTACTCCTCCTCCGCGTGCTCTTCTGATATCAGCGCCTCAAGTGCCTGCCGTGTGCTTTTCGCTTTTTACTTTGTTGTTGTAATATTTATTTTGTTTTTTAGTCGCTTTGCACGGATTTTGGTCGCTGATGTCACACGCCTTCCCCAATTGATAAACTGACAATTTATAGTCCCTTTTAATTGATAATGCCCCCAGCCCCAACATGCACCCAACGAATCGCATCGGATTCCGTCGGGAGTTATCAATGAGAAATGTGCACTTGAATTTCCGACAGCGTACGATGTTCGTTCCGTTCCGAACACGATCTGTATATCATGTGCTTGGCGTTTCGGTTTCGTTTTCAATTTCAATCACCTTTTCGGGTAGCCCTGTGGGGGGGGGGGGGGGGGGGGGGGGGGGGGGGCACTGCGATTGTCTGATCTCCCCAGTTGAACTTTATTGTTTGGGAAAGTTCTGATGATTGAACCCACAGAAATCTGGCTACTACTTTATGCTACCAGCAGCTCTGCTCCCCAACGCCTTATCGATGATGCCTTGATGGAAAAATCAATCAAAAAGCGTCAAGAATTGGCACTTTAATTGGCATGCGCCAGACAGACAGACACAATATTTTATCTTTAATGCAATCTTGGTCCATTAAAAGGTACACTCATAATTGCCACGTGCTACAAATAATTCTTAGAGTTTTATTCTCTATAAAACAGATGCAAGCGTGGAATAAGGTTTTTCTTGGGATACAAATGGCAATCTTTGGAGCAGTTATGAGCTGGAAAGACATTAAAGATTTGCATGTATTTCCTGATATATTTTTATTAATTAAGTTACTCCCTTTTGGACCACCTAAACAATTCAATTTGCATAAACACAATTGGATATCTCAATGGAGTGACTTTGTAATGGCAAATGGAAGCGATAACTGGCGTAACGAATTTCGCATTTAAAAAACAATTCCCCACACGGGCAGCCTTTTAGTTTTTTTATATATAAATAATTAGTCGCGACTGCATAAAAGATAGAGGCCAAATTAGACGCTAATTTTCAGGCAACAAAACAGGCAAAACCGAAAAATAAAACAAAACAAAATAAAACGCGGGTACCATTAAAATTGCAAGTGGAACTGAGAGACCAGAGACCAGACGGAACTGTAGCAATCTCCCCCCGTAAGCAGCAACTGATGGCAGGAGGGTTGGGGGGGGGGGGGGGGGTAAACATTTACGAAATGTTTCGCCTGCAAATAACTCAATTGAAATGCCAACGGAACTGACACGCAGCGACAAGAAATTGAAAATTAAATTTAAAATTGCGCAAAAGCAAAAGGAAAACAACAAAACAAAACAAAACAAAAACAATGGAAAAGGTTACGGATCGAAGACGGATTGGGGGCAGGAGACTGGGAGTTGGAGTTCGAGTTGGCGTTGGAGTTCGAGTTGGAGTTGGGTACAAAGTCATGGAGTAATTAGAAAACAAGAAGAAAGGCTGAAGACTGTAAGAAGTCGAATATGGAGATACACTAACAGCGCGATCATTGCTGTGGTGGCTATAATAAGTGGAAGTTGAATGTGAAACTCTTTAATGTAAATCAATAACACATTAACTGCTACCCTCTCTGTGTTGGCAAACATCTGGGAAATACAACTTCTTGTACACCTGACTGCAAAGGGTATTTAAATGCAAATCGGCGGTGGCAGCGGCGGCGGCATCAACGATCAACGATGGAGGCTAATTGCTGGAAAAAAGTCGAGCTGATCTCAAAGCAAAACGTAGAGCTGGGAGCCGAGCTGGAGCTGAAGCTGAAGCTGCAGCCAGAAAGAGAGCGGCGCCAGCCAGACACGAGAGTGGGCTGAAGTGGCAGCAACAGCAGCAAAAACATTTGCAACAGCAACAACAAACAGCAGCAGCAGCAGCAAGCAGCTGGCTAGCGATTGGCGCAGGTGCAGCTGCCTGGCGCTAAGCTCTCAAATGCTTGGAGGGAGCAACCCAAACACAAACCAAAGCCCCCGATGCCGTTGTCGATCGATGCCTGCAACTGACTCTAGAGCTGAAGCTGAAGCTGATTTCTGAATCTGTAGCTGACGTCGTCGTTGTCGACGGCACTGGCACTCGGCACAGGTGGCTCGAAGCGGGTGACGGGTGACTCAGAGGCCGAGACCGAGGCCCAGACGTAGTGTATGTACGAACCTCTAATGCAAGCGCAAACAAGTCGCGGAGACACTGCAGCTGGCAGCTAGACGTGGCAGATACCCAGTGGGAGAGCAAGACAGAAGTTTATGCATAACGAATGCTGAGACACTCAAGGTCAAACGGTAAAACTTAAAGCTGAAGCCAACTCACACAACTTCTGATGCACTTTTTTGGCTCTCCTCTGTTTCGCTCCCTCTCGCACTCAGCATGGTCACAGCTCATTTCGCTACGCAACTATGAGCACATCGCTCTCAATATGCTCACTCACTCTTCCAGCAGCAACAACAACAGCAAAAGAGGAACCAAAAGAGCAGCAAATATAACGGAAAACACCAAAAACACTGAATAAAAGCAATCGATTTCTTCCCAATCAACATATACACCCGTTTTTAGACCCCTTTTAATAGGTACCTTAGACATATAGCAATTATCGCAGTTGCTGGCAGGCGGCGGCTCCAACTTAGACTTTCAGACACTGTGGCCTACCGCGGCTCACCAGCCTCCACTCCAGCCGCCCTCCCCCGCTTCTTATTGTCTTTCTATTTGCTTTGCATTAGCCGACATTTAAGCATGGCTATCGATTTAATTTGAGCCCCAACCCCAGTCGCAGTCGCAGCTCTCCAGCGATCCCCCCAGTTGGCCGTCCGCCCGCACAGCGGGACAAAGCCAGGCCCAAAGCCACAGCCAGACATAGACGTAGGACACCACCACCATCGTCGCGCTGTGGAGTCCGTGCTTTGGCAATTTGTTAACTGCACCTAGTGCCCGAGCAGCCGAGAGTGTGGAGCTCTCGTAAATCTTGGGGCCCAGTCGGCAGGTTGACAGATTCGTTAAATTTTATAAGCCGATCCGATCCGATCCGATCCATCCCCTCCTCCAGCTAAATGTCGCAGAATATTTCTTGGGAGTGCAACTCCTCGTATTTCTTTGCCTACTACTGGCAATGGGCAATTTTCGTGAAGTTTTTATGAGCGCAATGGTCAAAGGTCGAGCCCGCAAATTAAGTGACAGCTCGCGCGACTTGGGGGCGTTTTAAAACGCGTCAAACGAGTAAAGTTTCAACAGAATATATTGAAGGGAGTTCGACTCACACTGAACATGTTGAATATTAATTGAAAATGGTTTAAACAACAAAGGGGAGGAATTGTAACAAACTTGCCTTCAAATGTATTTTTTATGAATTATAAATGAATATCCTGAGGCAATATTTGAGGGTCTTATCGTGAGTATTTTTATGGGTAATACATATTATTTTGTAGCTGTAATTTGTATATAATTTCCCATCAAATATAATTATTCCCCAATGCTGAATTGAGCGCCTTGTTATTTCACGCTTTTTTTTCAGCATTTTGCAACTTAATTAAAATAGAAAAAAATTTCCAACGAATGCCAAGGAATTTCCACACTAAATACTCCCTTGAGTGCGATTAGAATTTTAATTTTACTCTGACGGATTTTAATGGGGTACTCAGAAAGCCATAAAACTAAGGAAAAAAAAATATCTAAAAATGGAATCATTTATAAGTAATTTCTTTGCAGTTTTGCTTATCCCTAACCTAACTTAACCCTGTCTCTGTCTCTGTCTCAGTCTCAGTCTTCCCGCAGAATGCCTTTAAATTTCCATCCTTTGACTTTGACAAATCAGCTAATTTCGTATTTAAGATAAACTTGGAAACAATCAATTTTGGAGGCTCCCACGCGAAAGGAATGCAAACGGGAACGCTGGAGAGCGTTTCCGCTGGCATTTTGCATTCGCAGCTGCCGCAAGACAAATTGGCTGCTCATCAGATCATAAATATTGCAGCAACAAGCTGCGGTTGCGACTGTAGTTATAGCTTTTGTTTTGTTTCATTTGCAACAACCTTCAAACAAAAAAATGAAACCGAACACGAACACGAACGTGCAATGCAGTTTTCCGCTATGCAACCTCCGACGGTAAATCAAGCCAGCCAGAAGCCCCCCAATGGAATAGAGATGGAGATACACACAAGAGAGAGAGAGAGAGAGAGAGAGAGAGAGAGAGAGTGCAAGCGAGAGAGCCAACAGCTAGATCCAATCAGGCGAAGATGCGAGAGCGAGAGCGAGAGCGAGAGGAAGATCAAAGTCGAGCTTGAGGCGTGGGTTGCAAACGGCAGGCAGCCGGGCAGCAGGTGCGTTCCACAAAATGATTGAATGACTAACCCAGGCAGACGAATTGAGTGACTAACCAACAGACAGACCAACTGTAGAAACGGTGAGACTGTCAGACAGACAGACGGAGAGGCAATCGAACGTCTGAAATTGGCTTTTAATTTGTTTGTTTTTCTAAAACTATACACAAAAAAACAAAAGGCAGCGACAACTATGTAAATGTAAAAACAAAACAATTAAGGCACGTGCTCTGCCCTGACAAGTTTATCTTTTATCTGCGGCAGCAACAAACGGAACATCCCACCCGAACGGCACACAATTCATCGCTCAAAAGTCCATGGGGAAATCTGCATCTAACCCGGAATAATTCATAAATGTCAGGTTGTCAGAACAACAGCGAGGTGAGATTTCGGCAGCAGCTTTAGGGGTTGCAACGGCACAGCAGTTGGAAAGGGGTTGCGGGTTGGCCATATGCCGCAAGTGCTGCCACGCGGCGTATGCGTAACTTAAGACTGATTTTGCCGCTCTTTTAATTGAGTTGCAGCAACGAGGCAGAGGCAGAGGCAGAGGCAGAGGTGTGTGAGGAGCAGCAGCCTTATTAGGTTACAATTTGGCTGCAGCCGAACGACGATGAACGATGATTATGACAGATGGCCGCTACCCAAAAGCTCTGCTGTGTCTCAAGTGCTGTGCTTTTTGGCATGTGGCGGCAGCCCAACCCTCTCCAGCTTCATGCTCCAGCTCCATCTCAGCCACATGTTATGATTGCTGCGCCTGGGTGTGTGTGTGTGTGTGTGTGTGTGTGCGCCAGTTATTACATTTTTATGCATGTACGGAAAATATGATCCCCTCCACGGGGAGCATTCAGCATAATGACTGAGGGGGTGGCTGGAGGGTGAAAGGGTTGCCCCAACACGTGTCGTACGTGGCCGCCATTAGCGTAAACATTTCAAATGTATTCCTGAGTGTTTGCCAATTTTGCCAGCCCGCCGCCGCCTTGTAATCTGAACACATTTTTCTGTTGATTTTTGGCTACAAATTTTGTTGCTCTATTCTTTTTGGGTGTGCGCGTGGGTCAAAAGCTTAATAATTTTTCAGCCCTGGGGGGTGGGAGGGAAATCAACAACAAATCGAATTTGTTTCAACTTTGATGGCAGCCCAAAAATTGCAGGCAGCAAAAGGTGGCAGAAGGCGGGAACAATGGGCAATACTGGGAGGAATATTTGCTGCTCTGGAGCAACAAATTGTGCTTTAAAATTGCATTTTTGCGCACTTATTCGCACAGGTCTGCCCATGGTGGCTGCTCTGACCCACTGCTGGCGAATCATTCCGGGTGCCAAAGCAAACATTTGGCGGTGATGCGATCAAAGTGAATGGCAACCAGAGGCGGTCGCCCATATAGCCAGCCAGAAAAGTTCCAGTTTCAAGGCACGCTGTGGCGCATCCACGTCAACGTCAACAACATCATCAGCAAGAGCATGGAGAGAGGCAGTGGCACAGCCAGCAACCTACTTCTGCTGCCCAGCTGCAGCTGAAAGCATCAATCAATGGTCGTCACATCTATGAACTGCGATCTGCGATCTGCGATCTCTATGGCTCCTCTGCATAGGTACATCCTCCCTTCTTCGCCTCTTTGTTTTGCATCAAATTTACGTAACATTAAAGTCGAATAATGAACATCTGTGCAAACACAGAGGGATGCCCGGAATGCGCTTTGGACTTCACCCACTTCTCTGCCCATCCATAGCCCCACTCCGCTCCACACCCCTACAGACGTGTCCGCTTCCGTCAGTCCATGCCGTTTCCAGCAGCTCCATTCCGTTCGAGTCCGCCGCTGCTCCGTGGCGTGCTAATGAAATCGAGCGCTTTTATTTGTTTATATGGCATTTGTCAGCAAACTTAGCAGAGGGACAGCGACCGTACAGTGCACACTCGCAGATGAAGTACGCACTTAAGAGTGAAAATGTTCAGCAAAAGTTTCTGCTGTAACTTTGGATTTCAAGTGAACTTCAAGCGGAGCTACTTTCTGCACCTTTTTTATACAATTTCCATTGGGGTTTGTCTGTGCTTTTAGGGCTATAGAAAGAGCGTAGAGTTGAAGATTTCACTTAACTTTAAGCTGGTGGAGCAGAGAGCAGCGAAAGATTTTAATATTCTGCTGCTGAAATCTTCTCCATGAAATTTGCCCCTTAGCCAGCCTCCACCGTACTCATTGCAAATGCAGAGCCACCCAGGCACACATCCGACGCGCATAAGTTTCAATTCTCGATTGGTAATTGAAGCCCGTCGTGTGTCTGAATTGAGACAAAGTTGTCCGAATGTCCGGCCAGTCTTCTAGCTGTCATTCTTGTCGGCCACCGGCGTTGATCTTTGAGTGTCTGGGCCCGGTGCCGCCGTTCCGTCACTCAAATTAGTTTTATGTCGCCGATTGCCCGATCAGCCAGATCTGTATCTGTATCTGTATCTGTATCTGGCGTATCTGTGATGCAAATTCTCTAATTGTTTATTAACAATTGGACGCCGGTGGGGCCAATAGTTAAGCAATTAAAACGCCACACACATGGCCACAAAAGTAATTGTTTCTTTTACGATCTTTTTGTTGGAGTTGCTGCTGCTGCTGCAATTTGTCTTTGCTTTGATTTTCATTTTTGTATTCTAGCTGCCGGCTGGCTGTTGGCGATTGAGTTTTCGGTTTTCGGTTTTCGGTTTCGTATTAGCGCTGGGGATTATGTCATGCAATTAACAATGGCAGTTGCAAGCTGCATGCAGACTGTGGCACGTTTCTTGGTCGATCTCGCTCTCGCTCTCGCTCTCTGGTGTGTGGCAGGCGACGACATCGCTGCGTGCACTTTGGCTGAACTTTTGCTGCTGCCGCAATAATCAAGGTATTTTGTTGCTGCCCGTTTTGTTGCATGTAATTAAGCAACATTGACATGTCGTCCGGCCATGCGTTGCGACAACAAACTGACGTCAGCCGCAATCTGGGCGTGACTTGCGGCACTTTTTTCTGCTCGCAGTCCAAGGCTGTGGCGCAGGCACGTTCCGCACCTGGCTGGCAGCTCACCCCCACAGCAGAGAGAGAAATGGAGTAGATTTTACTGGCACACATTCTCAGCTGTTGGTGTGCCAATAGAAATGCAACATTTTTCTTTATTAAGTCGCTTATTGTGTAGATAGAATAGAATTAGGGGTTCGATGGCTGCAAAGCGTTTTCCAACACTATTTTCTAGCTCAAAAACCTTGCTGTTTGGCTGTAAACCTTTTGCAGCACTGTTTCTGGGCCACTTTCAAAGCAGCTAAAGAGGTTTTTGTAGCCGCAAGACCTTCTTCAGAGATATTCTGTGATTTTATGTTCGAATTTTTCTTGCTTTCTTGCTGTTTGAGAATAATTCCACTTGCAATTTTCACGCTCTCAACAAAAAAAAACATTTTTAACGCTTATCTTCTTGATTTATTTTGAAGCGTAAACAAAATCGAAAGCCGAGTAATGCAAATAAATGTTATAAATAATTATGCTAATTTTGTACAATAATTCAAGCGAAAAAGCACTCGCTCCAGCCCAAATCTTAATTACAGAAATTAATTGAAATATTCCCCAAATTGAGTTCCCCAACAAAAGGTGCATTTTGGACTGTTGGAGCGATGTTACCGCCAGATGAGGCCAGACCACCTTCGACTTTACACAAACAAAAAAGAGAAGAAAGAGTTGGTTGCACCGCCACTTGAGATGCAACGCGCACACCGCCTCCTGCCGCACTCTGCAATTAGTGTTAAAAGACAGAAACATGCCGCAAGCTGATGATGTTGCCCAGATATCCCTCGACATCCAGGAAGAGCCCACTAATTGGCCTAATTCTCACTTCTTTTTTGGGGCCCACGCAGCAGCCAGCGATGGCAGGATGGGTTCTCGAGAGGGTGCCACCAGTGCCTCATAAATAAACAACATAAACGAACAAGCGGCCAACACGGTCGTTGGTGTCAGACGCGGCAAAGAGCGCCCAACCGAAAAAACTTACACCCCCGCCCGCCATATGCAGATGGGAACGGAACGGAACGAATGGGATCGGATCGTAGCTGGGATCCATTCCGTTCCGGTACGTGTGAGCTGATATGTTGGGTGGTCTGTTCCAAATCAATTGCTGTTCCACTCCACACACCAGAGAGCCGCAGCATAACGAAGAAGAGCCTGCCCTCCCCTCCCCTCCCCTCCTCTAACTGCTGTTGGCTTGTGTTTATTTTGCATAAATGTTGCCCCAAATATTGCAGCTGTAAACACATAATGAACGCCGCTGGAACGCCGCTGGAACTTCGATGATGCTTCGATCCTCAGTCAATGATTATGCTGCGGCTGATGCTCCGTTTCGGCTGTGTAAATATTTATTTAAAATTCCGCACGCCAAAGCCAAGCTGAAGCTCCAAGACCCCCGAGGGGCTCTATTTCTTTTGCATTCTTCTCTATCTCTCTCTCTCTCTCTCACTCTCTGTGCGGGCAGACCACCAAAGTGTTGCCTTCCCTTCTTTTTGTGCACATTTCTAGCACTTTCCTGCCACTGTGCCATCGATCGCAGAACGCAGAACGTCATCAACATCGATGCTGTGTAAACAAATCAGCCGCCGGATTGGCAGCGGCTGCGCTTTTCTGCCGCTTCCCAGCCCTCTTGCTGCTTCGTTTTTATTGACTTCACTCCAAACACTCGGCACTCCACAACGCCCACACAGCAGCAGTCCCCACCCAGTCCATTCCATCATCGCTTCGTTTGGGGCAGGGCCAGGGGGGGGAGGGGGCAGATCTCTTTTTCAACACCTTCCTTGTGGGCCGTGGCACGCCGCATCTGTTTGCCGTTTCCCGAATTGTTGTTTAGATGTTGGACTGAAAGACCAGATGGAGCTGTAGCTAGAGCTGGAGCTGGAACTGTTCATAATTTCAATTGACTCTCAGCGGATGGATCGTAAAAATTATTTATGCCGCAGCGGATGTAGTGTTCGATTTTGTCAGTGATTAATTGTTGCTCTCTGGCGATGCCTGGATCCGCAGACACATGGATTGCCGCTGGCAGATACTTGCACTCGATTATCTTGTTTCAGTCTGGGCTGAAGTGTTGATTTTGTTTGAATTTCTAAACAAACTTTCACCCGCCCAAAGGGCCCCACCAGCATTCGCCGAAGTGTGAGTCGAAACTGAACAACAAAGTGCACAAATGATAGGAAATATTTTCTGATTGTAAATAAATAAATCAATTTTGTTTGGCAAATTAAAACTCAAGAAAAAACCCCAACCACAAGTGGATTTTATCACATATAAATCCCCGCTTAAAACCCACAAAATAACTGCAAAAACCACCAAGCAAAGTCGCTCCATCGCCCCAAAGTTGATTCCTTTCTGTCTTTTTGTTGCCTTTTTTATACTTTTAATTATATTCGTTAGAAACTGAAACTGAAACTGAAAATGAAAACGAAAACGAATAATTATTAATATGTATTAGGGCATTGAAAAGTGAAATTTGTCGAGAGTTTTTGCTTTCAATTAGCAGCGGAAAGGGGAGGCAAAGATGACCAGCTGCCCAGGTGTGCAAGTGCACCGTGAAAAAAAAACACCCATTAAACAATGCAAATGATTGGATTTTCACTTTCGTTCGGACTAGAACAGAAGACCGTGAAAATAACAGACCCGTAACGGTGGGGCTTCCCTTCCAACAGTACCCGCCATTGCCATAACAACAGTTGAGGCACCGAGTGCTACAGAGTTCGATTTCAAATGAATTTTATTTGCAAATTGCAAAATCCAGACAGCGACTTAAATGTGGGAAAATGTGACAACGAAGTTTTTAATGCACTGCAATTGAGTAATTAGTAAGAATTTTGAGATATTTTGAAGCTTGCTTTGAGCCGATTTTGATCCATGTTTGGCGCACATTTCAGTTATTCCAACGAAAACCAAAGAGTTTCCACCCAAAAAGTGTATCTGGTTAGTCTCCAACTATCAGCCATGCCATATCCAGTCAGGAAATGCAAAATTGCGCTAATTACTGTTGCAATGACTGAAGCCCAAGCTGACGCTGACGCTGACGATGTTTCGCCATAATCGCCGCTAGCTAAAGCACAAAAGGCCAGCAGCAACAGCAGGCAACAAAACTGTAGCCTGAAGCCATGACAAATGACCATTATACGACATTAATAATCATAATTCAAAAGGTGAAGAACGCAACAGCAACAAAACGATTTTACAGATTTTACAGTGGAAAAAACTCGATGGAGCATGCAAAAGTAAGCAAATCCCTTGTCATGTCATGTTGTAATTAAAAATGATGAACAACAAAAATAAAAGAAAATATATTCATATTTCCAGATGTCTTGCAGTCAATCAGTTCATATTACCCCATATAATGTACAATAAAACGTTGAGAAGTGGGTGACCAAAACAAATGAATAAAATTTAAATATGTGCGAGAGCATTGTGCAATTGTAATACTGAGAATTGAACGAAATCGAATTAGAAGCCGGACCCCGAGCCGAGCCGAGCCGAGCCGAGCCGAGCCGAGGAGGCAATCAAATCAGCGAGCGGCTCATCGTATATCAGTTCCATGGAAGGAACAAACTAGAGCACACACACACACACACACAGACACAGCATGGAAGCGGGAAGGCGGGAAGTGGTGGGGGTCTGAAGGTTGCCCACGGAGTACGGACACTGGCGCCAGTGGAAATGAATGAAGCAACAACTATGACTGACAATAACAAAATAGGCACAAATTGCAGGCGTCATAATACCTATTAAATCGGTCGCACAGAAGCTATTGGCATACATTGAGTGGTGATGAAACCGAAGCCGATTAAAAAATCAACTGACTCATTTCTTAAGAATTTTATGCAGCAATCAACAAAACAAAACAAAAAACGGAATATATTTAATTATACGTTTATCAATTCAGTAAACAAACAGCGTGAGACATGCCAAATCTGGCGAACACTTTCTCCGGACAGATAAGCGAATGCTGAAACAAAAGAGAAACAAAAGTTGAGCATGCAATAAGACCCCCCGAATGCAGTAATTGAGATAAAAGCTAGACGGGACGTACCCACGACGCCCATAAGTCTTTGATAAGCTGAGCTTTGGTTTAGTCATTCACACACACACACACACACACACACACAGTCACACACTTATACGGTTGCCAGTCTTATACTCAGTGTCATATCGTGTGCTACCCGCTCAAACGGCAAAGACTTTGTGCTGCAGCAAAACAAAAAAAGTGCATTAAGATTACAGCTGTCTCGACTGGGCAGCGCTTATCAGCTGCAGCCATTGCCTCTGATGCACTTGTAGCGCCACTTTCCGTTTCATTCGAAGCAGCAGCTCGTAGGAAGAGATGGCGAAGTGGGTGCGTGGTCCAGGCACCGGACCGCATCGAAGACGTTTGATTATTGACTCAGCTGCAATTGCTTTGTATGCACTCCGCAATATTTGCACTGACTCTGTTGTTGCCCAGGGCCCAGCCTCAGTCGTTTAATCATGGATCACCCTGAGGAGGAACATCGTCAGATTTGCTGTTCACCTTCACGCGCAAAAATGCAAAAACAACAACGGCTGATGCTTTACAACTCAAGCGAAGAGCAAACGTACGAAAAAGTAAAACAAAACGGAGAAAAAACTCCTGCGCATCGCACTTCAATTCAAAGCCTCTCCTAACCTCCCTCTCCTACCACAACACGACGCTCGCTGTTCAACGCTCTCTGACCAACGTTTTGCCTAACTACATCCCTCCCTGTCTAACCAACGATCTTTAACCCAGTCTCCCACTCTCTTTAGCTCAGACTCTCTCACTCGAGCACTTTGCATGTTATTTGTTTCGTTTATTTGACTTTCTCATTAACTTTTGCTTACTTTGCAGTGTTCGTCTTTGGCGCGTATACTACCTGCCCAAAAGAGTATTAGCTAAGAGATTGAGTGTGGTGAAGTGGGGCTACAATCAGTTGAATGCCAAGCAATATATTTATTTGGCTTACCTTAATCTCCTTGCGTTGTTTGAGGGTATTAACTGACCGGCTTCACTTGGTTCTTCTCAAATTTCTTGAGCCTCTTTTCGCATGCTTATGTGTTTGCGTGTGTGTGTGTCGTCTGTGTATTTTGTTTAACTGAAAGTCGCCGTCGCTGTAAGATTTGTATGCGCACCTGATCAAACTTCACGTTCACGTCATTTGCTTGCGTTGCGTTATGTGCCGGTGAGGAACGGAAGGGAGGGGAAAACATTTGCGGCGCGGCAACGTATCTTGCCCGGTTGTCGGTCAAGCTTGTGGGAATTTCTTCGCTGCGTTTTGGGTTTGCTTTTCTCTTCTTTTTTCGTTTCACGCTGTTTTTCCATCACTTTATCCCTCTGTTTGCTACGTTTCTTGTTGATTATATGCTTTGGCAAGTTTACACTCATCTGTCTTTGGCTCTTAACTAATCTGAAGGCGCATAAAACTCCGCTCGCTCTCTCTCTCTCCCACGGAGTTTGGAATTTCTGTGGCACTCGCGGCTTTAGCAATTATACTCGATTAGCTAGAATTTATAACCGGCAACAGTTATAAATTAAAAAATTTAGTCAAATTAGCACACTACGCGACGACGGACCACGACAGCGACGGCAACCGCGTGAGACGCATAAGAAAATATGCAAACGAAAGCGTCGGCTGCGACAACGGCGACGTTGGCGGCGGCGGCGTCGGCTTCTTGAGTGCATTGCAGGTGTTTGAACTCAAATGTCAGCCGAAGTCCGTCGTCGCGAATAATTGGGCGACGCCGATGCAGACGCAGTCGTCAGCAGAGGCGGCAAACAGAAACAAGAGAACCTCGCTCTTCTCTTGTTCTGTGGGATAGCGAAGATTTTAATACACTTGCAAGTACCGTTTATAAATGGCATTTCTGTGACGCTATTGTGGCGTTTGCTGTTCTGTTTTTCAGGATCATAATAACTTTTGGTAGTGTATAAAATAAGGCAATTCGAATCGATCGGTTGCAGGGCGTGCAAATGCGAAATGCAAAACAAAAAAAATGTCTCAATAATTAAATGCGTTCAGCAGTAAAAGTATGTCACCAATACACACACACACACACACAGAAGCAGTCGCACAGCGAGTGTGTGATTGAGAGAGAGAGAGAGAGAGAGGGAGAGAGAGAAAGGGAGTGCTGAGTGTGGTGCTGGAGTCATACGATATTTCATGCATACGATATTCGCATGGCGGGGGGGCCGGGCCGTGCTGGGCATGATCCGAAGTACGGCTCCAGGGCGTTGACATTTCGAGGGCGCAGCAATTGTCCAATGTTTGTCCAATTCGTCACCCCCATGCGCCCGCCCAGACCACAGCGACCCCAAACCACAGATCATATCACAACATGGTTCCGCGCTCGCTCTCCCGCTCCCCCTGTTGGTGATTCTACCCATGCACTGAAAGAAATCAGAGGAACAAATGTAACCTTCAAATGTGTAATTTATGGGTTTTGCAGAGGATTATGGTGATTTCTTGCCGTGCAGATCATGTCCACTCCCCTCCCGCATGCAATTTGAATTTTTCAGTTTTTCGTCATCTTAATCAGAAACGGCGGCCCCAAATGGCGCATGTGCACAAGAGACCCCAACAACGAGCTGGTGACAAATCTGAGCACGAGAAAGGCGTCGGAGTTGGAGTTGGAGTCGGAGTTGCAGTTCGAGTTGGAGCCGTGCCCATTGTCTCTCACAGCGTATGCATCTGCATGTGGGCGGACACGGACGCGGACGCGGACCCGAACCCAAGCCCAAACCGAATGGAGCTCTCTCAACGGGTCAAAATGCCTTGGCCAGAAGGGTGTGACAACGTTTGTGGTGACTGCCTGTCGCTGGCTTCGATCTCTTTTTTTTCTTTGCTTTTTTGTGTGTGTTTTCGGCGCATGTGGGCTTAATTTATTTTGACTTTTGGCCATTTAACTCGAGATTTATCTCGGCCTAAACTATGCGCAAACATTTTGCGCAGAGACCCGACTCGCTGACGCGTGGATTAAATGTGCCAAATGACTGCGAGAGCCCCCTGGCGGATTTCTGTTAGCGGATTACTCAATGGGTGTGGTCCGAGCCCGTCTATTTCGGTGCCTGTCCAATGGAGTTGTCACCAAAGATGATTGAAAGCAACTCGGGAATTTGTTATGCACAAATATGGAATCAATTCATGATCATCCTCGACACACACAATCATTAATCATGTAAAGAGAACCCTACGGAATCAGCTTGGACTTCCATAAGCCGCTCAGAGTTACTTCCTGGTGAAAAGAAGGAAACAGCGAAAGGAATTTGAAGTCTAAGCAGGAAGTAGAAAACAGATTTTCCAGCTACAAAGAAAAAAACATTTGGGGAAATCTACTTTTAATTGAGGTTAGGAACAGCGCTCTTTCCCACACAACTTTCAGCTACAAAGTAACGAAAAAGTAAGCCCAAAAAGAGATCCAATAAATGCCCGAAATATGCTCCAAATTCCTGCCTTCAATTTGTCTTCCCAATTGAATTTACTTTCTTTCGAGTTGCTTTTCCCCCTCAATCCTTTCCACTTGAGTTGCATTTTCACTGCTCATCGCTGGCACATCGAGTGGTCCGAGAGTTCTTCAAACTCTGCTACCATAAGTAATAACTCAATCAGCAGCAGGCAGACAGACAGCCTCCAGATCGTTCGAATATCGTTTCCCACATTAATTATGAGACAATTAAAAGATGCTGCCGGGGCGGGGAATTCCACTGAATGGAACTGGAAGGCTGGAACTCGAAGAGCAGCAGAGCCCGCATGCCGACCCACAGCGTGGAAATTGCAGTCTTTCTCCCTCTTTCTCTTTCTTTCTCTTTCTTGCCTGTTGTTACGCATTTCCTCTCAGGTGTGCCACAAACAAAAGCGCCTGCGCGAAAGGTAGGTGCAGCAGCTGAGGAATCGGGATTAATGAGCAACAAAAGTGAGTGGGAAAATGGAAAGGCGCAACAAATAAGTCTCTCTCTCTCTCCGCTACGTGACGTTCGTTGCCAAGTGGCAAGAGACTTCTTCTTTTTGTGGCAAACTGCCGACGCACCTCGTTTTCCGGCTCAAAAAAACCAAACAAAGAGTTTCATAAATAGCTGCTGCTGCCGCTGCCGATGATCTGTGCACTGCATTTGCTACTGTTGAGGCACAACACAGAAACCCACGCAACCAAACGCTCCGCAGAGCTCCTCGCCCCTTTTTAATTGGAGACTTTTCAGAATAAATCAAAAAAAGTTCTCTCTGCTCTGCGCTGATTTGTTTGCAATTTAAATGCAAATAACGACCACCCCGGCGGACGGCAACAACAGCAACAAAATTGCAAAATTATAACTTAATTTTCGGCAGAGCGAAGCCGAAAGATGAAAATGCCTCGCAGCAAAAGTTGTGCGATGAGAAATGATTGGAGTGGGGGGGCATGGTGGATGGAGCCTGCCCCTAACCACAAGAAGACAAAGCCACACAAAGCGCACGAATGGGCAACCAAGGGGCATGATTTGTCTTCAAGTTGCAGCAAACTTCGGGCAGCAAAAAAAGAGCCAAACAAAGCAAAGAACGACTTGCGGAGTGACCTGTAAAATTCGTGAAAAAAGTACAGCAAATTGTAGCTAAAAAGCCGTTTAAAAATGACACAGAACCCAGCGTTTACTTTCAATGAAAAATGCCCACAAAATCTGCACCTGAACTTGCACATTCCCTGCCTCTGGCCTCCCTGCCCTGCGCCCTCGAAGAGCATTTCCAAGAAGCGCTTCTCTTTGTCCCAAAAACAACAAAGGCCCCAAGCCCAAAACCAATCCCCGAAAACTTGAAAAAAAAAAAAGCAAACAAAAAAGAAGTTATGCCACGCCGGTGTTCAGCAAATTTCAATCTCGGCTCAAAGGCAGGGCTCCAGAAGACTCTTCCGGGGACTCCGGGGGGGCAGGCAGCCAAAGGAGTGTGAGAGCAACCGAAGAGGTTGCACGTGCAGCATTGAAATGCGCCGCGCGTTTGGACCCAAAGGATCTTTGCCAAAGAAAAGAAGAGAAGAAAGAAAAAGAGACCCAAAACGATCGCTGGGTAAAAACAGAAAGACAAGCCGAAACCCAAATGAATTGAAAGAATTCCTGTGCCCAGTCGAGGCAAAAAACCCAAAGGCAAAACCTTCGACGAATCGTCTCAGATCAAACGCTGAGATAGCCATGGGCCCCGACAGGCCCGGACTCTGGAAACAAAAATTCTGCTTTGGCCTCGCTGTCCAGCTCCAGCCCTATATTACGATTTGAATTTCAGATTGAGTTTTAATAGCCGAAAGACCCAAGCCACAGCCACAGCCAAAGCCACACCTGCATTTGGTTTTTGTGTTACTTTTGGCAGCATTTTGCTTGCAGCCGCAGGAGATTTTTTCTAGAGCTTCCTCTGGTTTCGGGTGTGAAATCTGCACAAAGATTCTCCTCTGGCTGGCCCAAGAAATTCAATTTCACGCTTCTTTATTAATTGGCCAAGCTCTGGGCCGCACTTTTATATTTTTTGTACTCTTTTTTTTTAATATATTTTTTTGGAGTCGCTTAATGAGATTTCCCTTGGCAGATTTTGCTGAGTTCTTTTTTGAGTTTTGCCGCTGCGGCTCAGCGTTGAAGCGTTAATTAGACAAGCGAGATTTTCGATTTTGGACAGCAGAGAAAAAAAGAGTCAAGAAAATTGCCAGCAAAGTTGAACGGAGTGAAATTGTTGCGGGACCATCAAAAATCTGCAAGAAAAGCAAAATCTTTTTCGACACTTTTTAGTACCAGCAAAAAGCAATAAGTGAATGCAAATATTTATGCAGCCATTGATGAGTGCTGTTGCCGCTTCTGCTTGGGGTGTTGACAAGCGAGTTGCCAAAATGCTACCCAAACTGTGGGCTTGACGCTGCAACAAACTGTGGCGGCGGCACCCACAAAAGTCTTCGCCGCTGCGGCAGCTACCCAGAGTCTTCAGCTACTGTGTCGAAAAGCGTGAAAAGGAATATTTATGGCAAGCAAATTTTCATATATCGACAGCCCAGCTGCTGGCTGTGGATTTGATCTGTGCAGAGGCGTAGGCAGCATGATTTTAGGGTGTGGAAATCAGTCAAGAAAACGGCTAAGTAAATGGTTAATTAAGCAGCGAAAGAGCTGAGATTTAGCGCGTCATTTTTCAGTCACTTTTCACTACCTCCCAGCCGAATGTCAACGTAAATTTGAAATTCATTTCTGCTGGCCAAGTGCGTCCATCAATGGAGGGGTTTTGTTTTGGCCTTTGGCGGCAACCTAAATCAAAGGCTGGCGGGAAGGCCTGCGACATAATCGTAAATTATATGCGGAGAAGTTCGGTTCGTTGCCATTTTTGGGCATCTTTGGGCGCTCTCTCTCTCTCTCCCACTGACATGGCATGACAAATGGCCAAAATGTGCGACGGAAGTTGGCAGCCAGCAAGTCGGCAAAAAAACCTTTGAATCGCTTTTGTGCCATAGAAAGAGAGAGCGAGATTTTTCGTGGCATTTGCGACAGGCCCGACTGAGCTTTTCATTGATTGCAAATTTAATTCGCCTTCCCCCGTCCACCGATTGACAGATAAGCATCGAAAGGATAAGGCTGTGCCGGCAATTAAGCCAAAAACGAGCAGAGCACATCCATCGATCAGCAGTGGGTTTTTATTTGTATTCGTATCTTAAATAGAATTTGTATTTGCTGATCGCGAGTGCGGATAACATCAAATTTATTGAATTTAATAACGCGCCAAAGTTTATCGCAGGAAAAGTTGTTGTCAATTTAACAAATTGCAGACAAAACCCGAGCAGCCATGGGGACCCAGCCAAGCCCCCGACAAAAAACTGTAAGCCAGTTGGCCAGTTGGCCAGGCCCGGCCCGGCCGGGTCCCAGCGACAATGGAAATTTGCAATTGAATTCCTAGACGGCTAATAATGTCTTTGTGCACAATTGACGGCCAAGCGGACAGGCGTGCAAATGAATGCCAGCTCCTGCCTGCCCGCACCCTGGGACTCTCTCTCGTGCAAAGAATTATGTTACGAGCCAGGAGCTTAGCTTGGCGCACTCTGGGGAGAGATATCGCCAAGATCAATGAATCAATTAGCAAAACGAAATGAAAATGCAGTGGCCAGTGGGATGGTATTTATCAATGTCAGCTTTGTGCAGTTTTCGTATGCCCTAACAGCGGGTTTGATGATTTTTCAATGCAAGTTCAAGCTGGTCCGAGGTTTGGCAGCCACTTTGAGAGCAGCTTTAAAAGCTCTGCGGTTGCAGCAGCATTATGGGCGACTGGTGGGTTATGCCGCAGATGCTGATACTCATTTTATTTGGCATTAAATTGCAAGTAAACCTTTGCTTTAGTGTATTTTCTCATTCGGCCACCCAAAAATCTGTTTGGTTGGGGCAGCTGCTGCTGCTGCCACACGGGTGGCGGCATTAGTCAGCGCCAAAAACAATTCAATTGCGCGATAAGGAATTATGCATAATTCTATTCAATTTACAGTTTGACACTCACAACTGATGGAAGGGAGCTCGTCATCCAGCGACTGGAAGTGTGGCCTGCGGCTGCCTGGAACTTATGACCCAAACCATTGGCTTCTGCGGCAGCGATTGCCTTTCGATCAAATGTCGGGAGCAAACAACTGAAAATGCAACTGCAGCCGCACCTCGACTTGGCCATTGTCATCGCCATTGTTTGCCCCAAAGGTGGAGCTGTGGCTGTGGCTGTGGCTGTGGCTGTTTGCTGAGATTTTTCCAGTCAGAGCTGTCATTGGGCCAACATATGGGGCCACCTTTTGGTCAACACTCCCCTGAGCAAAAGCCACAATGGGCGGTTGACGCGGTGACGCAGCTGAAATCAATGCTGAGTGCGGGGTCCAGTCTGCTGGCTGGCAGCTGCTGAGTGACTTCCGCCAGCTGATGGCATGGCCCCCACTCACTATCTAGCGCGGGTTTTTCTTTCTTTTGCGCTTCCGATTTAACCACCTGACGGGAGTCAAGCTCCTCACCCCTCCTACTTTTGCTAGAGTGCACTGAAAAATATAGGGGAAGAATGTGCTGAAATTATTTACTCCGCAGCAGAAGAGCAAAGCACGCATATAACTGTAACGGGTAAGAGCAAGCACTGTAGTAAAGAGAAAAGAGAGGAGAGAGAGACAGAGACAGAGAGCTTGGAAGCGCTTTAAATCGTTCTCCTACTCGTGCTTCTCTTACCTCTGCTTCTGCTACTCCCCCTTCTCCTACTTTTGTATTCTTTTCTTGCAGTGCACTCCGACTTCACCTGGTTTCCACTTCCTCTTTACTCTTTCCCTCTTTACTTTGACTTCGACTGCGACTTGGTTTCGATTTCCTAATTCGCATGGGGCCACTGGCACTGGCACTCTCGCCCAAAAGCCATGCTTATGCACCCACCTCCCCCCTTTGCCAGGCTGGCGCTGCTACAATTACACAAAAAAAGTCATGCGGTACACCATGGGAAGCTCGCTCACCTCTCCACTCTCTCACTCTACTCTCCACTCCGCTCTCTCACTCCACTCTACGCTCCCACTCTCTTCTCTGCTCTGCTCTGCTCTGCTGTGCGGCGGGAAACCCACGAAAGTTGCTGGGCCGTGTCCGCTTTTCTGTTGCTGTTTTGCCTGGCATTGGTGTTGCTTTGGTCTCTGACTTTGTTTTAGTTTTGTTGTTTTGTTGTTTTGTTGCTGTTGTTGCCATTGCCTTTTGCTGTTGCCTCTTGCCGACTGTTTAGCGAAACAGGTGCGTTTTGCGTTTTGCAGGTGTTTCCCAAAAGCCAAACCAAGCCACCACCATGGCACCAGCGCCCCACACCCCACATGCTACCCGCCGCCCGCCGACCGATCCGCTGTTGCGGACTGTTTAGTAGTTACGCTTTACCGCTAGTTACACAAATTGCCAGCAAGTATTGCAGCAGCGCATTGCCCCAGCTCCCTCCCCCTGCAGCTAACCAGCGGCGCCAGTTGCTCATGCGCATTGTATTTCGTGTGAAAATCACAATTAAATGCGATTTTTATGCGCACCCCTCACCAAGCACTGCCAAGCGAGCAGCTCGCTTGTGGCTTTAGCTTTCATTTTGGACACTCCACGTAGAGCTACAAACTAAGGCACAAAGCACGGTAAGAAAAAAAGGTGAAGGCACTCAAAAGAGGGCGCTATCTGGAGAGATAGAACATCCAAAGAACTGGCTTGAAATTTAACAATAAATTTCGAATTTTCGCATGCACTTTTGTACTTTAGTCCTTCATCAAATTGCTTTCATTAATTTCTTTCAGTGTGTTTGCATAGGAGACTGGTGGCGGCATCTGTGAGGAATTGCACTTCGTATTCGGGTTCGTTCGTGTTTTCAACTTCGGGCTGGGACTCAGCTGTCAGCTGCGTTGTTGGAAATGTCAGCTTGACAATTATTATGTCAAAATTTTCCGGCACGGCCATTGGAAGTCTCTCGCAACGCAGAGTTTTGCTGCTTGCTGCTTGCTGCTTGCCCGCGCACAGCTGTTGACTGCTACACGAGTTTTTATGGTAATTCAAGTTTCACTGATTTCTCGTCTCTCCAGCGACAGTCCGCACCCAAAAAAACAGCAACAAAGTGCTCGAGAGTTGAGTGAAAACCGCGCAGGGGGGCTGGGCGAGGCTCGACTCTCCTCTCGGCTCTGGGTACGGGACGGGACCAAGGTGCGCGCGCTAATTGCGCGTGGGGGCCAGGCCGGCCATTGGCTATGTCGCGTCCGGACGTATCCCCACCCCGATCTGGGGAGCGCTCTGCAAACAATTAGCGCATTCCATTGTTGGTCCCCCGTAGTCCCCCAAGTCGCGGGGATCGTTGGCCCCCAGTAGACAATGCATGGGAAACGCACACACTCGAGTTTTTCTTTTCGCTTTAATTTGAGATTTTGTATGAAACACCCTTGCCGGCCAGGGGGGTACTTTAGTTGGTGAAAACTCGAGCTGAAAATTAACAAAAATTTAGGGATAAATATGGTAATGTGAAGAGGAAACCATTTCCAGTCTTAAAATCATCCCGAAAACTTTACAAAATTATTTATTTATTCAAAAATTTACCTCGAAAACAATTTAATAGCTTCAGAAAAAATTAAAAATTCGCAGCCAAAAAATACCTTCAATAACCTCAGAAAATTCTTGTCATAAGCAAAAATTCGCATAATTTCCATTGATTTTTGCTCATTTTTTAGCTTACAAATTTCTTTGAAAATTCCCTAAAAGTAAACACCTTTCTCCCAAATTTTTACAGAGCATCCAGGGCTCCATCAAACCTCCCAAAGTCCCACCATAGCTATTTAGTTTTTCGTGTATTTTTTCTCTGCTGTTGTTTCGCCTAAGCCAGGGGCCCAATCTGAATTGACATTTGAATGGGGCGACTGGCACCGAGCGACTCCGCAACCCGAGACGAGACTAGTTGCAATTGCCAATTGGTCATTGCATTGTAGCGGCAATCATTAACGCTAATAGGCACACAGATAACTGAGAGAGAGAGAGAGGGAGATGTGGGATGCAGCTGCTGGGCAAAACCCAAACCAAATCCACAGCCGGAATAGGTCCAGTCGAACGGTCAAAACTGTCGCCCGAAAAGAAGTCTGGACGTTTCTCCAACGGTTATTCGCACACGTGCAACAACTGGCCCTTTTGGGTCAGCTCTACCTGCCTCTACCTCTCAGCTGGCTGACAGTTTGCGTGAGAAAACTCGTTCGTCTGCCCCCAGAGGCATTATCATCCACAGCCATTGTGTTGTTTCTAATTCGTTGCACTTGTTTGCACTTGGGAAACGTGTGTGTTTCCCTGAGAGTTTTCCCAGGTAGTTGCACAGAACCCACCCCCAAGCAGAACCAGTGAAAACCAGAAAAACGCAAACTAGACGTAATAATTTGTTCCATTTTGCAATTTATTAAGAGCTAAAAATTGTAGTTTTTCTTCTTTTACGCTTTTTAATCATTCTTCTTCATTTTTCAAAGATATATGTATATTTTTTTCGCATTCATTTGATCCAGAGGTTTTTTCGATTATGACAATAGAGCGCTTGCCGAAACGAGAACACAAAAATCAGAGTCTGACATTCGACTTTACGGATCGTAAATCATAATTATGCTAAAAAAACACTTTGTACAAAGTATGCTACAGATCACAGAACATATATTTATGTATATATATATATATTTATAGGTGTGTTTGCTTTTAGTAATTATTATAATGCAGTTATTCGTTAAGTCGATAAAACAAAAAGGAGGAAGTAAATCGTTTGAAAAGTATTTATGAGGTTTGCTTGTGTTTTGAGTGGAAATTAGTGTTTAAGCTTTTAAACACCGAATTTGATATATAAATTAATGAAATCTGAATGCTTTGTTTGTGTGTGCTGAGTGGCTTTGTTGGTGTTGTTGTTGTTGTTGTTGTTGAAGCTAAACATTAATAGGAAGAATCATTCATGTCACTTGTTTTTTAGTTTTAAAATTAATAGGAAAATCATTGCTTGAAAATTAGAATTAAATTTTATGCCCGTTTTGTTTTGCCATTTGAATGCATTTCATTTATTTAGTTTTTTTTTTTTTGCTTCTTTAGGTGTAATATTATTTAATTGTATTGCTGATCTCTGTGTTTGTTTTGTTTGCTTTGCATTAGTAACATTTTCGTTTTTGTTTGTATTGTTTAAAGTTTAAACCAAAACAAAACTAAAATTAGGAAAACATAAAAAATTGTTCAATCAATTTTTAAGCAAGGGTTTGGTTAAAAAAAGGGGGAAAAATTAAATTGTTTAAAGCTTTGCCAAGTTTTTCTTTCTTTCTTTCTTCTTGTCTCCATCATCGTTATCATCCTCTCCCGCTAATAGTTAGTGTTTAATTAATAATTATAATTATAATGCCCTAATGCTAGGTGTGTGTGTGTGTGTGTGTTGTGTGTGTGTGTGGTTATATTCCTTCCTTTCATTCTTACTTTCTATCTGCTACATGTGTGAAATGCCTGAGCCGCTCTACTCGCCCTCGCCCTCGCCCTCTCTCTGTTTCTCTCTCTCTCGCACACTCTATCGTTGTGTGTTCCCTGCGTGGGAGAGCGAGTGCTGGACAGCTGTTGGAGAGTTTTACATTTACGTTATTCTTAGATGCGTGTGCTTGGTTATATATTTTATGTGGAGATCTCTTCACACGAAGGTTGCTGCGAGTGGCGTTGACTGTACTTGCACTGTGGCTCTAATTACACTCGGTATATATCGGTACTGATTATGCATTTAGTTAATAATTGTTTATAGGTTCCATAGGTTCTTCTCCCTCTGGCTGCTGTTTAGTCAGCCTGCTGCTTACGACTGCCTGCTGTCTTTCTCCGCTTCGTTCGCTTGCTGCAATGACACAGAGAGGAGGGAAAAAACACACAAATTAGTTTTTCATTTACAATCATTTATATATAATAATAATTTGTTAACTATAATAATACATCTCAATCACACACATTCATTGCCCATTCCACTAATCATCGATTTCAACATTCCATTCTCACATTCAACCCACTGTACCCTCTGCCTGTTCTCACTCCCTCTCTCTCTCTCTCTCTCTTATCATTAATTGATCTGTGGATGTGTGGGGGGTGCAAAGAGGAGGAACCCGAAGAGGCGCCAAGAACATCAACCGAGCTGTCACACATGCTTGTTTGTGTGACTTCTCTCTATCCTCCTATTCTCCTTTACTGTTCTCCTTGTTACTGCTTTACTGTTGTTGGATTGACCGCAGCACTGGGCGCGAGGGCAAAGGCAGGATCAGTCGCGGGGAGTTCACTGTTCGGCAGGGGCAGGGCAGGCAGCACAATGTAGAAAGCGACGGACCGAATGGCGGCGTCTGGCGCACAGCTGCGCGGCGCGAAAACGTACAAAAAAAGAAACGAAACGAAACGGCAACAACAACAGCCAGCAGCCGCAGCCCACAGAGAGAGAACATTTTGAACACGTGCATTTCTTTTTACAGTTCTCTTGAGTCTCAGTATGTCTGTGTGTGTGTGTGTGTGTGTGCGTGTTTTCGAAAGAATTTTCGTTGCTGTTGTTGCTTTTGTTGGATGTGGTGACACATCAAACGCTTTGTATGTGGGGCGTTTAGGTTGGGTCCCGTCCCGCCGCAAGATGCAGATGTTTTTGCAACAAGCAATAAACAGCATTACGCACTCAATATGTACTCGAATGAGAGAAAGGGAGTGCGCGAGAGACCTCCGCAAAGGTCCCCTTGGGAGAGATCTTCGATAATTAATCAAAAGTTAATAACTTTTTGGGGCCCACCCAAAAGGCATCGGCGAACATTTGTTAAAATTTCATTGAAAAAAAAAAAGAGTAAAAATCGTTGTATATTCAACCTGTTTCTTAGGTTTTGAACAAATTTTTTGCCAGCATCATTAATAACAACAAAGCGAAGAAGCGAAACAAAGGCAGACGGCCAAAAAAGAGCGCTAATGAAGTAAGAAAAAGCAACAACAGTAATATCAAGGTGGAGACACACAGACAGAGATGGAGACAGAGACAGAGACAGATGATTCCCCCAATTTCAAATTCCGTTTTCAAGCTGGCCTGTGCGTATGTACATATATGTATGACAGAGTACACACACATGGGTATATAGAAATGTCTGTGCACATGTATGAGTATGTGAAATAAATTTAAGTATCTGCAGGTGTTCATTTAAAACACATCATACAAACAACAAACAGAGGAAAAAAGGCCGCGAGAAAGAAAAAAAATTAACAGCTACGTATAGGCAACACAAAAGAAAGAAACGGAGGATGGCGACACAAAAACAGCCGCAGAAATACACAGAGAGTGAGAGGGCAAAAAAAAACCGACACTGCCTACACGGGAAAAAAGTCAATCATTCACAGCACAGTACAGACTTTGAAAATATTTCAATTTATTTCTCTCGGTGCATGGAATTTGGATATGGAAGCTCCCTCGCCTTGGAATTAACATTAAAGAAATGTCGCTCGGGCAAATGTAAATTTTGTTGGCTTGTCCTTCCACACACACACACACACACACACACACACACACACACACACACACACACATGCAGACACGCTACCCATGACAATTGACAATTTCCTGATGAATGAGGTCACTCAAACGAATCATTCGCCCCACATTCTCACATTCTTCTTCTCCTTCATTCCTTTCCACACTTACCGTTGCTAAACTGTTGGCGAGTTGTTGCTGCTGCTGTTGTTGTAGCTGCTGCTGCTGTGGCTGACCTGGCGCCAACAGCGTGTTGGGACTCTGACGATCGCTGAGGGGGAGACGGGCTGCGGGACTAGAGATTTTTGCCAGCTGCTGCTCGGCGGCCAGACGCTGGGCGAGCAGATCATCGGCATCGGCCTCGTCGCCGTCCTCCATGTGCTGCATCTCATCCTCCTCGCTGTCATCTGGCATGTTAGCGGCGGCGGTCAGCGCAGCCGCCGCATCGAAGTTGTTCATCTCCGGATGTGTCTCCAGCTCCGTTTGGAGGTCGCAGATGTAGTCGATCACATGCTGGATGATCTCCAGCTTGGAAAGTTTGCGGTTCTTGGGCATGAAGGGCACCAGATCCTTCAGCTTGGAGAGATACATCTTCATTTCAGCGTTCTCGCCGTCGCCCCGGTGCGGCGGGTGGCGCGCAATGCGTCCATTGGGGCTGATGCCCGGCATGCCGGAGGCACCTGTTTGACAGACGGCCGTCAGGGACTTCATTCTGGAGATGATTGCTTTACGCTCCTTGAGTAGAATTTTGGCGGATTTAACACGGTCGTACCGGTTACGGGCGAGGTTGGACAAGTTGGGATTTACGTTTTTGGTTTTTTTCTTGCGAGTTTTGTTGCGTGTTTGTTTTTTTGGTACTTTTGCACGAAACTTCACTTTTATTCTCTTTTTGCACTTTTCCGTACGGCCAACAAAAAAACACTTTAATCCAGCGTGTTTAGTTGCTTTATGCGTATTCGATGACTTGTCAAAATCAATTTGAATTTTCAAAATCACAAGTCAATTTATTCCTCTACTTCTCTTGCTGCTTCGTTTTCTTTTTCTGTTTTCTGTTTTGTGAGCTTTTGAATTTGTTGAATTTTTTGAACCGAATGAGCGATGTGCGTGCCTTTTTATACTTGCTTCGTTTTCTCTGTTTTTGCTTATCAACCAGGGAAATACTCTCCTCTGCTAAATGGTCTGGGAAATCCTCTCCTGTGTCTGGGAAATCCTCTCTTTTGAACCGAATGAGCTCGCTGCGCGCCTTTTCATACTTGCCGAGCGCGCGCACGAGAGGCGGAGTTTCGTCGGCTACGAACACGAGAGAGCGGGAACAGCTGCAGTGGAGAGTTGATACAAGTACACCGATTACGCTGTGGAGAGCGTGCACAGCGAGGGGTAATATTGTGAGAGAACACTGGACTGTATATTGAAATGGTGGATGAGTTGCATTGGATCGGCATTTTGTCAGGCGGGGAAGTGTGTAGACCGAAAGGGTTTTGTAGAGTGATGTTGGGTGGAGAGTATATTCTGGAGTGTTGATATATCTACAAAATAATTCCTTGCCGAGATTTGCTTCTTGTTGAAATATTGTAGGGGCTGTGGAATTCAATTTATTCTAGAATTTCGAGGTATGTTGTATTTTATTGGAGTATTTATATTGTTTTATTAGAATGCACATATAAGGAAGCCTTTCGTTTGAAAGATATTCCACCAGCATCCACTTGCAGTCATCATCCACAGCTTAAAAGTGTCTCTCCACACCATCCACTGGCAGATCAACCTCGCCTTAAACAACTTCCAGCTTCAGACACTTCTTTTCAAACTTCCCCTTCACAACAGCTTCCACTCACCACAGTCCATAAAAATCTTAGCACTGTGGAAGCCAGCTTCAGTACACGCTCTCCACTAGCATCCACAAACTCTACACGCACAAGAGCATTCTCTACAAGATGCTCGTGTTTGTACAGTTTTTGCCGAGGGGTAACTGGCCTGCGATTGGTCGGCTGCATTTATTAGCTCTCTAGCTCGTCAAAATACGAACGCTCTCAGTTTTAGTGTTTCTTCTGTTTCTCCCTCTCTCGTCTTGTTTGCTTTTCTCATGTTTTTTTTTCGTGAATGGGAATGAAAATGAATGAAAAGTGGTTTCTGTGGTGGCAAAAGGTTTTTAAAAAAACGAAATAGAGATATGCTCAAGGGGGTGGGAAGGAAGTGTTGGCAACAACTGAGAGATTGATTAATTAGTTTATGAATATATCATTTATTTATTGCCAAATTAACTGCGGCTGGTGGAGTGTGTAGTGCTTGATACGTGGTGTTGTTTATCATACCATCTGGACAAACCTTTTCTTTGGCTTTTTCTTTATCAGCAATCCCAATCCCCAAACCCAAAACTATATATATAGCCCATATGTTCGTTCATCTTTCATTTTGTTTGAACACCTGCATCTCGGGCAACACATTTGGTGTTCATACCGAAAATCTATCGAAAATATGAATTCTCCGTCAAGAGAAAGTCCGTAATCCGTTTCATAATTGTCAGCATTTAAAGAGTAGCCCCCGACTTTTGCGCTATCTTTGTTTCTCCCTCTCTTATCTAAATTTTGGTTTATGGTATCTTGAACGGCTCTGCTCTCAAGTGCTTCAGTGTGTGGCGTCGGCGCCCTGCCTGACTTTTCTCCCGATGTCGTTGCGGGGTTTCTGGTGGGCAATGCCAAAGAGATCACGATCGTATTACATGTGGGGCTCTTAGCTCACTCCCAACCCGAGACCATTGAGGAAATTGTGAAAATGTTCATTGAGGCGTTCGTTTCGTTGTTTGTGAAAAATGACACGTCTCTGGCTGAGTCTGGCGTTCGCTTTCGATTGGATTGGAGCAGAAAAATGAATGAACTCTTGGGTTTCTTATGTTTGTATTGTTTGTGGTCTCTCTCCCTCTCTCTCTCGAGGCTCCCATGTCTCTTCGCGTAATTCCTTGGAATT
Organism: Drosophila guanche; assembly: GCF_900245975.1. Taxonomy (NCBI): domain Eukaryota; kingdom Metazoa; phylum Arthropoda; class Insecta; order Diptera; family Drosophilidae; genus Drosophila; species Drosophila guanche. The sequence continues at coordinate 3,068,003 of NW_022995754.1, forward strand.
TTCGTTGTCCCCACAAGGTGTTGCATGAAATACAACAGAAATGCATGTTCCGTAACCAAAATATAATTAAAAAATGCTGGCAAAAAACCAACAGAGTTCAAATTTCCCAGAGAACAGCATACAAAAAAACAAAAGAGAAAAAAAAAACGAAGAAATACCGATCATAATTTTATGACTTTCTGAGATTATTTGCCTTGGCAGGAGACTGGAACCGAAGCTTACTTTACGACTCGTGGAGTGTTTCGCCTGAATGACAAATGAGCAGAGCGACGGACCCAGAGAAGAACGAGCCAGCAACAGGTTAAAGAGGGGCAAATGAAAGAAAAAGGCAAACAGCAAGAGCAAGAGCAAGAGCAAGAGCTGGGAGTGAGAAGCGAACGTGTAGATACCCTGGAAGAGGGATTTTTGTAAGTTATGAGAGGTTTGTGGTAAGGTATAAGCTGATGTAGCAAAAATATATTAAAATAATAAATTTGCAGACAAAAATTATGGCAATTACTGCTGCAGCTTCCTTTCTGTTACACAAAACATTGGGTTAAAATAATGCCACCAGCAGGAGTACCCTCTTGCAGGGTATGTCCAGCGTGCAAGGTGAAGATTTGCAAGCCATAGAAACTTTGTTGAGAGGATGCAATGAGCTCGAGAATGGAGATGGAAATGGGTATGGGTATGGGTATGGGGTATGAGGATCACATGTCAATCAGCGCTGCAGAAGAGACGCGCGCGGGAAGCCCGAGGTACTTGTGGAGATGGCGTTGCAGATATGCAGCCGCATGCCGCAAGCCGCGTGCATGGCATGCTGAAATCCAATACACGTCCCGTCACTCATCCCGCTGCGAAGTATCCACTGCCGATCCAAGTGGATCTGTAGACATATCTAGTTAGGCAGCCATTAAAGGGCTGCTCTCCGCCCTGTCAATCTCTCTCTCTCTCTCTGGCCTGGCCTGGTGACATTCCCATTAATGAATTTCGCAACGGAATTCGGAACCGTTTTTGCCTTTTGCTAGTTTATTTATAAACATATTTTGCATATGGCTGCAGATGATGATTGCAGATTGCCATCCATTCATCGCTTCGGATCGGATCGGATCGGTCTTTGCTGTAGCCGCATCCGGCCGCTGTCCATGTCCCTGGATGCTTTTTTTTGTTGCTGTGTACGGTAACTGAATACTAATTCCATTGCGAAAAAAAAACAGACGAGTAAAGCAGAAAAAAAAAACGCTTCATTGAGGCGTCGCTGATCGGCTGAGCTTTTGTTTATATTCTGTGCCCGCCTCCTCGCGCGCTCTCTCTCTGCCTCTCTCTCTTGCCGCTCCCTCTCTGGCTGAAAACAATAAACGGAATTGCGTGGGAATGGGAACTGAAACAGAAATGATTTTTTTTTCGCTGTTGTGTGTTTACCCAAGGGTTGTGATCGAATTGGTATGCGCAATGTCAGCACAAAACTGGGGACCTCCTCAGTATAGAAGCCACCCATGTGGCATATGTAATTGAAGGCGATTTGGGTACAGTACGCACACACAATGGCAACAAGGTCCACAAATGAGGAATAAGTGGATTACATATTGACTGAAGTGTGGGATAAGGCAATTCCATTGTGTATGAAATCAGCATGCAATGGGATTATGGGAGATTACTTATTAAATTGGTGTGCAACGATCTAAACTTTCACTTAAGATCTACTGGCAAAGGCTACGATATCTATAAACAGAGTTGCGATACGGTTGGCTGGCGTATCTTTCTAAGAACAAGCTGGTCAAGGGTTAAGCCACATTAATCGTGTCTCTATCTTAAGGATTCCCCATAAATAAACATCCTCAAGGCACACTCATTTAATCAGTAATTCATTACAAAACCCATTCGAAAATCATTTATTTCTCTCATTTTTCATTCGTTGCAATCAGACAGCCAGGAAGATATATTAATGGGTTGTCCGACTAAAGAGCAGTTAATGTCCCGCAATGTAAATGTCTATTAGTCAAGCGCCGTGCCACAAAGGAGCAAATGGAAGCCGAATAAAAGTCGAAACATTGAAACCGAACCGAACCACTCACAAGGAGGTGGAGGAACGAATTCGAAGGCGAAGCCCCGAATGCGACGCTGACAAATGTCAAAGCGAGAAAACAGCAGCAGAAGGCAAATGAACTTCTGTCAAAATAACCCCAGCCCTGCGTTTACACTACAGTGGGAACAAAAAAGGACACTCGGCGACAAAGGACGCACACAAAGGATCATTCGATGGAAGCCAAAATGCGGATTGTGTGCAGCCGGCAGAGAGCCAGAGAGAGAGGAGAGGCGCGGCGCGGCAGAGTGTGTTTTGTGCGCCAGCCAGGTGAACAGATCAGATGCGATTAGGGATTATTATGCTATTACGCAGGATACGATTAACAATGCGCGACTCTGGCAGAGCGAGATCCAGACGGCTGCCGCAAAAACACAAGGATAACAACTGCGCCGCCGCACGCCGTCGACACACAAATGTTGTACATATGTATGGCTGCAGCACAACAACAATTCCCGTTCCCGTTTCTCCATCGATCTGGTCTGGGAATTATGTTTATAGGCAAATGTCCCTTCACTCTCTCTCTCTCTCGCTAAAAACGGTACCGGTACCGTATGTGTACTTTTGCTACCCTAATTGAGTGGAAAAACGTCGTCAAGGGAGGGGATGGACTGCGGCAGTATGCATCTGCGGGACGAACTTCAGCCGGCTGCCGTTATTTGTATTGCATTTTACCGTTTGTCCACACCGGGCTTTTTTACACACTCACACTCAGCGCCCTCCCCTCTCTGGCTGTACCTTTGCCTGCTGTTTTGGCTGCGCTGCATACGGTTCTGGCGCTGCCGCTGGCGTGTTAATTGGGAACAGCTGATAAAGAGAGCGGCGCTGGGCATCTACATTGCATTCATTTCGTTTTGAATAAATAGTTAATGAGAGCAACGGGAACAAATTGATGAGAAAATGATGAGCGCCTGCATTGGCTACTTAAGCGGGCGGGTACAGCTGATTGTGAGAGCGGGCGGCATGATTAATTCGTTTAAGCTGAGCTGAGTGGCAGAGATCGCTGCCTACATGCTGAGCAAGCTTTTGTTGTCATTTGCCTATGGAGAAGAACAGCAATGTGGAAGTGAGAGTGGGAGAGAGGGAGATGGAAAGTGCTGTTCGAAATCGAGCATTGAGCTTGCACATCAAATGACGTGCTGAGAGAGAGAGAGAGTGAGAGAGAGTCTGACTGTCAAACTGTGGTGAGAGAGAGAGAGGCTTCCAATGCTGAGCGTGCTTTTGCAAGAAACAGTTAAAAATGACTTTTGAGCATTTATTGCTTTCGTCTGATATAATTTGAGTGCATTTTGCCAGCTGCGCAATTAAGAACCTTTAACTAAACGAAATAAAATGCCTTATCGAAGAACTAAAATCTCACTTTACGCTAAAATGAGAAACTGCGAACCATCTCTAGCCTGGTGCACCATTTCTTACATTAGCAAATAGAAAACGGCGCCCGGACCCCGTCTAGACGGTGCTAATGGCTTTGGCAGGGACAGCGACAGCGACAGCGACAGAGGACCCTTTCGAGTGTTGTGTTGCCAAAATGAGTCATTTGCTTGGTGCAACTTAATTAGTAGGCCCATGCCACAGACGCGATGCACTGACACTTTGCCACAGGTAGCCAGCCAGTCGATGCACAAATATTATTGCCACAATGCGCTCCTCTGCGTCACAACACACTGCACCTCCTCCCCACCACTCACACTCTCTCTCTCTCTCTCTCTTTCGCCCTTTTTTCGCACAAAATCTCTGCAGGTGGCCGTTCCCGGTTCGTTCCCGAGAGATTCCAGATTCCCGGATTCCAGTGTCTGTTTTTCGGTTTTTGTGTGCGTTTCGGCCTCGTCAATTTGTCGCCAGTTTGCTAATTGCCGGCATTTTTCCCCGACTACTGCTGCTGTTGGCCCTGCTGTTGGCCCTGTCATATGTTTGGCATGATGGATGGACATGTACCCCGCACCCCCGTCCAAATGGCTTCCTGAGCTCGGCTTAAGCAAGGAAAAAAGAGCCAAGATGACTCTGCTGCTGATAAGTGGCTTCCAGAGCGTGAAGCCTGATGATGTCTTAACCATAAGCCGAGGGCCACTCAAGGGTTCTATAATTTGGCAGAACCCTCGACAGTTAATTATGTATTTTGAGTGGATTTTCACTGGCAAATAAACCAAATTAAGAGTCAAATAATAACAGCAGAAATGTGGCCCTAACCACAAGATCTTCCAGATATGTTGTCAAAAATAAGTCACATTTCATATTTGATTTCCCATGGAAACTCCCCAGTCAGCCCGAAAGACTATTGGGAAAATCTCAGCCAAAAATCCCTCAATGCCCACATAAATCTTTCCTCGCGCGATGCGGGTTCTGCTTCGGGTTTCTCTCCTATCAGCTGCAAAAACTTTCTGTTCGGGAGATAGATAGAGAGAGATATGCCACAGCTGCTTGAGGCATTCCGCGCACATGTCCATGCCATTGGTGCCATACGTGACCGTGCCCGTTGCCCGTTGCCCGCTGCCAGTTGGCGATCTCATTGAGATTTCTTGGGGTTAAAATGTGAGGAGAAGAAGGCGGTGGTGGCCATGTGCTGCTCTTCATCATACAGCGAGGCGGCTGCATGCCATAAAATGGACGTCAAGCGAACTGGTTGCCACACTCTGGATGATGCTACAGCCGCCGGCTGCATTGCATGTGTGCAACATCAGCAGCATATGGCCGCATAAAAGGGGGTTGCGCGGGGCAGCGGCAGGCAAACAAACGTCCTTGCCACGAACAAGCGTAGCAGCAGGAAGCGCACTCATAAAAACTTGAATGATCGACACGTGTGCAGAATTTCCGCGATCAGCAGCAGCAGCAGCAGCATCGGGAATTGGAGACAGAGCCAGAGCAATCCCCGAGGCAGCTGTTCCATTCCATTCCTATGGCTGTGACCACCAAAAACGGTAGCAGCCGTGCAACTTTCTATGATGCCTGGCCGTGCCCCTTGCTGCAATCAAACGCACCACAGAGTCGCAGGCAGCTGCCAATGCCGATGGACAGAGCAGACGCAGTGCCTGACTTTCATTAGCATTTCTAACGGCCAACGCAGCTGCCAAAGATGGTGCCTGATCCACTCCACACACAAGAGGACGCTGGACGCGAACTGGATCGATCCACAGACCGGGGACAAGGTGAAATCTGTACCAGAAATGCACAGGGAGAAAGCTCAACCCCATTGAAGCTCTCCTTTTTGCTGCCCGCTCTGCCATTTCTCTCAGTGTCTCTGGTCTTGGTCTGCATTTGCGTTGGAAATATTTTTAATTGCTATTGGAATTTTTCCATGTGCGCGCCTCTCCATGGACATCTGCGGTAGTGGAGCGAGAGTCCAACCAACGGTGGCGTGTGGGCTGCCAAAACCGTAACGCAGCAGTTGGCAGCTGCGTGACAATTGCCCAGCTTGTCCGGCCAATTCAATTAGGCCAAGAGCAGGCTCAGTGCCTGAATTGCTGCCGCTGACCGTTTGACATAATAACTGGCCACATTAGCAGCAATTGGCATTGGTCAATTAGCTTTTTTTCTGCTCTCTCTCTCTCTCTCTTAAGCTCTCTCTCCCTCCTGCAACGCTTGTCGCGCTTTTCCTTATTTGCAACATTCATTGACACCTGCAATTGTTGCAGAAGCTGCAGCAACACTGAGTCTAGCCACTGGATGTTGCTCTTGCTGCTGCTGCCTGTTGCTGCTGCTGTCGTGTTCATGTTGCTGATTGGCAATCAATTTGTTGTCAGTTTTTATGATTCGCAGTGCGTCAATGTCATCTAACTGTTTTTAGCTTCTTTTTTTTTGCTAAGTCTCTTGGCTGGTAATTTATGATGTTGCTGCCACAAACTGCAACTGCCACAGCAAACAGCAATTAACACTGCCGCACGGTTTTCGGTGGCATCCGCTTGCTGTAACAATGCCAGACAGCGCCATGTGGGTGTTGCAGTGGCAACTACGACTCGTACTTGTGTCTGTCGATTGCCGGCGCGTGTTGCAGACATCCACAAGTTTTAGCCAGCTCCAACGTCCAACTGTCTGTCGGGGCTCTATTGCCCAGACATATGGCCAAGATAAGCGGCATAATTATGCAAATTTGTTATAACAATCAACAGCAGCAGCAGCAGCAACAACAACGACAGCCAGCAGCCAACAGCCAACAGCAAACAGCAAACGACGACAGCAACATTTTATGGGCAACGTTTTAATGCCGTCAACAGCAATTGCATTTGCCATTTATGGGGCGTTAGAATTTAAGTTACAACATAATCACTTGTGATAGTTTTTTTAATTTATTTGTGGCGAGCAATTCACAGTAATATTTCAAGAGATTTCCCTTCACATATTGAGCAGAATATAATAAAATTGTTGCTTGTGAAATTAATGTTCTAGGGCGTAAACAAAGCCTTCATAAATCGCTGCTGGGCATAATAAACATGCAGCCGAAGCACTCTGACGGCAACATTTGAATACAAACATTGACAATTGACAGACTACGAGGACAGGGACGTGGATGGAGGGACATTGGGCAGCAACAAATCAATCGCAACAAGTGGGAGAATGTCGGACAATTGATAGTAGAAGCTTTTGATGCACTTTCCTAGAGCTTTCAGCAAATGGAGAAAAAGTTTCATATACATTTTAATAGAGATATTCTGATCACAACTAATACAAATCTTCAGTAAATGTTGCAAACACCTTGTACAAATAATCATACCCTCCTTAAAGTGAACACAACAATCCCATTGATATGGGATCTGAATTCATTGGTGCTTTGGACATGGCTAGGAGCTGGAACTCTGACTGGTAGTCTGGCCTGTGACTACGCATGCATAAATGCCTTTATAATCATTTCGTTGAACAAAATTTAGACGTCACTCGGCTGTCAGCTGGGGCTGCTTGATCGCCTGACGAGTGGAACATGTGGAGGATGCAGAGAGGCAATGGGATTGGTTCGGGTCGGATGAGTTTTGGTTGGAAGAGCAGACAGCACAGCACAGCACAGCACAGACATAAGGAGCAGGAGCAGAAGTCAGAGCACCAGATCATGTCCATATTTGCATTTTTGAAATGACACATGGAAATTTTTGTTGTTTTGCAGCAGCAGCAGCGGCCGGCCAACAGATTGACAGCAGCTGCAACAGACTGACGACAACAGCCGCAGCAGCAGCAACAATGACAACCAACGGCCTGGAATGGTAAGCGAAAGTCGTGCGCAAATCCGAGCAGAGCAAAGCAGGCGACAACATATGGATATACCTACTATGTGTGTATATGCTATATGGCTATGGACCGCTTGTTGCCAGAGATAATTGCTGTCGCATATTTTCAACGTCCACTTGTTGTCGCCGTTCCAGCCACCGCAGCAGCCAAAGACAACCGGCTGCCAGCTTGGTAACATGTGTTGCACCGCTCTCACCGCTGCCTGCCCATATTCGGACAACATGTTGCAATCTCCTCCATGGCCTGTGGCCGGCCGCCCGGCTGTGCAAATATTTGGAAGTTCCTCCTGATAGCCGGCTATAGGAAATTACTTTACGAGCCATCCCATATGCCATCCACAATCCACAAGCATGTTTTATGCATTCCGCTCCACTGTGCCGGCAAGTTCAATGTCTCTGGGAGATGAGAACGAACGGAGAGAACAAAACACCAACACGCGAGAACAGCGCAGAAAGCAGAAAGCAAATGAGCGCAAAAACGGACAAACAGACAAACTTGGAAATTGTTCCAGCAAAGAGCGGCAGATTGACTTGATTAATCCACTGCCATGTGTTCTCTCACTAAATGAATAGCAAAAATTAGACTAGCCACTTACTCTGCCAAATTCAATTTAATTATAAAACTTCACTAAACAAACGATAAAGAATCAACTTCACGGTCCAGCAAATTCAAGAACAGAACGAAAATCAGTGGAAGACAAATAAACGGCAATTGTTCCAGCAGAGAGAAGAAAAAACAACCGATAGAGGTCGACTTATTGAATGCCCTCTAATAGGCGAATCATCCACAAATTGCATTGTACAGTTTAAAAGGACTTACTCTACGACTTACCCGAATCAAAACACATTCACTCGACAAACACATCCACAATTCTTTATTACCTGCACCAAAAACACACAAAAAAACAAAAGAAAGGCAACAGCGCCCACATTGTCACGCACGCCGAACCGAGAATTCACTTAAGTTTTTGCTTTGCGAGAGAGCGACATTTTGAGAGAGCGTAACACAAAAGTTGTTCGTTCTCTCTGCGCGGTTTTTGTTGCTGCAGCCGGTCGATTTTTTACAGTTTGTATTTAAAAACGCAGGAACATGGACATGCACAGGCTGATCGCTGAAGTTAGGCAATGGCCGGCTCTCTGGGATTCCTCCCATGCGGACCACTCCAACCGCCTGGAGACTCAGCGCCTATGGAACAACGTGGCCGAAGTGTTGGGTTGTAATGGTGAGTAGCTGATTGGCGCTGCCCTGCCGGTTGCTTATATCATCGCTGTTTACGCTCTTTTTCTTGCCCTGGAACAGTGGATTTGTGTCGCGCCAAATGGAAGAATCTACGCTGCAGCTATCGCCGGCACAACCGCCGCCAGAGCCTGAGCAAGCAGCAAGCCGCACCCTCCCCTGTCCATCAGTGGTCCTATGCCGAGGAAATGGACTTCCTTGGCAATATGCAGCGCCGTGACAGCAGCACAAACGAGGAGGATGACGGGGATGTGAAGAAGGAAGCGGCGTCGGACCATTGCCCGGATTCGGGCATGTCGTTTAAGAGAGAGACTATTCCGGCGGACGAAATGGAGGCGGACAACGATGCACTGATGCAGGAATTCCAGAATATGGCCACGCCTCAGGCCCTGCGACGGCTCTCGCAGAGCATATCCCTGGCCAGTGCCGCCGCCGAGGAGCGGTCCATGCCGCAACAAGCGTCCCCATCCCCGTCCACTAGCGGCTTCGGATTTGGACAAGGACTGGGACAGGGACTAGGACACGGACTTGGCTTGGGCATGGGCATGAACATGGGAACAGCCGTGGCAGCGGCGGCGGCCAGCGTCTGCCAATGTGCCAAGCGCGTGGACGAGCAGGTCAACTTTCTGGAGGGGCTGAAACGCGAAGAGCAACAGCTGATGCAGTCCACCAGCCAAGACCTGGCGCGCTGCAAAAATGTGCTGCATGTGGGTGACTCGGACTATAATTACCTCATCAGCTTTATGCCGCTGATGAAGCAAATGACGCCCATCCAGAACGTTTTCTTTCGGGCCAAGATGGGAGAGCTCTTGCTGCAGACGATGCATCAGCAGCCGCCGGTGCAGCTTCAGCAGCAGCAACGCCAACAGCAACAACCGCAGCAGCAACATCAACAAGAGGAATCACAGCCCTCGCAAATGTTATTGAACCAGCAGCAGATGGCCTTGGACCAGGCGGAATTGCAGTAACATTCGCGAGTGCAGCGAATAGTGGGAGAGGGAAACAGCAAGACAGCGAGAGAGAGACAGAGAGAGAGAGTGAAATACAAAGAGAGCGCGCACCGGTTGAGTGCGCCTGCCTGTCCAGTGCACTGTGGTCACAAAGTAGAGATTAAATGGTTTAGATGTTGAATGTATGTGCGAATATATACTTGTAACTGTAAGACATATTTCTTGATGGGTTTCTTGTCGTGTATTAAAAACTGACCTACACTTTGACTTTCAATTTTGCGTTTCGTAATTTTCTATGAAACTAACTGAAGCGTTGACGTCGGCGTTGATCGTCGCTTATGCTTTGTTCTTGCACTCTCTTGTGAGAGCAAAGTACAGTAAGAAGTGTCATAGCAGCCACCTACGCATTGACATTCCCTCTCTTTCGGTAGTTATTCATACGCACACATACAATCCCAATTGCTGTTGTATTTGCAGTTGTACGTGCGAAATGGACTCTGGCAGCGAAAGGTTCAGTTCTTTTGAGCGATCACTGTACCACGAAAAATATCACGCAAAATAAATATGAAATGAGAAAAGCAATTCTTTTGGCCCCATAGATCAATGCACTTGTGCCCTTTATCGCTGTGCTTATGTAAACCGAACGGCCATCGTGTGATGAGGCAGAGACAGAGAGAAGAGAAAAAGAGAGTGACATTTGCGTGGGCGTTCGAGTGGTTTTTGCTTTTGCCAGCTGCACAGAGCAAGGGCATGCATCCGCGGAACGTAATCTTGCCGCCGCTGGCTGCTGGCCGCTTGCCTGCCCACACATGTCCGTCGCGACGTACGCCTTTAACTGTGGAACCGCATCAATAAATTACAGTAGAATGAACCCCATCCGATGGAGTCAACGGTGGTGGTCCTGCCGTCTTCAGTCCGTGTGTGTGTGTGTGTGTGTGTGTGTGTGTGTCGGTGTGATTGTGTGTTAAAAGCCAAGTCCAAACTTAACATGGCCATAAAAAAAGAACGCAGCAGCAACAAAACTGGAAAGGGGTTAGTGAGAGGGGAAGAGGTCGCTCGAGAAATCAACGCAGCTGCGGATGACGAATCGAAATTGACATTGAACTGAAGCTGGGAGTCGCTCGTAGAGTAGAGTAAAGCGAAGAAACGAAGAGAGCGGCAAACGGGGGGCAGAAGTGGTGGCCATGCCGCTCTTGGGAGTCAGAGTCATGTGTTTGAACTTGTTGCTGCTGGCCGCTGTTGTGGCAGGGGCAGGTCTTCGGCCTGCCTCATGAATTCTAGCAACAGCAACCAGCTGTAGAGCGCTCCAAAAAGAAAAACAAAGAGCAAACCAAGCAAACCCAAAGTTTAAGGTGTGTTCTTGAGCTTGAACGTTCGTTGCCGTTTCCAGTGATTGGAAAACGTCGAAGATTGGAATGGGAGAGCGATTGAGTGCGAGAGAGAGAGAGATGGTGGAGAGGGTGGAGAGCGCGAGCGCGCGCAATTAACGGCAACAGCAGCCAAAAGAACATTTGCCAATTCGAATGCAAATTGACATTTGTCACTCGAACGTGCCCATGGCCAATCCAATACATTCCACTGGCTCCAATCCCCCAGTTCAGCTGCATAACATTCCAAAATATTCTTGTAAACTTCCAAGCGATTCATGGCCAGACTTTCAACTACAGTGGAACGGAACCACCGTACGCTGATGGATTTTCGCACCTTTTGGCCCGGCCAGTCTAATCCCCGCCCAGCCGGGCATGAACGTGTTAATGATGCTCGGCACCGGGGACAGCCGCAAGAAGTGCATTTACCTGTTGCCGGGCTTTTGTTCTTTTGCCGCTACACTCCCGGGCCAAAATGCAAATTTCACTCACGTCACGTCAAATATTTGTAGAGATTTTCCAAGTGCATTCTGGCACACAGGTGCTAAATCTGGCAGCCCATTGTTAATGCGTGTTTGCTGTTGGCTCTTCTTGTTGTTGTTCTAGCCATTGTCCACTGTGGCCGTTGCCGCATCCTCAAGAACCGTTAACATGTTGCGGAATTTCCAGAATTTCGCTTAATTCATCTTCCAGCCCGAAAGGGTTTCCCACTAAAACACCTTTCTAACACCTTTTTGTCTGCCTAGTTTTTGCATATGGCCAACAGGTGCAAGCCGCCTGCGGATGTTGCAGATGTTCACTTGATTGTGGCAGAGCATTGGATTGAGACAAACTTTTGGCCAGCCAATTGGCTATGGTCATGCCACATGTGGACCGGAATGCCAGCCAAGGCAAAGCCAAAGGAGTTGCATTTTCAGGCACCCAAAATGCGCAGATCTTTGACACTCTGTCTGGCTGTTGCTGCTTTTTATGGCTCAAACACTTAAGGAGCGATAAGCCACAGGCCACACATTCCATTAGATCCGAGGGAACCTTTTGGTTCCTCATCATTAATATGGCCTTTGTGTCTGACATGAGCAGCGTGCATAATAAATGCCTGTGACACCTCTTAAGCAGATTATGCACATAAGATTGCACATTATCCTCGCTGCCAAAGATGAGATCGTGAGGTTGGACCTACTCCTACTCCTGCTGCCTGTCGCTGGAGTTGGCTCCCATTCATCGGCCATAATCTCGATCCGTTTTGGGGCCGCCACAAACCAATCAAAACATGCACTTAACATTTTGGCTGAAGCTCAAAGGCAGCCACCAGATGGATGCATCGTTAACACCAACAAAGCAAGGGAATGCATAGATGCTGACTCACTGGCTACGTGGTCCAGTACACCCCCGACCCAGACCCAAACCCAAAACCCGAAACCCAAAGCCCGACCCCAAGCCCGAACTCAACCGCCGGCAATCAAGCGCAAGTCTGTGGGGCTTTTTTTTTGTATTGTATTTGCCATTGCCTCGCAGCAATCAATGCTGTATGACAGCTAGGTTAACAGCCCACCTCCAGCCACCTCCCCAACTCCACCATCCTCGATCGATGCTACGCGCGCGCTTCCTCTTGATTTCGTTAAGTAAATCTCCAACATGGCTGTGGCAACCTTCACGTGTGCTCGTGGCCCCAGCCAGCTGTCCGTACCGTCCGCTGTCCGCAGCGCTTCGAGATCATGATCATGGCTTTAACTGGCTCTTGGCACAGTACGAAGTACTCTTTGGATATTTTTAACTCTACAACGTCTGTGTCTCGGGTTGCGCTGCGTTGCGTTGCGTTGCGTTTATTGTTGTCTCGTTGAGATCTTCGACTCGGTCTGTGGCTGTAGCTGTGGCTGTGCGGAGTCGAGCCAGCCGTCTGCGTCTGTTTTCTTTTTAAACGCTTTTAAACACCTGAGAAACTTGCTTTTTAATGTGCGCACATGTGTGCGGCGTCGACGATGGAGCTGGAGATGGAGATGGAGATGATGAAGATCGTTCCTTGGCATGGCCTGGCCTCCATCTGGGATCTCCAACTGCCTCGTTTGTGCCACGATGATGAAGCAAATATAACAAATCTCAGAGTTATCAAGCGGCAACCGAAGAGCAGCCGCCGCACAGCTGAGTAAATCAATTGAGGCTCACAATTCTACGAATTCTTGAAGCTCCCCCTACCTCTCCCTCTCCCTCTCTCTTTCTAGCTCCAGCTCTACCTCTTTGTGGCTGCGTCTAGCTGTGTGTGTGTGTGTGTGTGTGTTGGTTGCGTCGGCGTCCGTGGTTAACCCTTTAACGTTGCGCAGGCAAGTGACAAAATGAGGAAGATAAAAGAGAGAAAATTTTAGATTATGGATTATGTACATAGAAGCCACAAATTTCATATTTTCATATTTTTAGCACAACATTTTTCTGCCTCAAACTTCAGCCTCTGTGCTGCTTACATCACTAGTGTAAAAGTGTGACAAGGACGTTAATGGGTTAATGGGTGCACACAAGTGCTGGTTTGGCCCCCAACGGGCAATGTCGGACAAAGACGCTACATCGAGATTTATACCTAAATGATTAACCATTTCTCCCCCAACCACGCAAACCAAGCGATCAGTATGTGTGTGTGTGTGTGCGCTGTGCCGGGGGTCCGGGCAGAGCGGCCACAGGCAGATAGGCAGAGATCTTGAGTTCGGTTTTCCACCACCACCACCACCACCGCTGCTGCTGATGCGCTGCCTCTGTTGTCGTTGTTGTTGTTGTTGTTGTTGCTACTTCTGACCATTCTTTCGCTGGCGATTGACACCTGCATGCATTTCTTGTTTCTCAGGTGTGCACTGAGCTCTCCTCACAGGTGTGTGCGTGTGTCTGTGTGTCTGTGTGTGTCTCTCTCCCTCGTTTGTTTCTTTATTTTATTTCATTTCATTTCATTTCTTCATCTTTGTCTTCTTTTGCCTTCTCCCATGAGCTCTGTGCTCTGTGCTCTGTGGCTGTGGTTGAGTCATCGGCCATTAAAAACATGATATTGTTGCTGTTGCCTGATGGCTCTTTGCTGATGGGTTTCCAGTTGTGGCTGGCTAAAGGATTTCTTTCATTGCTCATCTTTAGGGGGCTCGGGCAACCTTTCAGGTAGAGATTTGTTGTGATTGTCGTCCCAAAAGGCACGACGTGTCTCGTTTTATGAGTAACCTTAGACCGCCGCTCCCACGACATGCCATGGCATTCATTGAGTGCATTTTAATTAGGCAAAAGTGCATTCCAGTGCCGCATTTTGTTCTGTCTCGGTGAAAAATCTTCAAACTTTTAGCCCAGAAACAAGGTTACCGTTACCGTTACACTGCTGCGCAGGTGTGCCAAAGGCATTAAAATTCCACTCGAAGAAAAAGAGTCGAAAAATTTCACAAGCAAGCGCAAAAAAAGAAAGAAAAGAAACAACAACAACGGCAAAAATCTCAAGCTCAAGCCGCACATTAAAATGTCTGCCGCTGGCGCAATTCTTCAAATCAGCCAGCGCGCTCTCTTTGTCCCTCTCTCTCTCTCTCTGTCTCTTTCTCACCCACTGTCTTTGGCACTGTGTAAGCTCTCCAGCACTCTCTTCGGCGCACTGCAATCTCTCCACACTCTCCAGTCTGCCTGCCTGCAATCTCTCCCCCACACTCTCTTTGACCCTGCCTGTAATCTCTCCCCCACACTCTCTTTGACCCTGCCTGTAATCTCTCCCACATCTTTTAAGCTTCAGCTCTCTTTCTTGTGCAGTTCAAAGCCGCAAATATTAAGTGACTGCACAAAGTTCAAGCCTACTTGTAAAAAGTTGTAAAAATATTTCGCACGACACTCAAATCACGACTGCAAAGGCAAAATGCCTTCATGCCCTGTTGCAGATTGGGCTCACATTCTTTCACTGGCAACGAGTTGAGTCCTCAAGTTCAGTGAGGTTCAACGCGAAAAACGTGCGGGAGCAAAAGCAGCAAACTCTCCGCATCATCATCATCGTCATCCTCATAACTGGGCAATCAAATTAGTTGTGTTGCTGTTCTCATTAATGGGACTTATCTGGACGAGACCTAGAAGCAGCCATCGATGCAGCTGTTTGCAGGTGTTCGGCTCGAGCTGCGTCATAGAAAGCACAGCCGAGAGCAGCTACAGGAACTGCCACTTGGCACTGGGATATCGTTCCAGTGTATATCGGAATTCCAGGCAGCAAAACCCGGCAGCGGTACAGTTGTCTGTTTTGGGTCTTTTTTTCTGGACATTTGCAGCTGCCAAAAGCATAAGTCACGATTTTCGCTTTTGTTAATTCATCAACGAACAATTTGCATTTTTTTTTTGCCGATAGCTTGTGGCATACCCTTACTGCAGTGGGCAGTGTCGCTGCGCAAGCCTTTCCCTTATGCAGTTTGATTTGTTGCTTTTGGGCAGAGTATTCGCACTTCTGGCTTGCCAATCATCGAACTTCATGTGAGTGGTTGGTGGTTTTTCATTTCTTGAGCGATTTCTTTGGCTCGTTAAGGACGGAGGGGCAACCCTTTTGCTGTCTCCCACTGGCAACAAGTAAACTTTAATTAGCATTTTTACGCCAACAACTGCAATTATCCCAACTAGAGCGCCGTTGCGGGTGGATTACACACTGCTTGCCACTGCCACTGCCACTGCAACTTGCAACTGGTAGCTGGTAGCTGGGGAGACTGGCAGCTGCAAACAGCCAACGGTGCCGCCCATTCCCATGGCTGGCCCAGACTCTTTTTTCCTTAACGAATTTCAATTAAACGGCCCGTCAAGCTCGATAAGAACGGGAGGAGATGCCAGCGAGATGCCAGCAGCCAGAGACGAGCAATTGGCTCCCATCCGTGCCTGTGACAGCAATGTGTTAGCTCTGTCTCTGGGCTGCCTCCAAGTAGCCTAATTACGAGTCAAACTCTGACATAGCAAAGAACTCTGGCAGAGTGCCAGAGTTAAGCCTGGCCTTGGCTCTCTCTGGGGGAATGTTAAAGCTGAGAGGAAAGCCAATTTCGCTCTCTCACAGCGTGTCTTAGCAGTTAGGGGTGGGTTTTTCTGGCTCTCTTCCAGTCAGATTCTTGCTCAAATCTTCTGATATTTCCACTTCCACTGGGGCACTGCTGGCTGCTCCACGTTCTGGCTTGCCATTAGTGCTGTTTCGTGTTTAATCCTCATCAGCATAAAGAGAACAAAAAGAACACAAAGCAGAAAGAAATCAAATCAAATGAAGCTTCTGTTACGTTGCCCCCCGTGCAAGAGTCTCAATTCCCATTCGGTGAGTCTCGCGGATCATTAAAAGTTTCGGCACATGATTCCCGTTAAAGTTGCAAGTGGCAGGCACGCCAAGACACGATCCAGGCCTGATCCTGCTGCCAAGATGTGCAGCCACAAGGCGCGACATCGATGAACACTTGCCAGAGAGCCCAGCAGCCAGAGGTCGCCGCGTAATTGCACTTAAGTACGGGCCAGGCAACGAGCCGACAAGCCCAAAGGCGCCCTCGTCCTGCCGCAAAGTGAATTGTAATTGCGGGGAACGGAATGGCAACACTCGAAGCGCGACTAAATGGAGAACACCGCAGCAGAAGTCTCCGCTTGAGTCTCAGGCTTAAGGAGAAAAGAGAAAGCAGCCAAAGCGCTGCAAATTTTCAAACACTTTGCACAGCCCAAAGGAAACCAGCAGCCAAAGCCACCTTTGGGCCACACAGCACAGAGCTGCTGACACCCCAAGAACCTCTGCCAAAAGCTACTGTGAAAAATGGTGTTCCTTGGGACAGGAAATGTGGCGCAGCGCCCAAGAAGAATGCAAACATGAAACACGATAATTGAGCAGCGTGCAAAAAATGGACAAATACGAATCACAGCATCCAAATCAGAGTGGCTTCCTGGCCGCCTCGGCTCCTGTTCTCTCTGTTCGGCGGCAGCTGCACAAGGGTCTTCGCTCCTTTGAGCCGAGAATTCAAATAACTTGCCGTTTAATTTATGGGAATGCGCGGTAGCCCAGCCAAGGAGGAGGCCCTGAACTGGACTGGACCGGAGATGGCTGCGATACAAAAATATTGTGGCCCAAATTGAACTTTTCGATTGCTCGCTGGCTGGCTGCATTTTTATTAATCATGTGCGTAATTCATTTGGTCAGACTTTGGGCAGGGCAATTTCAAGAAGGGAAAGTTCCTTTTGCGCCCCGGGGGCATCATCAGGCTGCACAGCATTTACATATTTTTAACACACGGCCGCGGCGCGCTAAATTGTCACAGGCGGTGGCTGCTCCCAACATCGCTCTCCTCGATGTGGCACAGGCAGACTGCAATTTGTCTGCAGGAGAAACTCTCAGATCCCACTTTTCGACAGCTCTCGGAGTTTGCCCAAAGATTGCTGAAGTACTTTGCTCAAATATAAATTGAGTTTTGTGGCCTCAAATGTGTTTGCCATCTTCAGGCAGCCTTCGTCTTCTGCTGGCACTTGCCCCCTTCCTGGCTGGTGCATCTGTGTCTCCTTGTGCTCTCCTGTCTGTTGGTTGTTTGGGTGTGAAACGCTGTCGCAGGTACCCATCCACCAACAACGCTCTGTTGACATTCCTGGAACCCGCTCTCTGGCTGTGATCTTTTCATGCTTCGCCGACGGAGACATCTTCTGTTTTGTGTGTTGGTTTCGCATTACACACGTCCGTGTCCAGCGTGCAGGATCACGTTCAGCCTGGCACTCGATTGTTGAGCCAAAGATTTGTTCATTTTCGTGGCGGGGCCTCCATGCCTCATCCTCATTTAAGATTCATGCCCCGCGGTGCCAGCATACTAATGAGTTGTGAGTGTGGATCTTAGCTTGAGGAATGCCAGCCACAGAGGTCGTACACTTGGAACCTCAGGCACTGCCACTGCAGGTCGAGCTGCCCCCCCCGACTATCGCTCACTCCAACTGCATTTTGCTATCAGCCTTTGGTTCACTTGTGGCTGCACTTATCACAAATATTTGACTTGACATTGGGTCATCCAGCCAGCCAGCCCAATGTCTTATCACTCGGACGGACCCCTGGGCTGAGTTCAGCAAACAGAAGGTCCCAAGCCACAGGAAATGCCTTGCGGGCAGACATCACTCGTCGATAAGAACATGTCGTACGTGTCATCAATTTCTGTTGACTATTTGCCCTGTCTGTGGGCTCCACTGTGCGCATTCAACAAGTGGAACCACAGACGTGAGACCGGGGCCTCCATGTTCATGGCAGTGTGAGATATCGTCCTCCCTCTCTGCCCATTCGGTGTCCAATTGAACACTTTACGTAACTCAATACAAAACGCATTCATATGCACAATGGTAACTCGAGACTTGAGCCCAAGCCCAATTTTCAGTGCGATTAACGCACCAAATGAGGGCCTTGCGCAGGCGAAGCTGCAAGAATTTTGTAGCTCAATTGGCTGAGGCAGGAATTAAAGTTTTTATTGAAATAAATTGAGCGAGGCATTGCCCCTATGGCTGTGGCAAATGTTAATCTAATCAGGGAACTAATGCTGCGAGGCAATCACCCAATTGCGGGTGAGCTGTGGCAAATGCGGGATGGATGGCAGAACTGCTGCCAAATATTCTGGTCTTCAATCTAGGCACTTTTCAGCTCAAAACTGCCTCTACTTTGGTGTCAATTTCCATAAGCAAAGCAGCCAAACTAGAGCCAGGAAACACTATTAACCACCCACCCACAGCCAGGCACACCTTCGCCCGGGGGCACGCGACAGCAAGTAAATGCAGCCGCGCCACTGACATGAAATTTATTTAATAATACAAACAAAATGCGCACCAAATTGCGTATCAGAGCTGCCCAGTTGCCTGGTTGCACATTAACAGCTCGTAAACCAAACAAAGGACAGGCGCTGAAGCCAGCAGCAGCAGCCCCACACAATCCCTGAGAGCTGTGGGAGCTGTGGGAGCTGTGGGAGCTGTCCAATAAGTCCCAAAATAGCAACGCAAATTTGACCAAAGACATAAATAAGTTTTATTGTTTAGCTGCGGCATACCCTGCATCGGCGAGGGGAAAGGGTATGCCTGGGGCAGAGGTGCAGTAAAGTAAGACCAAAAGTACAGTCAGAGCTCTAAGCTCTAAGTTCGTTTATGGTAAATTTGTGCAGAAATGATCAAATTCCCGCTCTACCTCTGACCAGGGTACTCCCTGCTTCGTTTCTCTTTCTTACTCGTTTCTGCCGCTTTTTTGTGTGTGTTTTTTTTTGTTGTTTTGCTCTCCAGTTGCGGGTGTTGGCCAACAGCGACTGAGCGACTGTGGCTTGTGGCTTTGCTTTTATTATTATTAAATATTAAACACGTTCGTGCATTTGTTTATTGGCTCGCAGCGGCTCATAATTGAATTCCAAACCCAAACCCCAAGCCAAACCCAAAAACCTCTGCGATTGCTGAGAATTTGATCGATTCGTTCGATTAGCTGGCGGTACAGGCAATCGACACGCAGCATTCTCTTTCAATTGCCAGAGCCCATAGATTGGGAAATTGTCTCATTCCAATTGCAGACAGCTAGCCGCGGGTCAAATGACAAATGACAGCTCGAAGAGGGGTCTAAACGGCCGCTGGAAAGCCTCAAAGTCTCTGTCCAAAAACAATCGAAATAGTTATCGAACTAGCTATCGATACACGACGCACTTCGATAGGCAGTTGTGGATGAAGTTTATTCTACCACATTCCAGTGGGTCAGTGCCTCGCTTCTGGCAAGACATTCAAAAGGAGATTTGAATATTTTAGTGGCCGCAGCGCGACATTTCAATGGCGGCAAGTGCCACAGACAAGAAGCCACAGATATCCCGGTGTGGGGGGGGGGGAGCTTCGACTGTGGACTGCTGCCTCGGCCCGGTCTGCAGGTGGTCGTCGTACAACTCTATTTTTTATTTTGTCGCGTTCGCTGGAGTCTGTGCTGCGGTGGTCGCTCGCTTATTGGCCTCCGGGTAGCTGGTCCAGCTTTTGTCGGCTTTCTATGGCATATTTCTCTGTGTCTCTCCGTGTGCACAGAATGCAGATACAGACAGCAAATGGCATTGTATCTGCATCTGCATCTGCATCGCGATCGTCTGCCGGAGCCTGGAGGTTGGAGTCCCCCTGCTGGCTGCTGGCTGCTGGCTGCTTGGTATGTTCATTGTAAATTTATTGTCGTCGATTTTATCGCCCAAACAAATGTTGCATTTTACAAGTGGTTCAAGTCCGAAGCCGACCAAAGACGGCGCTTATTAATGAGCTTGCAGCAGGCAAGCAGGCAACTGGCGCTTAGCTGCCAGCGGGAGTGCCTTGCTTTTTGGCCATAGTCCAGGGTATTAAAGTGAAGTGAAAATCCAGCAAATGTTCACAAAAGCCCATCCAAAAGCCCCACAAAAAACCCACAAAATGTCAAATAAAAACTCAAAAAGAACTGCAAATAAAAACCCCAAAGACTGCCACAAAGAGCACCAAAAATCGCTCTCAAGTGGCTGTCAACTGGCTCCTGGCTCTGGGCTCCAGCTACACCCAAAGACTGCACTCCCGCGTGTCAAAGTCGGTTAATGCCGCTCGTTAGACCTCTGTCCAATTATGGCAATCAATCAATTTGTACAATCATTGGGAAATCAATAGCAATCGCAGCAAGGAGCAGCTCCTGCGTCGTCCTGCGCTTCCATTAAGGGCAATCGAAGTACTTTGAACACGAGACCAAAGGCTGGGGCAAGGTTTATCGATTCGGTCAATGGGTCAGCGCCTCAGTTGGGAGTGCCACAAATGTCGGGCACTTGATCGAAGACAAACATCTAATTGACATGAAGCCGACAGGGCAAACGACAGTCCGGCGACTCTGGCTGCATTTTGGGAGCTTGGCTAATGGCGACTCTGTTGCCATGTGGCCATGTCTTCGAGAGTTCAAACTGCCTTTGCTCATGTCTATTAATTAGAGAATTACGAGAAGTGCGAACGGGGATTAGCTGGCAGTTTCCTGGCAGCTTCAAAGACCAGTCAAAGGTGGCTGGAAGCCAGACAGTCTGTCCGAAGGAGCTCTGGCAAAAGTTGAAGCCAAAAAGCTGCAACTATGAGCATTTGCTTTACGCTGCAGAAGAGACTCTCGCAGATGGATTTGTCATGTTTTTGTGGGTCATGTCTGCATGGCTTTTGCCGCCACTCGATGATTACTCAAAATCACAGCTCTGACAAAACAGCAATGTCCGCATCTGGCAGCTCGTGTGAACACAGCGCGACGGTGGCAGCTAATTGCAAAAATTGGAAAAAACCAGTTGCCAGGGCAGACCTTCTCGCTGGCTGATTGACTGCCAGCTGACCCCTTGGTCAAAGAGAGCTGCGGTGGGTGAAGCTCTGGCAGAAGCAATCAAGCAATCAATGTGCTAAGAAAACAAAGGAAAGATTGTAGAAACCAGTTCAAACCAATGTAAAGTGCTGCAGTTTATTTGTTGTGAAATTCTTAGATCATTTCTGGGCACATCTGAGGTGGGTTCCTGGAGCCATGCAGATTTGTTTGGTGTCAACCATCAGCTTTCATTTGTTATTGAATAGCCCTGATCCAGGCCTTTGCTTGCTCCGATTTCTGTCAGTTTTTCCTTTCAATTCGCGGCATGCTGCTGAGGCTGCCCAACCTCGGGCGGGTTAGTAAATCATTTGACAGCGACAACAACTTGTCAACCATTGACTCCTTTTGGACCAGTCATGGCTCACATGTTGCATATAAATGGAGCTTAATGAGCTCCTGCCAAATGGCATTGTCAATTGCCAGTCTCGCTCGCTCGCTCTCTCTCTGCTGTTGGAATTCCACTTGAAGCCACCAAAGCGCAGGAAAAATCACTCAAAATAGACGCAAAAGTGGCCAGAAAACGCAGCAGCAGGTGCCGAGAATTTTTGTAACATTTTTTTGTTGTTGCGACTTTCCCACGCGCCCAGCGGCTGGCCAGCAGGAGGAGCTGCCTCTATTGTTTTCGCGCGGCAATCTGCCATCTCCCACTAACAAGCTGCTGCCGTGCTTTTGCACGTTTATTATTTTTAATTGGACTGATTTGCCGCTACAGATACATTTGTATCTGCGTAGTAGCTTCGCGGTACGCCACTCGTTGACATCCAATCATCCTAGGCCATCACCAAACAGCGGCAGGACCGGACCGACCACAAGCAAATCTTGACCAGACCAGGGAACAGCTGTTGCTGCTCTCCCTCTCCCTCTCCCTCTCTTTCGCTCTGTGTAAGGGTTGTCATGGCTTTTCGGCTAGGGTTGCTGCTGCTTTGATTTTTTGTTTTCCCACGATTGCGTCACAGCGCAAAATCCTCAGCTGCACTTTTGCGCGCAGACTTCCACGCTTTTTTTTCCGGGTTTGGGGTGCGCAGACTCAACCTCAATTAGGGGTTGTCCTCGCAGCATCTCGATTAGAAGAAACGTCGCTGACGTCACAGCTGACAGGCTCAACATTTGCCTCTGCCTCTGCCTCTGCCTCTGCCTGCGCCTGTTGTGCGAAGTAAACGCCTTAACATTCAGCGTTCCTTTGTGCAACGCTTGACTTGCCCTTGCCACAAACGCGTCGCCTGCCCCTTTCAAAGTCACGGGCAACGCCTCGCAGATCTGCCTGTTGGTTTATATGGGCATATTATTATGATTATTATTTATATTGATTGTTTGGCAGAGAGAGGTGTCAGCTAGCTGGGGTTATATTTTTTGGATAGCTGAAATGTATGCTGGGGAATTAACATTTAATATTTGTTAAACCTTTTGTAAATATTTTATGATTATAATTATTAATTCTGTGTAGCTGTTCTTTTTGTTCTTCAAATTCAAATTCAAATTCAAAGCAAACAAGAAATCGATTAATTCATAGCTTTTTTTTGGTTATCGATGAACTCAAGCGTCAGCCAGCTGTCAGCTCTCTCCCACTCTTCAGCTCTCTCTTTGTGCCTGTCAAACGGCAGCCTTCGCCGTTGAGTTGCTAATCAGCTGTGTGCTAAGCTGACGTGCAGAAAAAGAAATATGAAAAATGCAGAGGAAGGGAGAACACATGTCGTGTCGTATGTCTAAAGCTCAAAACTCAAAAAATGCAATGAAACAATCAATCAAAGCGCTGAAAAGAGGCTTGCCGTTGCAGGGTTTAAGGCACAAAATCAAATTACAGGCAATGATTAATCAATCAGCACGGAAACGGTGAGAGAGAGAGAGAGAGATCGCGGCAGGGTGAGAGAGAGAGGGGAGTGCACATATCCAATTCCGAAAACCGAACCAACCGCATGGGCACGATCTTTGCCTCGTTCGACCTGCTCCCCAATGGATTGTGGGTGTGTGTACAGTCTGTGTCTGTGTGTTTGCTGGCCAAGTGGGTGCGTTCTCACAGCTGGATATGCAGTCGATATGTGTAGCTGGCGTCCGAGTCAACCCGTTGAACTGCCAGCAAAGCAAAAGCAATCACGATCCAGGCACACACCTGCAAGAGTCGCCTTTGCCACTCCTCCAAGCCACCAGCCACCAGCCAACAGCCAACAGCCACATCCACGTGTGCGTTCTGCCCGCCAATTGGCAAGAAAAAAAGACTGCAACAAAAAATCAATGCCTAGCCTCGAAAATCTTTCGTGCGGCGTTCTCTTGGCTGGCTGACTTCTTCCCTAAATGGCCATCACTATGATCGTGCCAAAAATGGGTTTGCAACTGGAATTCGCTTTTAGTCAGACACACAGACACACAGAGAGACGAAGACCAGCTACAGCCAGGCTGCCTCCCTCAGGCATGGCTCCAGCTTCAGCTTGCAGGTGGCTTGGACCAGCTGGTGTGAACAGCTAGAAAGTTTTGCTGCAGCCGCGATCGATCTGCCGATCGTGAGAATCAGCTTGAAATTTATTTGTATGCTGGCCCAAAACAAATGCCGCGTGATTTCAATTTATGGCCAACTAATGAAAATTTGACAAATGGCAAATGGGGCAAGTAGGCAAGCTGGAGGAGCAACTGGAGGCTTCACTTCCTGGCTGTCTGTCTGCCTGTCTGCCTGTCTGGCTATCTGCTCTCAAACAGTCACTCAAAGTGCACAAGTTAAAGACGGGTCTGCTCCGGATTTATGGTCCAAGTCGAAGTCGAAGTCGAAATCGAAGTCGAAGTCAAAGTCGTGACCCGCGTGCATTGAACCTTCCCAGTTGAACCAGCGGCAAAGACTTTGAAGCGGAGCACATGATCCATGATAGAATTACTTTGGCTACCATGAATTGGAAGGCAGCACGAAGTGCAATTTCCAAGCAACCAGCAACCAAAAGTGTTATTACTGTGGGAGCTGTTTTTTTTGGGCTCGTAATGAAGCCATTGCCATGGGCAGAGCAGAGCAGCCATTGGCCCAGTGTCAATCATGTTGGAGTCTCTCGTTGATTTGTTCCCACATTTTATGGCTGGCTGATCGCGTTTCCTCATGGGAAAAAATCACTGAAATGAGTCTGGCCGCTGCTGCGCCTTGTTGCGCAACAATTATTCGGTTTTGGCTTTGAACCCGAACTCCCTCGGCCAACGCATCAGCGAGCCCAAAAGGGGAGGCCTGCAACACCTTTCCTCTCTTCAGGCTGCGCTTCGTTGCACAGTCCAAATGCTTGCAACTTGTTTAAGGGGTTGCAGTTGCAGTTGCTACTAGTTTTTTTTTTTTTTTTGTTGTCACGGTTATTATCTAGGCCAGCAGCGGAAGTGCGCTTCTTGAGGTTCCTCGCGGCCGAAACATTTTCACACATTCTCCTCGCAGGTGTTGTGGGAGTCGAACTCTGGGCTGCCTTACGGCCTGCTAATATGTTAATTTGTTGTCTTTTCCATGTCGTACTGTAGCGGAAATTAAAATTCAGTTGTGGATTCGCTCGATTAGTTTTTGATGTGGTCAATGGGTTTTCCCATTCGATTCAATGTTAAGGTGGGTGACCCTTGTTTTATATTCCTATGCCTTAAAACCAAAAATGCGCTCAACTTTTTTATAATTTCAATTTTGTTTGCTCATAATATTTGAAGCAGTGGTAATTTATTCGAATTTATTTTAATTTTAGGTTTCAAAAAAAAGTTTCTTTGTTTTCTACACCGCCAAACTACATGACTTCGTGGCGACATCTGACGAGCTTTACTGGTAGCTGGCCACAAAATTACATTACATTTGTAAAGTAAGGTAGAGTGACATGTAGTGTAGAATGTAAAAGTAATCTTCTCAATGTGACCAGAAACTGATAAAGTAAAAATAAGAGAAAAAGACTATGTGCAAATTCCGTTGCATGCTCCAGCAAAATGTAAACAAACAAATATTACATAAATTGAATGGCAATTAGTGAAACTAACTGTGCAAAGTTATCGAAAATATTAGAAGTAAAGACAACTGGCAATGGGGCTTCTATTAAAACTGAATGTCCGCCAGAAATTCACTATGAAACGAGATAAAAGGCTGCCGGTTGAAAGTGGGAAAGGAGTACTAAATACACACGTACATATATCCATACATTTTTATCTACTAGACCAAACACTGTATTGCACTAACACACAAAAGAGAGAATTTTAGGCAGAATCAAACAATATTTGAAAAGTTAATTGCAAGAGAGCGCCGCCCGATCAGATCAACATTTTCGCTCCAACGCCGCCGCCCACGCTATAAATAGAATGGAAGCACCAACACACGGCAAGCAAAAAGCAAAGGCATGTGTGTGTGTGCATTGAGAGCGATTGCAAAAGAGCCGTTTCTCTCTCGCATAACACGCTCGCCAAACAGGTTTTCGAGCAAGAGCAAGAGAGAGATGACTACAATTCGACTGCGACACACATTTTTTTCCTGCTCGCTCAACAGTTTTTTTCGCCGCTCCACATGATCCGGAGCTGTTTTGCCGTTCTGCTGCTTTGATGCGTGTTTGTGTGCCTAAAAACCTGCAGCAGATTTGTGAAAATTGGAAAACCAGCGCCCCTGAGCCCGTGCACAGGTGTGTATTTATCTCTAGCATTAGTATTTAATTAGTAATGGCTAAATTTAATGTGCTTTACTAACCCACAGACATTGATATCAACGGACAAGCAGCGCGAGAGTCGCATCCCCGCAAAAAGAGACAGCCACAGAGAGAGAGAGAGAGAGAGAAACAGACTGATGTAACCGTATGTGTGAGCGCAGTATCTGTAGAAAATGTTCTCTGACGTAAGTATTCGGGCCTGACAGCTAAGAGAGAGAGCGATAGCTTTGATATTATCGCACTGTAAACAGTCGATTAAGCAAGGGCTTTATACGACTAGAAACGATTTTCCAATCAAGAATGAATAAAATCGTAAAGCTCGCGCTTATTGTTGGGTTGTCAGCGATTGCAGATGAACAAATACAGCAGGAACAGTGTGGAAATGGTGTAAGTAGACTAGAATTACTTACCAGAGAGTCAGAGTAGAACTGTTGGCACTGTTACCTTTTGGGTTTTGTATCGTTTGAAGCTTGATTAGTATCCGTATTTGCCTCTCTCATCGCACAAACCTTAGCCTGCCCTTGACTAACCAACTTCCCTTCTTCCAGGATGAAGGCAAACAGTTTGACGACGGCGGCGTACAACGCACAAGAAACGTGCTGACGCTGGAGGAGCGTGTGGCGGTCATTCGGCAGTACGACATTCTGCCGCTGTACAGCAAGATAGCCAAGAATTTCAACTGCAGCTGGGAGCAGATCAAGAGCATCGTGTCCAATCGCGAGGCCATTATGGAGTGTTACGAAGCCTCGCGCCGCCACAGCGATCCGCCCAATGAGGAGGTGCGCGGTCGCAAACTCAACTTTCTGGGCCTCTGCCTGTACGAGTACATGAAAAGGGCGCAGTACTATCTGCACGTGGACATCAACGAGGAGCTGATACGCACCAAGGCGGTGGAGTTTCGGAATCTCATGCACATCGAGGGCTTCATGCCGAACAAGCCGTGGATCAATCACTTCAAGGCTGCCTACAACATCACGCTATCGAATCGAAAGATCACCATGACACGCAAACCATCACGCTCCATGGACCTCAGCGACATTATGTCCTACTGCGGCCGGCACACGTCCATGTGCAAGAATATGGTCAATAGTCCCGAAGTGCCAGCACCAGCAGCTACACCAACCACGAGCCAAGACGGACACTTGGCTTCACCACGCTCCCTGTACCGCACCAAGACACTGGTGGCCGCCTCTAGTCAGAACCAGGCCACCCTCGTGGAGGTTCAGCAGCGACGCAAGCGAAAGATTAACTTTCTGGAGAAGGCCCTCTACGAGTACATCGCACGCTCACAGATCCACCAAAAGGGCAGACCCGATATGGACAACCTGCGCTCTGTGGCCATCAGTCTGCGCGACATACTGAAAATTGAGAATTTCTTTCCCGACAAAATCTTCTTCAATCACTTCAAGAGCCACTACAACTTTAGCTTCTCGCAGGGCGTGCCGCTAAACCATCGCAGAGTGCCCCTGTCCCTGGATCTGCGGGACATTGTCAGCTACTGCGGTCGTAACGATAGTCGCTATGCGGAGCAGGAGCGCTCCAGTGTGCGTCTGGATCCCAAGACAAATGCGGAGGTGGATGAAGCGAAGGCAAATGAGGGTCCAAGTGTGTTGTTGTCTCCAAGAGCGGACTCTTCGGACAAAGCAAACGAAGATTGTGTTGACGCTGATGAAGACGATGACTGCATTGCCATTGAGGAGCAGCCCGAACTGATCGAAATCAATGACGATGAGGATGAACCCGAGAATCCCACGCAGCCAGCAAAGCGTTCGAGTCAACACCTGACTGAGTCGGCTGCTCAACCACTGAAGATACAGAAAGTTGAGTCCCTCCATGCCGCCACAGCTGCACCGCCAGTGGCTGCTGCTACTCCAAGCAATGAGGCAGACTTAGAGCCAGAGCTGCCTCGCTGTGTGCAGAACTATGAGGATGCATTGCTTTTGCTCAAGCCGCTGGAGGATTTTGCGCTCATGGAGAAAAACTATCGCGCCATCGGGCTGCTTGTTCAGCTGGAGCAGATCTTTAAGAAGAATGACCTAAAGTTGAGGAAACAGTAGTAGAAAATGTACCAAATATTAGCCAGAAGCTAAATGTACATATTACATTAAGAACAATTAGTTGCTGAAATAATTGAATTCCACTTGGAAAAGATGCGTCAAAAAGTTGCTCGAAAAGTTCTTGTACAAAGTATAAAATGAATTGTAATTGTTTAACTGAAGGCAGTCGCAATTTTTAACTTCTTTATTCAATTAAAGAGAGTACAAAGTAACCAAAATATTTAAAAAATAATGTTATAACGTATTTCGTACCACTTTAAATGATTAAAATCAATTGAAAAAGCGAATGCTACAAAAACTTGTTAATATTTATAAGTGCGGTGCAGTTTTTTGCATAAATTAAAGAAGAAGGTTCATGATTATACTATAACTAAAACATTTGCATATACATTTGATGTTTGCTCTTTGCTTACGTACCTAAGAATTATTTGTTAACCACCAATATAGAGTGACTAGAGGATCCCTCTCTCAATCTACACCCATGTACACATAGCTATCAAATGAATCCCTTTTATGTGCATACATCCTTCATTTATGCGATTGCTTTCGCTTACAAAAAGTGCAAACTTTTTTCGGTTGATATGTCAGAATATGTATTGCCCACCTGTAACCCCCACAACTACCCCCTTCGTGGGGGAAGTATTCTGTTCTGTTCATTCTGGCTGTCTTTGTTCAGGTTCAGGCTATTCGACAAAGTGAGAAGCAAAATCAGCGCTAAAACTTTATGTTCGTCCTCTAAAACTTTACGCGAGCGACCGCCCGCCCTGGCCATTCGCTTGGATTGGAATGTCCTGCAGGGTTTTCCCGATGTGCGAGGGGGTGGCGTGGCATAAAGTTGAACGTGCGTGGAAGAGACCGACGGAGAGCCCTGTGTAGGTGCTACATCAATTCTAGATGGGTAGAATTGCTACAGGCAAGTGGCGTGGGGTAGCAACGGATGCCAGCAGCATCCCAACGTGGGACACACACACTCTGGCACGCACACACACACATAGATATGGAAGGAGCTACGATTACACAACGGGGCCATAGAGCGCTGGAAGCGCTGCACAAAACGTAGACGTTCGCCAGCCCCAGCCCCAGCGCCATCTCCAACCGTTCCTCGATTGTGGGTAAAGTTTCCCATTACGCTTGCAACCCTCCTCAGCTCGGGATTTTCATTTCAAGGATTTCCGACCGACGTCAGACTGGACTGACTGACGGCTTGACTATACCTGCTCCACGCTCGGAGTCGCTGCAGAAAACCTACGAGTGTAGGGTTAGCGGCACGAACCGTATAGGGTACAGGGTATAGGGAATGGGGCGGACTTTGGTAATGGTAATGGTTTGTGAGCTCCGATAAAGAAGCAACATCAATGCAGCGCACAGTTAAAGCGACAATGTTGAGCAGGCAAGGCCCCGACACGACTCAGGTTACTGCCACACGACTGCCGGGCAGCTTACAGCCCCCCCCCCCCCCCCCTGGAAACCCACCCGCGCGCGTTGAGAGCTCTGACATAAAACGCTGCGAGCGAAATTGCTGTTGAGGGATATACGGGCCAGGGACAGACCAGACAGGCTGTATATCAGCTAGTACTCAAACTCTGCTGAACCTGGAGCTGTTTACCTGGCAGCTTTACCCGAACTTATGGGTACAGTTGCTGCAGCTTTTGCCTGAAAGATGCTACAAAATGATTCTGAGATCGGTGGCAGACTGGGAACTAAATAAATGAAGTTAAGGCATGGAAACATGTGCACTTCTTGGATAATTATAATTGGAAACTTTTAGAAAACTTTCAGCTACAATTTCCGAACAGTTTTATTCTATTTAAGTTCCCAGAAACATTGGGAAGGTGCCCAATATTTTCACGGAATGTCATAGTTGAGAGCTTGATCAAAATGGATTTTCTGGAATCCCAATCGATGGACAGTGCTTTGTGCTTCACAATAACAGCTCTTGTAATAATAGAAATCATTTGGCTTGGGGTGTCCTCTAAGCTATGACTGCATCATTTACAGATCTCATTATAAAGATTTGTATTGCCCAAGGAGTCATTTAGAAGGGGAACTTTCGCAGCGTTTCCATTTGATTTACTTACTTTAATTTTGCACACAAAAGTTCAACCAAAGCGACCCTTTTAATCATCGAGTGCACATAATACACGAATGAGGATAGTCAACCCATGGCAAGGCATAATCGTTCGCCATTGTATGCCAAATATGAATGGCGCTCCTACACTCGCATAGAGCCAAAAACACAGACCCAGTGCCAGTATGGGGTGGAAGCGAGGTTATCGTGTCGAGTGGCTATACGAATACCCGTTCATCTAGAGTACAGATATAGATACAGCTGCAGATACATACTGAATGGAAAACGTGAGAAGCAACCGACTGAACATGATGATGATGATGAAGCTGAAACACGTCTCAGGCTGTGTGTCGGTGTTCTCTGCTATTGTAGCCTCGAAATCGGGTACCCAACATCGAACATCGGGGCAGCTGCCTCTACTTTATAGCTGGCTCGACTCGGCTCGGCTCGGCTCGGTTCTCCTCCACTTCACTGGTTTGTCGGCCCTGCATAAGCCTCTTGGGCTTTGAGATGCCACTGGATGGTGTTTTGTGCTGCTGCCGCCTTTCCTGGCATGGCTTCAATTCCATTCCATAGACATCGGCCGATGATGATGGCACTTGAGTGTCGCAGTTCCAAACAGTTTGTTCTCTAGAGGGAGGCCAGCCAGGGGAGATTCTGCAGGTTCTGTTGCCGATGCCGATACCGATGCCAATGCCAATGCTGGGAATGCTGATGCTTGATGATGCTTTCAGCTTTCAGTCATGCGCCGCTCGACCGAACAAGCAACCCGCACAATGCCGCCTCGCCTCGCCTCGTACATCGTATCCGTACAATCAACTTCGGTTCCAGCTCGTTTCGATAGATGCTAATCTATCTTTATTGTGCAAAGATGTCGAGAGGACGCTCTGCTCTGCTCTGCTCTGCTCTGACCCTCTTCACCACCACAAAATCCTCGAGAGCATCGAACCAGTTCGTCATTCAGTCATTCAGCCATTCAGTCCATACGCTCAATCGTTTAGCTGCTTCGACTCTTTTTCGGAACACTGGCTATAAATACAAATCGTCTTTGCCAACCCATCCATCCATCCAACCATCCATTGGTATGTATTGGATTTCATTTGGGTTCGATTTTGGTGTGAGCTTCGCAACGAAGCCTTTGGAATCTTCTTAGGGGCAAAAGTAAATCATTCCAATTGTGTGTTGGCTAGAGATGTGCAAGTTCAGGGAAGTTTTAAGTAAGGGAAATGCCTAGATATGGGACATATCTCAATTACATCAATTATATTGATATATAATTATATATCTACATATACCCCATTTATATCCAACATTATCTACGCAGATCATCACATATTTTCATGCACAGTCACTGACATTATCTCTCTCTTTCTCTCTTACAGTCTCAAAATCTCCCACCCGATCGGTTCTCTTCGGTTTTGCTTCGTCTGTTCCCTTGCTTTATTTCCAGTTTTCGAACTGATTTCCCACCACCATCGAGAAGGACTGACTGACTGCATGGATATGTACGAGTATGCCTCACTCACGAAATCCACTCGGCAGCTCGAGATATAAAACCCAGATATGGAAACGGCAATAAACTCGCAGCAGCGAGGGGTGAGGGGCTTAGCATTACGAAGAGCCCAATGCTAACGTTGACTGCGACGGCGACGGCGACTGCAACTGCGACGTAGCGTCGCTGCCATGGGCCAGCCATTGAGGGCACTGGCATCGAAACCCAGTGTATCGGGCAACGGCATGGCCACTAGAGAGGCGAAAAGGGCACAAAGGAAATTACTAGGAAAAACACAGGTCCCCACAGACTGACAAAGCGTCAGATAATCAGAGGAAACGACACAGGGACAAACAGACAGACAGACAGACAGAGAGACAGACAGTTAGATGGAGGAGCAAGTGCTGCTGCTGGCGTACATCGTATATAGATTATAGCAACACAACAATGAGAGCGCAAGATGTGGAGATACGGGACGAGATAGATGGATACCCCAGTCGAGGGAGCAGCATTCAAGGGCAAAGCCCGCACATAATCACCAAAAGGTAATGGGAAATACTAACTCCAGTCTGAGGGTGTTCTGTTCAAACCATAATAAATTCTATGGCCAAATCCCCGCATACTGACGCTCCAGAAAAAGTTCATAATAGATGAGCTTAGCTCTCTGTGCGGTTCGATGTGAGTAATCCCAGCGCACAATCCCCTCTGTGTGTGTGTGTGTGTTTGTGTGTGTGTCTGTGTAGCTTCTTCTATGCGGAGTCATGAAATGGCACAAGGAAAGGTCATTTTCTTCAATGCTGCTGCTTTCTCCTCCCTGGTCCCATAGTCGATGCGATTTACACAGCTCGTTTTCTAAAGGTTGCCAAGGGCTTAGCTTAGCGCCCCCTCTCCCTGAGAACCTCCCTGCAGCTTCATGCCAGACCGCAAAGGCAAAGAACATTTCGAGAAAAGTTTTCGCTGCGTTTCTGTCGCTGCTGGTCAGTCAGTCGTCCGATAGCCCTGCTGAAAAAGCATAATATAATAGAGTCGAGTCGAGTCGAGTCATCGTCAAACCCGAGGAGCTTCCAAGGAAATTCCAAAGTCCCCGCCCGACACTCCCACCCAAAAAGCGTTGAGAACAACCTTTGCCATTAGCACCACACTCACCCATCAATGATGGTGTGGTTGATGCTGTGGTTTTATACCTTTTCCAATACTTTAACTGTTATATACACACACACACACACACACACACACATACACACACATATATATATAAATGTAGAATAAACACACATATATCTCTCCCTCTATGTGTGATTTTGCCACCACCAAAAGAAGTACACAATCGTATGAAATCGAATCAAATGGAAAAGAAGGCCAAGGAATGGCATGGAAACCGAATAGAGACGAACCCAAGAGCGTTATCCATCCAACCATCATCCATCTATCCAACTCTTACTTACCCTGAGAGACTGAGCGTCTGTTGTATTAAAACTAATCCATCAAATTGCTTTTGGGCTACACGCAACTACAACGATAATGGGCTGGCTGGCTGGCTGGTGGCCTGGCTGCTGCTTCTGCCATCGTCATCGTGGTCTTCGGTCTGGTTCGTAGCAGAGAACCCAATCCAATCCAAATCCCCACAAAACCCAATACTTCAAGTTACAGACTGATATATGTATATATATATATACACATACACGACGAGCTGCTCAATGCGATGTGTTTGTATTGGAAAAGAAGCTGGCTGGCATAGAATGGATTTTTCTGTACACTCGCATATAGCTAGGCTCCCATCGAAGTTTGCCAGCGGATGTGCACATGTCTTAGATATAATGAATGTTGTCCCAAGAGGCCTCTGAGACCGGACCAGCACAAAGCAGCATCCAAGCATCGCAAATCGTATATGGAGTAACCATAGGAAACTTGTTTAGATTGCCGTGATAGATACCTACCAAATGTGCGAGTTACAAGCCATGCAGATAGGCTGGACCAAAACCACACTTTCTAGTTTATTTTACCAAAAATGTTTAACACAAAAGAACATATTATAATGCTCGTATGACAACTCCCAGCAATTAGCAAAAAGCTAAACCCTTTTGTCACCTCTAGAGATCAGACTAACAGGGTCCACTCTAATAATGATTATGGCAATCGAAAACAAAGTCAATAGTAATACCCAAAAATAGGTAACATTGCACTCGTATGTGTTGTGCGTGTGCCTGTGTGTGTGTTTAGTCAGGCATCGAGCGTATATAGCGCATATATCTAGCTCAAGCAACAGCAGATACCGAAATTCCAAGCTCATATCGTCAGAGAACCAAACCCGAAAGCACTCATCCACCTTAAGCGTTCGATATATACAGACGAGCGAGCAGGGCAGAGTGTGCTGGACCCCATAACGGGCACTACGTATGCCTGAAAAACCCATCGGAGAGTTCTCTATATACACAAAGTCCCCCTCCCCCAGTCACAGTCCCAGCGCCAGCCCCTGAAGCCCAACAACAAACGTAGGACGAGAGCTTCGGGTTCAGATTCGGATCGGATCGGGTAGTTCGTGCAACGCCGCGGGCTGACAGCCAGAAGAGGAGACACCGAACAACCAACCAACCCACCCACCAGCACCACCACCACCCAACAATCCGACGATATGTTGCTCTGCTGCAGTCAGCGTCGCTGTCGCTGCGTATTTGTGTTGGCTTTGGGCACGTCTTACGCTGACGCTGCCGTCAACGTCGACGTCGCAGCGCGGTTCAAGAGGTGCGCTCTTGCGCCCGTCCTTGCGATGCGATGCTATGCGATGGCGATGTCTGTTGCTGGCTGGCGATGGCGATGGCGTTTGCTTCTGTTGGCTGCTTTCTGTTTGGGATTAAGTATTTCCTATAGATGGGAAAAACGAGTCGGTCGGGGTCGTTCGTCGAGTTGGTTGGGTAGTTGCTTGTGAGTTTGGTTGCCGTATTTTTCGTACACTTCACTCCGAACGTTCGTCCGAAGCGGTTGGTTCGCTGCTTCGTTGTGTTCTCGCAGCGCGTTTACCGTAAACGTGTTCGATTCGAGTGCCTCTGTGCTTGCCCGGGGTATTCGGCTGCTTCGGTGAAGTAATACCGGCAGCAGTATATAGCCAAGGAGTACGTGCGTCAATTTGTGTTGGATATATCCAAACGGATCGGAGCCCAGCAATTCCGATTGCTCTCTGTTTTGGAAGTGTAAGTGTACCCTTGCGGCGTTTGCTGTAACGGTAAACAAACGGGGGTGTTGAGCTTCTGTTGTGACGCTGCCGCTGCCGCTGCTGCTGCTGCTACTGTGTGGCTGTTGTTGCTGGCAATTAAAAAAGCAGCATTTGCATACTGAGGGATCATCTGTGTGCCTGTGTGTGAGTGGTAGGGTGTGTTTGTGTGTGTCCAGTGAGGATCTGCCTCTGGCACTGCCTTGCTTTGTTTTTGTTTACGTCTAAGCTGCTTGCCGGCAGCCGTTTGTTTGCGTTTTCGTTTCACTTTTTTTTGTGCTTGTTTATTCTCTCTCTTCTGCCCACTCTCTGGCGCTCTCTTTGTGTGTTTGTGTGATAACGGGACAGCAACTTTGGCGCCAATTGAATAAACGTGCTGCTGCGGAAGGAAGTCTGTCCTTGAAATTTCGCATTCACGCAACTTTCAAGGCCAAAAACTCAGCCCCCAAGTGGTTCCTGGTTCCTGTCAAGCCGCTTTAATGCATGGAAACAGTGGATTATCTTGTTGCCAAGGGACTTACAACGTTTTTAGTACCAAATATTTTCTATATGCCTGATTAATTCAACTCAAAAATGCCAAAATCTAAGGTAATCAAAGTTCAGGTCATGTCTCTCTCTCGGGTATATTGTATTTCTCTATTCCCTTGACTTTATGTTCCCACACTTCAGCTTATACCCTGCCACTTATGCTACCAAAAAGCAACCCAAAATGGTCCATCCAAGGCCAACTTTAACCGAACCCGAACCCAACTGCTTCAGATATAAGATAAATAAGTAAATGCCCAAACCCATGTCCAAACCCAAGCACAAACCATTAGCCTATGAGGGAAAACCAATCGCAAGAGATTACCTGAGAGACATCGTGAAACGAACGAAACCCAAAACTACAGAAACTAAATCTTTAGCAGAAGGGACGGGCGGCAGGAGGGGGGAAGCAAGCGAGCTGGGAATCGGAATACTTCCTTCCACCCGAACATCGTACAGAACATAACAGAATAGCAGACAAAAGAGACAGACAGACAGACAGACAGAGGATTGGTGGTGTGGTGGGTAGAATGTAGAACCTAGAACGTAGAAACTTCCTAGGCAAACACAATGCCATTGCCTGGGAGATACAGCGATACAAAAGATATGTATGGCCCAACATAAAAGAACCCAAAACGAAGGCCCTGACTGTGTAAGTCCGGGGCCATCACATCGTGATTACGACTGATGATAATGATGCTGCAGGAAATTTCCAGAAGGCAGCGATGCCAGGCAACCATTAGGTGGATGGATGGATGGATGGATGGATGGATGGAGGGAAGTTCGCTCGCTCCCAAGGGCAGGCGGTGGGGCAGGAAAGACGAGGAGGGACAACTCTCGAGGCGATTAAGATAAAGTGCCAATCGATATAAGGGAAAGAAAGCAAGAGAGAGAGAGAGAGAGAGAGAGAGAGAGAGATGTACTTGTAGCTACAGCTACAGTCGGCCTCAGACACATCCACATCCGAGCCAAGACCGAGTATATAGCCATAGTAAGAGCCAAAGAGCCATAGTCGGAGCATAGCCAGGGCGACATAAAAGGAAATATAAAACCATTTATAAAGCAAGTCAGTCAGGGGAGATTTGAATTGGAATTGATGGTGTAGTGCTGCCACACTCGACAATGTCTTTTGAGTGTGTTGAGTATGTGTGTGTCATGTCTGTGCTGGTGTGCGTTTATTGCCGCACGAAGAGCCATAGACGAAGCGCAGTCGCGTTGTGTGTCAAGGTGCGAGGTGTATCTTCAAGATGCTTGAGTGCGGAAAGGGTTCGTTTTGTGTCTTGCTATTGGGTTTGGGTTTGGGTTTCTGCCTGCCATGCCAAGAAGTTTCCGGAGCAAAAACTTTTGCCCAAAGTTAAGCAGAACAGCTGCCTGAGGAAGGAAGCTTGTGCGTGAGAGCGAACAGAGCGATAGAGGCAGACAGACAGTGAACAACCCTTAAACATAACTGAAAGATAAAACCCAATTCCGTAGGTTCACCCCAAAACATGAAAGGAAGTGCCTGACAGCTGTGTGAAGAGAGGGGAAATTGAAATTCACTTTAAAGTTTCAACCTAATCAATGGCAATCTCAATTTATCCGAGAGAAACGGACATGCTGTTCGCATTAAGTCATCTCTCAGTGTCGTTGCTTTTGCTTTGCTAATCCACAGACCGGCCCCTGAGTCAGAGGCCCCGACTAACCGTAGTCGTGACTCAGCAGAGATGTCGTATCTGTATCTGTTTCGCCCTCTCTTAAGCCCCTGGGGGCGCGGCCAAGTGGTTCACTTTAGTCAGGCGTCTCTGTCACTTCTAGCTCGCATCTGTATGTATCAGTCGGTAGGCTGTAGGTGTATGTGTGGGTGTGGATATACTGCCCGATATAATAGTGAATAATTCGTTCGTCGTACGAGGCATCTATGGGTTCTGGTTTTTGGCGCTGCGACTGTAAGTGTATCGATTTCTGTAGGCATTTCTATATCTGTGACTCTTAGGGTAATGGTGCGTGCTACGTCTTATATGTATTCCATTATATCTCAAGTGGTGCCTCAAGTGATGATGTTAGGAATGATATGCTGCAAAAGGCCCTCGTGGGCGTCTTTTGTGTGTATATCCATCTTAAAACTCGTGTAGCTTGCTCGTGATGCTTGCTTGCTCATAGAATTTACTATAAATCTATAATTACGTCTGTTATTCTGGGTAAATATGACTCAAATGCAGTACAAAATTCAAAAAGGGAACACTTGTTGTGCCTTGGCGCCCACCATGTCGTTTAGCAACACTGCGCCAGCCAGTCACATTTTGCAACACCGCAGTAGTATGAATTCTAACGGGACCCAGCGAAAACAAAACAGAATGCAAAAAGACGGCCATTATTGTTTGTTTTGTGTGTGTATATAACTAATTTACAACGAAAAACAGCAAACTAACAGCGAATTTTCTTATCTCTCTTTGCAGCTTTTCGGTGGACATTGAGGTTTCTTTTTTTTTTCTTTTTCTTCGGTGGCTTGGCGGCGCAATAACGCAACGCCAAGACAAAATTCATTAAACATTCGGGGCATACAGAACAACGTTTCCGGAATGCCGACCATTCGGCGTTGCTGCATCATCGGCTGCATGTCCAATTCGCGACAGCATCCGAGCATGCAGTTCTTCGCCTTTCCACGGCCGGAGAGCCCATTCCACAAGCTCTGGAAGGAGGCGTGCCACGCCTCACTGCGTCGGATTGTGCCCTTCAAGAAGCCCGTGGTGTGCGCGCTGCACTTTGATCCGAGTGTCCTGGGTGGGCGGAGGCTGCAATCGAATGCGCTGCCCACGCTGCGGCTGGAGGTGCCATCGAACATGGTCGCTGTGGAGCAGCAGGCGATGGTGGAGGAGATTGAGCGGAGTCGCAAGTGCGCCTACATCAATGCCGTCGTCTACGAGTGGCTCGTGCGGGCCAACATTAATCCACAGCTGCGTGGCAGCATCACACATGGCATGATCAAGGACAAGGCAGAGACGGCGCGTCAGGTGATCGGCAGCACCTCGTTTATTGCCGACAATCGCTGGCTGAACCGGTTCCGGGAGACTCATCTGCAGGGCTTTGCCCAGAAACTGGCCACCAATCAGCTGAAGCCCATGGGCACTTCCCTCTGGATACCCGACATTGTCCACGATCTGCAGCACCTGTTCCCGCCGGCCAGCGCGGAACGGGTGGCCAAGCTGGAGGAGATGCCGGAGCACTACATGAACTACATGCAGCAGTATGGCGAGTACGAGGAGGATGACGACAGCATGGACATCAAGGAGCAGAGCTATCAGGAGCAGCAGCAGCAACAGCACTTTGCACTCCAGCAGCAGCAACAACAGCATCAGCAGCAGCACCTGCAGCATCCAATGAATCATCCATGGCCGCCGTTCCCAGGAGCGCCGCCGCATCCCCCAACCCATCCGGGCTTCACTACCTTCAATGATTATTACTTCGAGCGCCACCAGCAACAAATGCACCAACAGCTTCAGCAGCAGCAACAGCAACAAATGCAATTCCCACCTATGACTGTTCCCGCTCCACATCCGCCGCGGGAGCCATTCCAACCACAATTGCCACCGAATGTTGTGCCACAGCGTGTGAGTCCCTTCCAGCCAGTGCAGCTGCCGAAGCTGCACCCAAAGCTGGAGTCAGCGAATGACATGGAGGTGCAGGAAATCAATTGCTCGACAATCTCACGAGGCTCGCCATTGCCCCTGGCCGAGTCCACACAAGCCACGCAGGATCTCAACGAACAGACGGCCAATCTGCGGCTGCCCAGTCCCAAGGAGCAGAACAACAACAACAACAGCAGCGGCGGGCGCGACAGTGCCAGCAGCAAGGAGAATGCGCCCAAGACAAACGGCGGCGGCAGCAGCGGAAAATCCACGCCAGCCCACTCCATCAAGAGCAACAGTTCGCCAGCGCAGCCATCCACTTCCACGCCAGCTTCGCCCAAGAGGAGCTCCAATAGCAGAGGCAGCAGCAGAAGCAGATCTGGCAGCCAGACAAATGGCCGAACATCACCCGAACTCGAGACGAAGGGCTCCGCGGGCATAATGAAAGTGCTGAAGGAACTCGATAGCTACACGGATGCGCTCGAATATCTAAAGCCACTGGAGGATTTTGTGCTGTTCAAAGAGAACTTTCGAGCCATTGGGCTGCTCTCACAGTTGGAATTGGTGCTGCGGAAGGGCGAGAAGGGCACGCTCGTTGAGGGCTAGACTAGAGGCGTTGCTCCTTAAAATGACAAACACAAAACACAAATGTGATGAACAGCGTACATACAAGTGTATCGAATAGATTACTAAAATATGTAGTATTATTTAAGTGAAATAAAATCATTAATTTAAACTAAACTGCCGCAAAGGAGTTGCCAGCCGGCTTAAAATGATATTTCATTGATGATTGCACTTTTGCATCGATATCGATAATTACAATTTCACATCAACATCGATAATTACATCTGGCAGCGCTGCACTGGTTGCGATTATCAGCTGCCTCCGACGCGGTCACACTACGCCAATGTTTACGTTTTTTCTGCATTGAAAAAAATAGTCCACCCATATTGTTGCGAAAACTTGAAAAATAACAACAAATGTCGCTGCTGGAACAGTACGAGCAGCAATACGCGGCTCTAATTGCAGAGATAACAGCGCATATAGGAAGATTACAGCAGCAGAGCAGCAGCAGTGAGTGAAGAAGATTCGGCACACACACAAACACACAGGGGTGATAATCAATTTATCGCTAATCCTTGCAGGTGACCGTCATGAATTGTGCAGCAAAATCGATGGCAGCATGCCCGAGGCACAGGAGCTGCTGGAGCAGATGGGTCTGGAGGTAAGAGAGCTTAATCCTGCACAGCGCAGCAACTTCAACAGCAAGCTGCAGGTGGCCCAAGCCGAACTGCGACGCCTGCAGGCGGAGTACAAGCAAACCAAGGATAAGCAACCAAACGCCTTCACAACACTGGACTTGGGTGGGACCAGTGACTATTACGAGGATGTGTCCATCAACAATGACCAGCGACAGCGCCTGCTAGACAATTCGGAGAGGATTGAGCGCACTGGCAATCGGCTGACCGAGGGCTATCGAGTGGCCCTGGAGACCGAGGCGCTGGGCGCACAAGTACTCAACGATCTGCACCATCAGCGCGAAACACTGCAAGGCGCGCGGGCACGCCTGAGGGAAACCAACGCAGATATCGGCCGTGCCTCGCGCACCCTGAACACCATGGTTTTGCGAGCACTCAGGGAAAAGGTCGTTCTATATGGCGTGGGAGTGTGCTTTGTGGTGGCTGTGGGTGTCAGCTTATACCTGACCTTTGCGCCGAGTTCCACTTCGGCTGCTGCCAGTTCGTAGTAAACCTAAAGGGGTAACCCAACACTAGAGACATTCCTTTATTTGTGAATTGATTATTTATTTATTATTATTTGTTTAGCAAATCTTACGTCTATGAGTATTCAGTGTGTGTTGTGTGTAAAGGAAAACGATTCTAACGTTGGCTAATTCTAGTGGAAGAAAGCTGCACAGACCTACGCACTAAACTACATTATAATATAAACATTCAAAGTTTATATTTGGCATAGAGATATATATAACATATAACTAACTCCTATACCTATGACTCGTTTGGTGTTTTCGGGGACGTATCTTTGCATTAAAAAACATAAACCAACCTTCGCATCATTAATAAATAAAAATTAAATAATAAAATGCATTTCTGCTTGGCATTGAGTTCGGGTTTAGCTTTTTGCTTTAACCAAACTCAATGTTCCCCAACTGCTAGCAGCTGCAGGAGGAGGCCTCCTCGTTGATGGTCGGATCGCAGGCGGTGTCAATTTTGAAGCTCTTCTGCTCGAGCGCCTGGAGCTCCATTTTGGAGCGATTGGCGTGCACCAGCTGACGCGAAATGTCGCGAAACATTTCCTCCACACCCGCACCAGAGCGGCAGGATGTCTTGTAGGTGGCACTGATCAGCGAGTGGCACTGCTCGCAAAAGGCTTCCACCTCCTCGTCACTGACCTCTGGCTCGCGGCCCTCCAGGTCGCTCTTGTTGCCGCAAATGAAGATCTTTGCATTCTCCGCATATGTCACAATGTCCAGCAAGTGTTGCGAGAGCGAGTGAAAGGAGGCTGCGTTGTCCAGGGCGAACACCAGGATGGCACCCTCTGCAAATTTGTAGTAGGAAGATGTCACAGAGGCCACACGCTCCATGCCGCCAGTGTCCCACAGTTGCAGCTGTGCCAACAATCAAAGAATTAGCAGAGACAAGCTGCAGGCATGTACACTACACACCTTAATCTGTTTGTCGCCCACATCGTACTCCCGATCAATGTGATCCAGTCCCAGTGTGGATTTTCGGTCCGTCTCCGTCACGAATGTGTTGTTGGTGAAGCGACGAAACAGCGAACTCTTGCCAACGCCATAGTCACCGCAGAGGATCACCTTTTGCTTGGGTATGCGCACAGTTGCCATTATTGTTGCTCTGAAAATGCGTTAATTAAAATTTTTTCGCAACTCCAGACACAAAAGAGGAAAACAACGATGTCCAAACAGCTGTTCCAGGGGTCGGCCACAGGGGTGCGTGCGCTGGCCACAGCGTTGCTTTCGATAACTGTTTGTGCGCGCGCTCGGCAGATAAGATTTTCCCTTTAAATGTAGCCACACGGCGCAACCATGGCCAAAGTGTTTAATGCAGCTCGTGGAAATGATGACTGGTCTGGTGGTGATATTACTTGCGTGCTTCGCGGCCTTGGCACATGGTAAGCTGCGTCCATAAATCATTTACTGACTATCTTCTTACACGCGCATTGGCAAACCCGTAGGCAAGGCCGGATATGGACCGGGGGAGCAGGATTGGGGCTTCGTTGATGTACGTCCAGGCGCCCACATGTTCTATTGGCTCTACTACACCACGGCCAATGTGACCAGCTACACGGAGCGTCCGTTGGCCATTTGGCTGCAAGGTGGACCGGGCGCCTCGTCCACGGGCTACGGCAACTTCGAGGAGCTGGGACCCGTCGATTTGTATGGCGACTACCGCAACTGGACGTGGGTCAAGGACATGAATGTCATGTTCATCGACAATCCCGTGGGCAGTGGCTACAGCTATGTGGATGGCACGGCCTATCACACGGCCACCAACAAGGAGATCGCCCTGGATCTGGTGGAGCTGATGAAGGAATTCTATAAGCTGCATCCGGAATTCGAGGCTGTGCCGCTGCACATCTTCTGCGAGAGCTATGGGGGGAAGATGGCACCCGAATTCGCCCTGGAGCTCTACTATGCCAAGGAGCGTGGCGAGCTGAAGAGTAATTTGACGTCCGTTGCCTTAGGTGATCCGTGGACATCTCCCATTGATTCGGTTCTCGCTTGGGGACCGCTGCTCAGGGAGCTGGGAATCGTGGATCACGACGGCTACGCGGCAATTGCGGCAGCTGCAAACTTTACTGCCGAACTGGTGGCGGAGGAGCGCTGGATTCAGGCCACAGCTCAGTGGGGCAACACCCAGTGGGAGGTGATGAAGGCCTCAAAGGGCGTTGACTTTTACAATGTGCTGAAGCAGACACTCGGCGATCGATTCCAGCGACAGTTGGCCATGTCCCCCGAAGGTGAGTGCCACACGAAAGTGCAGCTAAATTCGTGATTTAAGATTATTTCCCTGCTGGCAGAGCGCCAGTATCGCACCATGGTAAAGTTTGACATTGACGAAGATCGCGACCAGCTGCTGGAGGAACTGATGCGCGGACCTGTAGCCGAAACCCTGGGCATACCCTCCAACGTCAAGTGGGGCTCGCAGAGCAGCAGCACCTTTGACATACACCGCACGGACTTCATGAAGCCAGTGATACATATTGGTAAGGGAACCAAGACCCCTGCCTGATAGCCAGAGTAATCTTTGTCCCCTTCCACAGTCAATGAGCTACTGGAGAAGACTCCGCTCAAAGTGGGCGTCTTTTCGGGTGGTCTAGATCTAATCTGCGCCACTCCCGGCACCGTCAACTGGATAGCCAAGCTGGACTGGAGCCGCAGAAGCGAGTATCTGGCTGCTCCACGCACTGCCATCACCGTGGATCGCATACTGGAGGGTTACCAGAAGACTGGCGGCAACTTTACCATGTTCTGGATCAATCGTTCGGGTCACATGGCACCCGCTGATAATCCCGCCGCCATGAGCCATGTCCTGCGCGAGTTCACGAGCTTCGGCTAGGGGAGAGACACATCGTAAATAAAGTGAAATAAAGCAGAGGAAAAACCCAATGTGGGTGCTGTCCAGATAATGGTGATGCAAGCTTAAAGGATTTGCCCATGTTGAGTGCTGAAGATTTGGCCCAAAAATTGACAAATGTCAGGCAGATAATTACCAATAAGCCGCGTCACTGCCATCACTTCCAAGGGTCATAAATAGTGTTCCACTCGTAGATTACAAACTCGCAAGATATCTTTGTGTGCCGTCGTCTGCGGGCCAACTTTCATTGGTCTTGGCCTGGCCAGCGATCAGACAGTTGTCGAACTGCCAAGCGTTCGGTTGGGTCTTCAAATTTCGAGCTACAAAGAAAACTAGAAACTCGAAACTAGTGCACAATGGCTCCTGGTCTTATCATTGCCGCTGTGTCGCTTTGTCTGTCGCTGCTCAGCTGTGGCTCTGTCAATGGTGAGTCGATTGGATTGGCTTCTGGCCAGCAAACACTTTGTATGCCGATCATTAGGTGTGTTCGGTTCGAAAATCAACGGGAGTGATTGGCTTGGCTTGCCTTATATGAAGAATAATCTAAGGCGCTTTATCGGCCAGCAACGAGTGGCGCTGCTTGAGTTGCCTTAATTGGGGCATGAAACGTTTCAAGTGTCCAGATTAGAGTCAAGTGTTCCAGCGAAATCAGTAACCTATCTGTTGAAGTAGCCAAACGAACCCCTTTCCTTCCTTCCTTCACAGCACGCCAAGGATATGGACCGGGCGAACAGGATTGGGGCTTCATGGATGTGCGCACAGGCGCCCACATGTTCTATTGGCTC
The DNA here is from genome assembly GCF_900245975.1 of Drosophila guanche. Lineage (NCBI taxonomy): Eukaryota > Metazoa > Arthropoda > Insecta > Diptera > Drosophilidae > Drosophila > Drosophila guanche. The sequence goes on from NW_022995754.1 coordinate 3,112,116, forward strand.
TACTACACCACGGCCAATGTGACCAGCTACACGGAGCGTCCATTGGCCATTTGGCTGCAAGGTGGACCGGGCGCCTCGTCCACGGGCTACGGCAACTTCGAGGAACTCGGACCACTCAAGCTGGATGGCAGCTACCGTGAGTGGAACTGGGCCAAGGACATGAATGTCATGTTCATCGACAATCCCGTGGGCACTGGCTTCAGCTACGTGGACAACTCTTCGTATTATACGACGACGAACAAGCAGATCGCCTTGGATCTGGTGGAGCTGATGAAGGGCTTCTATGACAATCATCCAGAGTTTAAGGCCGTGCCGCTGCACATCTTCTGCGAGAGTTACGGCGGCAAAATGGCTCCAGAGTTCGCCCTGGAGCTGTACTATGCCATACAGCGCGGGGAGATCAACAGCAACTTGGTGTCTGTTGGCTTGGGTGATCCGTGGACATCGCCCATCGATTCGGTGCTCTCCTGGGCGCCGTTCCTCCTGCAGCTGGGCATCGTTGATCAGGATGGCCACGACAAGATCGAGTCGTCGGCCGCAGCGACCAAGCGATGTGTGGACCGTGAGATGTGGACACTGGCCACACTTCAGTGGAGCTCCACGCAGTCGGTGGTGTTGCGTGAGTCGAAGGGCGTTGACTTCTACAATGTGGAGACACCCACCCTGGGCGACAAGTACGTGTTGCGGTCCCTGGGAATGAGTCAAGAGGGTAGGAGGACATGAGACCTGCTGAAGGAAAGCGTTTTTTCAATCAGTTCTTTTGCCAGAGATCATGTACCGCACTTTGGTGCACTTTGACATTGATGAGGATCGGGAAAAGCTGCTGGAGGAGCTGATGCGTGGACCTGTCACCGAGGCCCTCAACATCACCACAGGCGTCAAGTGGGGCGCACAGAGCAGCGCAACCTTCTCCTCCTTAATGGGTGATTTCATGAAGCCCGCCGTGCACATTGGTAAGTGGAGAGTCCCTCCTGTACCTTGATCACCTTTGCTACAGTGGCGTCCTCGTGCTTTCAGTGGGTGAACTGCTGAGCAACACTACCGTCCGGGTGGGTGTGTTCTCCGGCGGCCTGGACCTGATCTGTGCCACACCAGGCGCTGTCAATTGGATTGCCGGCATGGAGTGGACGGACAAGGCGGCCTATCTGGCTGCTCCCCGTGTTGGCATCACGGTGGACCGTGTGCTCGAGGGCTATGAGAAGACGGCTGGCAATTTCAGCATGTTCTGGGTGAACCGTGCCGGACACATGGTGCCCGCCGATAATCCAGCCACCATGTCTTACATTCTGCGCAAATTCACCAACTTTGGTTAAGCGCCTGTCAAAATAAAAAATAACGATTATATCAGAAGCAATCGAACGGAGCTGCTCGTAGCTCGTAGGAGCAACATCTAGGAGAGAAAGTGAAAATAAAATTTCGGAAATAAAAGTACATTTTTGAGCCGAAGTTGCCTTGGCAAAAACTTTCAGTTCGTAAATATAAAGCAAAAGTACTATTCGATTCACAAAACAAAAGCAAACAAAATAGTGGTTACTGATAAGCAATAACAAAGTGTTGTTGTAAAAATAAAGATAAAGTGTCTGGGCACACTGCAAGCACGTGGGGAACATAACCTCTACGCCAGGTAAGTATTGGAGCAAAACTGTAACAAGTTACATATTTCGACGTGGCGATTTCCCCCTTGTAAAGGCGGGTGGCCAAATAATTCCCGCCTACCCAAGGGTAGAGCGGTAACTTAAAATCTAAAAAAAAAAAAAAAAAGTGTTGTTGTTATCATGAACGACGACGAAGACGACACAACGGTTTGGAACTGGCAGAGAGTAAAATTGAAGTCAAAGGCAGTCAAGAGACAAAACCAAGTCTCTCCTATTCTACTAAAGAAAAAAATCGCTCTGGACTTAGCACCCAGAACCAGAACCAGCTCCAATCAATATGCCCTCCAAATAACGGAAATGAAGATGAAAACGAAGCACTGGACATGATAACTGAAGATAGCTTAACTGAATCTGCCAAGCCGCCACCTATATTCTTATCTGAAGTCAGTGATATATCGTTGCCAGGAATTTGGACACACAAAGTCACATTGTGCCAAAACTCACAGATGTGTGAAATGCTCTCTTAACCATCCCAGCAACGTTTGCCCAAAAGATAAAGAGCAACCAGCAAAATGTGCCAACTGCAACGAAGATCATGCTGCTAGTTACAAAGGGTGTAAAGTCTATCAGGATTTTATATCAAAAAAAAAAAATAGTAAGCGGACGCAACCACCAGAGAAACACCAAAGATGACAAAAATAAAAATGACCATGGTACATATCAATCATTTGCTCCGTCTAATAATTCGACCCAACAACCCAAAGATTACCAATCATACGCTCAAGATGCTGCAGGAAATAGTAACTCGAACAAGTCTCTAGAAAGAATAGAACAGCTTCTAGAAAAACAATCTCAACTTACCAATAATTTACCTAACATGATAATGTTACTTGTAAATAAGCTATGCAAATAAATCTAAACTTAGGAATATGGAATGCCAATGGGCTTTCCAACCATGTAAATGAAATAGCTTTATTTTTAAAAACGAATGCCATTGACGTCATGCTTATTTCCAGAAACACACTTCACTAGCAAATCTTTTTTTAAAGTTACTGGATACGACACAGTAACACAGTAAGAGCTGACCATCCATCAGATAGAGCTCATGGAGGTGCTGCAATTCTTGTCAAGCAGGGCCTTAAATTTCAAATCATGCTGTCATGATCCCTTTTGCGATACGTTCGACGGTGTTAAGTCTATTTTACATACGTGCGTCTACATAGTTATTGTCGCTAAATAGAGGGTGGTTCTAAGTGTTATTTTCTTGACGATTTCAAAAACTTTTTCCAAGGACTGGGAACAAAGTTTATCGTGGGAGGCGACTTCAATGCCAAACATCCATGGTGGGGATCCACCAGATTAACTAACCCGAAGGGATCGGAGTTATACAAATGCATACGAAACAATAACATATGTTGCATTCGAAGGAGAGCGATATGCAAAATACTAGATTTGGTAGTATTTTTTTGGAGGTTGATAGGTCGATAGGCGAAGGGGCAAGGCGATCAACGGTGCCGGTGAGAGAGCGGGAGAATGTAAGAGAGGGGAATATTGCGGGATCCACGAGCCAGCTCACCCACACCCTCAAGAATGCCATGCGATGCCCTTGAATTTGGTTCAAGGGCAGTAGAAGAGATGAGATCAACTGCAGCATGGGGGACTGCGTAGAGTAGCTACGCTGAACATGCCGGCAGTGGGAAAATAAACGTCGGCAGTGTTAGGGCGTTTTGTGTGTGTGACCGTTAAGGAAAAAAAAAAACAGACCGGCCAACGTAGAGGACCCTTTTACCCGAATCGAAATAAAAGTGAGTCCAGTCCAAAGGGAAAATGAATCCCAGATTCAATATTTTTAAAACCCATAGGGCGTAAATTGTATCGGCTGGCTTCCCGTAGATGGGCCAAAATTACGATTCCCCGGCCCGCGGAATCCTCGTCACACCCCTGATCGGGCGCGACCCGCCACAGCGCCACCGACAATTAATATAATTAATCTACGCCTACATTTTACATCATAAACATAAATATAAATAAAATAATAAATATAAATAATAAAAAAACACTAATAAGGGTGGGTAATTAAATTCAACTTCTCAGCCCTTATCCGCCTGCGCGGTGCTCTGTAATCATATCCCTAAAAATCAATTCATACACAATTCAAAAACCAAATTTATAATATTGCAAATTTTACTTCACGATCACACATTAGTATGGGGGGGGAAAGGGGACCACAACGGCGAGATGGAGAAAGTCCGCCACACTTGGGAAGGAGATCTGAGGTATTCTGAGTCGCATCTCAGGTAGAGTACGTAGGAGCTAGACCATCGGCACCTCAGACTTGTCCACGTCTGTGTTGGAGAGATGTTTGTCCGTTAGATGTAGAGTAAAGTCCGATGCATGTTTTGAATTATCGTTTGTTTTTGATATTTGTTCGAGATGTCCGAACAGTTGGTTTGTTGTGCGACCTGGGGGCCTGGGAAGAACTCAGCCCTGGGATGACTGCCCCAACACCAAAACAGGTTCGTAACACATAACGACTTTGTCAACTGGTGTGCCCACATACTGGCCAACTGATAGTCGAAAAATTCCAGATTTGATTGATTTCATAGTATTCTCTGGAATCCCACAATCACACATGCGAGTAATGGAGAGCTTTGACCTTAGCTCAGATCATTCTCCAATAATAGCAACTTACAGCACAATAGCCCATATGTTGGAAAAGCCCTATAAAGTAATAACAGCCTCTACAGACATTAACGCATTTAGCCATTTAAAAGCCATTTAGATTCAGCTATAAGCCTGGACATTCCGTTAAAAACAGGAGAGGAGATAGACTATGCTGTGGAGCTTTTCACAAATACAATTCATAAGCTATAAGCGAGCTACAGAAACACGAATCATGCTCTTAATCATCAACAACCAAACCAATTCCAAATGAACCTTTCAACCGATCTTCGACAAAAAATACAAAATAAAAGGAATCTGCGAAAACGCTGGCAAGAAACTCACTACCCTGCTGACAAAAGATTATACAACAAGGCTGCATCTGAGCTTAGACAACTGCTGTCGAACTTACGCAATGAATCTCTAGCTGCGTATCTGAGAAACTTAGACCCTAATTCAAGCAACAATGAATACAACCTATGGAGGGCGACTAAATACCTAAAGAAACCAGCTAAAAGAAACATAAATATTCGCAAAAACAACGAAACTTGGTGTAGGTCTAATAATGAACAAGCGGAAGCATTTGCACAACATCTGCACTCTGTGTTTCAGCCAAACGATATAAATAATTATACAACAGAGACTGAAGTAGAAAAATTCCTTGAGTCACCCTGCCAAATGAGCTTGCCTATTAAAAGCATTAAATATGAAGAAGTTGTGACAGAAATCAAATGCTTGAACAATAAAAAAGCACCAGGCCCTGATAAAATAGACGGTATCACCCTAAAAAGTTTACCACCAAAATGCATTCGGTTTCNATCATGCTCTTAATCATCAACAACCAAACCAATTGAACCTTTCAACCGATCTTCGACAAAAAATACAAAATAAAAGGAATCTGCGAAAACGCTGGCAAGAAACTCACTACCCTGCTGACAAAAGATTATACAACAAGGCTGCATCTGAGCTTAGACAACTGCTGTCGAACTTACGCAATGAATCTCTAGCTGCGTATCTGAGAAACTTAGACCCTAATTCAAGCAACAATGAATACAACCTATGGAGGGCGACTAAATACCTAAAGAAACCAGCTAAAAGAAACATAAATATTCGCAAAAACAACGAAACTTGGTGTAGGTCTAATAATGAACAAGCGGAAGCATTTGCACAACATCTGCACTCTGTGTTTCAGCCAAACGATATAAATAATTATACAACAGAGACTGAAGTAGAAAAATTCCTTGAGTCACCCTGCCAAATGAGCTTGCCTATTAAAAGCATTAAATATGAAGAAGTTGTGACAGAAATCAAATGCTTGAACAATAAAAAAGCACCAGGCCCTGATAAAATAGACGGTATCCACCCTAAAAAGTTTACCACCAAAATGCATTCGGTTTCTCACTCTTATATATAACGCGATTCTCAGACTAGACCACTTTCCAAGTCAATGGAAATGTGCAGAGATCGTTATGATCCTAAAACCAAACAAAATATAAACGGAATTGACATCATACCCATTTAGTCCCATTAGTCTGTTGACAATTTTCTCGAAAGTGTTTGAAAAAATACTATTGAAGAGAATGTTACCAATTTTAGACGAACTTTCCATCATTCCTGAATACCAATTCGGATTCAGGAGGGGTCATGGGACCCCTGAGCAATGTCACAGGGTTATTAATGATATAGTTTCGGCATTTGAAAACAAAAAATACTGCACTGCTGCATTTCTTGATGTTCAACAAGCGTTCGATCGAGTCTGGCACAAAGGTTTGTTCTTTGTTGTACAAGATAAAGAAATGGCTACCTGCTCCGTACTATTTATTAATCAAATCATATCTGGCTAAAAGATGCTTTTACGTGCAGCAGAAAACCGATAGTTCATCAGTACTTCTCATCAACTCAGGCGTCCCACAAGGAAGCGTATTGGGACCAATTCTCTACACCCTATATACGGCCGACATGCCAGTTACAAACAACTGCACTGTTGCAACATATGCTGATGATACAGCCGTTTTAGCCACAAGCACATCTATAAATGAAGCTTCTGAACTCCTGCAGAGTGAGCTAAGCCTAATTGAAGACTGGTTCCTTCGATGGAAAATTAGAATAAACTCCCTGAAATCCGTCCAAATAACGTTTTCATTAAGACCAGGTAACTGCCCAAATGTTACACTTAACGGCTCACCAATTCCACAAAGTACCTGTGTGAAGTATCTCGGCTTGCATCTCGACCGCAGATTAACATGGAAAAACCACATTAAAGCAAAATGTCAACATTCTCGATATCCCTGATAGATAAATTTAACAAACTAAAAAGATGTTATATATAATAGCAGGGCTCATTGGAAAACTGCTATTTCTGTTAATTGAATATTAATTATACAATTTACTTATTGTTTAAAAACAGATTGTAAATATAAAGAGAGAGAAAAAAAAAATATATCAGAAGCGGGGCGTTTGCAGTTCAAAATGAAAATTTTCGAATTTCGTGCGATCAGAGAGCTAACAGTAAAGTTGTCGCATGCGCAGAAGCACTCTCTCACACACACACACGACCACTTTTGCAACCCTCTCTCCGCGTAGCTGTTTTTTGTTTTGTTCGCTTTGCTTCGCTCTTTCTATGCTCTCGCTTTTCCACTCTTTGTGTCAGTTAGTTTTACTCCCGCACGCTTATCACCGAAATACAGGCCGGCGCAGTTTGAACGCGCGCTCTCTCACACTCTCTCACGACCGCCACGCTGCGCATTCGCCAGAGGGAGAACAGAACACAGAACACCGTACACCGCGGCCAACAGCACAAAGCAGCTATTTTTATAGTAACCGTTCTAGACGACACAACACAACGCGGCGAGGTGCGTGCAGCTGAGCGTTGTTGGAAAACCATTGAATACTATAATCGACAGCGGACTGCACTTGGCTGGTGGCCACGCGAAAGGTTGGCGAAAATTGCAAGTCAATGCGAGGCGGAAAATGAATTAAATCGGAAAGAAAAGTGGCGGCTGGCGACGTTTTCAAGCAGTCAACGCGCATAATCGTAGCCACCATCCAGCGCTCGCACACATGCAAACACACACTCGCATACATAGCGCTTGGATGTGTCTGTGAGAGAGCCGGAGAGGGTGAGTGGGCGCAGCAAAACAACTGTAAATTGTGTCTTGCGACATTCGCCAGAGGCGCGCGGGTCGTCCCCAGCTAAAGCAGCAACAAAATGAGGATTCGGGAAAAACGCAGAAGGGAGAGAGAGCAAAGGAGCCAGGCACAGGAACATGCACAGCCCCCAAAACGAGATGACAAGAAGGATAAGGTGAGTAGATAGCCATTGCCATGATTGCGGCACCCAATGCATGCCATTTGCTGTCCACAGGTAATCGACGTGGATGCAGTGGTGAGGCCCAGAGGGCCGATAATCGTGCCGAGGTCATTCACCCCGACACCCACACTTTCGGCTGCCGAGAAGGTGGCCTTTGACAATCGCATTAAGCGCAAGAATGTCCTCGCTCTCAACGAGAAGGTGGCCGCCCTGCGGGAGTACGATCGCCTTTCGGTCTACAAGCACGTGGGCCGGCTGTTCAACTGCAGTCCGGACCAGATCAAGCGCATCGTGCAGCAGCGCCAGGAGATCATGAGTGCCTGGGAGCAGCGCACGCGGCGCACCCAAGACGCCGGCACGATGGAGACGAAGACGATGCGGGTGTCGATGCTGGGCAAGGCCGTGTACGACTGGATTCGTCGCATGATGTACTACAAGGACTTTATCATCTCCGACGGCCTCATTCAGAAGATGGCGCTGCAGTTCAAGAGCTCCATGGGGCTGGCCAACTTCTTCCCCCACCAGGAGTGGTGCGACAAGTTCCGTAGTACCTACGGTATCGAAAGCAATGACACAAAGCTGCTGAAGATCGGCTACACGCAGAGTTACTCGGTGCAGATCAAGGACATTGTGAAGGATGTGACGTCCGAGTGCAAGCCCAATGACAGCAGCAACCAGCAGAACGAAGGGGAGGACGATCAGGATGATGGGAATGCGAGCCTGCCCTGCTCGTTCAGCAGTCATGCCGGCGAGGAGGACGATGAAGTCGATGTGGATGGTGGCGACATAAGTGAGCGGGAGGAGGAGGAGGAGGATGTAAAGCCATCGCTGGGCGAACTGAATCTTGCACGTGCTGCCCATCCACTGCCACAGTTGGTCAGACTGCCAATGCCACTTCCACTCAACACACCGCCTGGCACATCGCAGAAGGTGCTGCTGGCCACGCCCATTCTGCCACCAGGCGCAAAGCCACCCGCCGGTGGAGCACAACCAATGACGATGACAATTATTCCCCTGGCAACATTGGCCCAGAGCATAACGAAGCGTCCGTCGTCGCAGCCACAGCTTCCGGAGAAGGGTCCAGTGGTGCCAGCACCCATGGTCGAGATCAAGCAGGAAAAGGACATCAAAGCGGAGCCGAAAGACCCCGAGGAGGAGACAGAAACAGATAAAGAGGTAGCAGAGGCTATGGCACCATCCAAGGCGCAGCCTGATCCGGAGCCAGAAGCGGAAGCGGCCCCCGTCGTGCGCATCAAGGAGGAGCCACTCGAAGAAGATGAACTCGAGGACGATGCGAATGGAGGGCGCTCCAGTGTCACGTCGCTGGCCGAGGTGCTGGCCGCCAATGTGGAGAACGCAAGGGAGTACATCGAGCAGATGCGCCAGCGCAGGCAGAGCACAGCTGCGGAGGGGATGCCAACACTGCCACCGATGCCAGCATTGACCATGGCGCCAGCAGCCGTACGCCAAGGCATCAAGCGTAGCCAACCGATGGACCACGACGACAACAACAATGGTGAACAATCCGCCAGCGGGACGAACGTCATCAGCTGTGCCGATGCACGAAAGTACCTGAAATTGCTGGAGCAATTCGCTCTCCACAAGGGGAACATTCGTCTGATTGGGCTGATCACACGTGCCGATGAGGTGATGAGGGAGGTGGACGATGCCTCGTCGTAGGATAAGTCAGATTCAGGGGAACCCAAATATGCTTCAGCCAAAGAGCAAGCCAGTCTTAAGTCTTAGTTCGTAGCCAGGCATCTCGAAGATGCACTCAATCACTAGGCCATAAGGGATATTCTAGTTTGTACTCGAACCAAATACACTTAAACCAAACATCATTACGTTCCTCCTTGCGTCATTGTTGCAATCTCGATATGGAATATACATAAGTACCTACTAATGTACATATATATAGAATCAGACTATACGTAGCTGTGGGTGTGTGTGTGTGTACACACCTATTCATGGCCAGCACAAAAAGTCGGCTAAATATATACGCTGTATATGTCAGTGCGCAGGTCTGCCCTTAGCGGCCGCTGCCGCTGCCGCTGCCTAATGGATAGATGGATGGCCCAGCCGGGCCGGGCGGGCGCTCTCTCAAACCCAACACAATCAAACATCTGTTTTGATTGCACCTGAGTGTGTACGGTGTTGGTGTGCGTGTGAGAATGGTGGGCGCCGACTGTGAGTGCGTGTCAAGAATACATACAAACATACATATGTATGTAGGTAAAAATTCGCTAGAATAAAAGTGGGCATTTGCATATGGCATGTTAATCATTCAATCCATATCAATATTGAGGTAGTTTCTTAGTGATCGGTTCCCCAACTTGTAATAGTAGCGCTTAAATATGGCAAAACACTCGTGTTGATTGCGAGATTTGTCTGTGTGAATGATGTGCGCATGTCTGCCCTTAGCCAGACGTCTGGTCCAAACTGGCATTTGGCCAGGCGTTCTCCGGCCCACAGTTCTCTCAGCGACACAAACATACACATGTACATACAGACATCCACGTGCATCAGAGTTGTGGAATTGCAAGGGAGTTGGTCAGGGGGGTAAGTGGCACTTTCCGAACCCAACGCCAGCAATGAGAATTTTTAAAAATTGTGAAATTCTATATTCGAGGCAGCCTTATCTGCATTATTGCGCATTTTCAGCCGTTGAGGCTGTTCCCAATGCGCGTCGGTTGATTGATTGACTTGGCTCTGTGTATGTATTGCATACACATGGATGTAGTATGTATGTGAATAGCAGGCAAACAACCCTCGCATACATGCACACAATCAAAGCCATCAGAAAACTAATCAATCATTCAATCTAACACTGGCACACACACACACACTGGTGCTGTTTGCGTCTACATCAGAGATTCAGTTCATGATTGCTGCTTGAATAGTGAGGGTCGGTCCATCGAGGGTGTTTGCTTGCGTCGTCTTGTTTAAAACGGAATTTGAGAATGCAACAACAAAACAACACACAGACGGCATTAAGTTCCAGGGTATGCATAAAAGAATCGAGTCGAATTTCGTGTTTGTGTGATTGGTGTTTTCCAGCACTGCACATTTCTTGTTGGTGTTGGTGTGATTTTCCATAAAAAGAGTGGACACTCCAGCGAACAGCTGATGCGTGTTTGTTTTTTTGTATTTTTTTTACAATTTATAATCAAAAACAGAATTAACTCGCATAGTCAGTGACATGTAAGGAGTATAATGACATTGCTGTTGGTTTTGCGTCTACTCGCACACATTTCGAATATCTCTATCGACATTTAAGGAGGCAATTGCCCAGAGTTTATAATTCATTTAACTCTTTTTCGTTTTGTGACCAGATGACAGCATCATTGCCCGACCGCTTCAGCGCCGGCAAGCGCCAGTTTTGGCGCGAGTTCTTGGCCCTCTACCAAGACATGCCGGAGCTCTGGGATGCCAACCACTTGAACTACCGAAACAAGGAGCTGAGAAACAGAGCCTACGAGCGGCTGGAGACGAAACTAAGGGAGATCCAGCCAAATGCAACCCGCACTGAAGTTGGGCGTCGCATCAACATCTTTCGCACGAACTACCGGCGGGAGCAGATGCGGATTCTTAAACAAAAGGAACTCGGATTCCACTCGGACCTATGCAAGCCCACGCTTTGGTTCTACGACTACATGGGATTTCTCCTCACACAGGAGTCGTTCCAACAGGGCAGATCCAGGAAGGTTCGCGTAGCGGCAACCATAAAACCAAAGAGGATGTTTGAGTTTGGAAAAGACGTGAGTGTGGAAATGCTTTGGATGCAATGGCTTTTACCAGTGATTACTTGCTTCCTTGTAGGCCTCATCTGACCCACTTGATACCGTGAGTGAGTGGGCGACAAAGGAGACACTAGCAAGCTACCTACCAGAGCCAGGCGCACCACCATCAGAGGAGAACTCTCTGCTGAGTCCGAAAGTTGAGATCATCGAGCAGGACGAGGAGCCCATGGATACCGACAGGCACACTCAAGGAGAGGATGTCAAGCCGGAAACGTGTGGCCTTGACACATCCGACTACACGGATCGCACGAACGTCTCCACCAACGCGACGTTGACTGTGGCCAGACAATCGAATAGTTTAGATGCTCCTCCAGCTTTGAGCGAGGCCTCGGAGGTGCTGGCCAAGTCGTGGGCGGTCCAATATGAAGAGATGGCTCCGACGCAACGAATCTTGGCTCGAAAAGCCATCGCCGATATTCTCTTTGAAGGCTGCATGGGCAACTTGCGAATAAACCGCGGCGAACAGCGCAGCTCAGTGGGAAACCATTTGTAAATCTGATAATTATACAATTTATATAAATAATAGCCATTTTAAGAGATGTAAATACTGAAAAATGTATTGTTTTTATTTTTCAAATGGTATTTTGATTTACCGCTCCCCTTTACTCAGCGACAGTGCTGCAAAGCGTGATTTTAAAGTGCGCTACTGCGACCATTATAATATGACAAGTGTGCATTTCTAATCAGTAATCACTAATTTATTAATATGCAGAAAATGTGTTGTAATTACTAAAATATAAGGTCATAATGCTATACACATAAATACAAAAGAGTGATTATACTAAGCCAAATTGATTCTTCAATCTGATAAAATTATTGATTTGGTGTTAAAAGTCTTTGCAATTTAGTAATATTAAGTAGAATAGCAAAATCGAGGAAACTGATTTAAGATACAGTATATTTTTCAAATGAGAAGGTATATTTCGGTATATTTCCACGGGTCTTGTGGGTTGACCCTTTTAGTTTTAATCTTGTTTTACAGTCAATCCAATAAAGATATGTCATGTAAATTAGCCAATCTTGTAGAGAATTGAATGACGATTCAAGTAAAGTAACATTTTTAAAGCTGAGAGTTCTACCCAGCTGGTAATATTAAACAGTAGATCAAAATGTTGGAAATTGATTTAAGATTGCGGTATATATACAGTATATTTTCTAAATGAGGTTGTTTATATCGGTATATTTCCGAGGGTCAGAAACATATGACATTTGAATTTCAACAATCAGTGCGTCGCTTCACATTTTAAACAATTAAAGGATTTGTGTGTGTCCTGGGTGTTTCCTGTGCTACCTGTGGTTGAACACAGATTCATTACGACTCTAAGCAGCAGGCAGACGTTATCTCAAGATGCAGAGTTTTGACGGGCTGAGCAAAGACACTTTGTAAGTAGCATACGACTGGCATTACAAGAAATAAATGTAAATTCCATTGTTTCCAGGAAAGAGATGTTTTCCTCTCGAGTGGCGCAATTCAAAATCGTCAAGGGACCCAATGGACATCAATTGTCAAGTAAATGCCAGGAGGATATAAAGAAAAGGTTGCCTGCGGCATCATACGAGAACGTAATGGCGTGGGTTGGTTCCTGGATAGCACGTCTCAATGGGCAGACAGCACCGAAGCAGGCGGACCAGCAATCAGCAGCAGAAACGGACGCAAAACAATCTCCGCCTTTTGTCATTGATCTCTGCAGCGACGAAGATGAGGATAAAGACGCAAGCGCAGAGACAGATGCAGAGACAGATTCAAGTGCAGATGGAGAGACGTGCCAGATTCTAGACAGTTTGCTGGCCAGCGAATCTAGCCTGTCAAAACCATGCTCGTTGATCATCCACGATGACGAGCTGGGCGACATTAATCTTCAGGACTACGAGGACCACATTGATGGCAAGCTGGATGTGGAAACCCTGAAGAAGCGTGCCATAAAGCAACCGATTGAGAAAAGAGTGAGCCAGACCGCAACGAAACAGTTTCCCAGCAAATTAAAGGGTCGAACTTATCAAGCAAAGCTAAAGCAAAGAGTGGGACAGAACAAGATCAGCATTGGCAAGGCACTAGAGAAGTCTTTGTCAGAAGTACGCGAGGACCGATTTCAGCTGAAAAGCAGTGATGGCAAGGCAGCAGAGGAGACCATCACAGGAGTACCCACGGACCGATTTCAGCTGAAAAGCAATGATAGCGGGATGACCACTGGCAAGGCAGCAGAGGAACCCCTACCAGGAGTGCGCTCGGACCGATTGCAGCTGAAAAGCAATGATGCCAAGAAGATCACTGCCAAGGCAGCAGAGAAGACCAACAAGAACCGACTGCAGCTGCAACCAAACAACGACAAGATAACCATCAGCTCTGACAAGGCAGCAGAGGAGCTCCTCATAATAATCCATGACAACCCCAAGCAATCTATGCCGAAACCCTGCTTCGCCAGGATGACCGTCAGCCCAGACCTGCCACCAGAGCAGCCCACCAAGACAGACCATAAGAGCATTGCTACACCGAAACACAACATAGAAGAGATCACCATTAGCCCTGAAAGGGAACAAGCTAAGCCTACCATAAGAGTACGCAGTGACCTAAAACCAAGAAGCAGTGTCCCAGCTCCACTTGTAACTACTTCACCTGTCGAATCTCCAGACTCCACATGCTTGGCTGGCAATGGGAAGCGAAAGGAGTGCGACACAACGACAGAAGACGGACAGAGCCTGGCCAAAAGGCCAAACCTTGTGTTGGAGCGTACCAATCCATTGGTGTATCTGCAATTGCCCACCGTCCAGCTGCTGCTGGACCAGGTGAAACACTTTGCGATTGGCCAACGGAATGCCCAGGCGGTGAGTCTCATTTTCAGGCTGCGTCAAAGCCTACAGGCAACAGAGCAACAGATCTGGAATGCACAGAATCTACGCCAAGCATAGCCCGAGAGACCCCTGAGAGGAAGTATTAGAATGCTAGTTAGTACGTGCTTAGCCTACGATGTTTATTTGTAGAGAATAAGACTACGCCATATGTGCCCAAAAGTTGGATAGGCCTAAGGCTTTCGTTTTGGAGAGACACTCTTTTTGAGGCTTGTTATATATATATTATATACCTAAATAATATATTATTGGTACATGTTTATCATCTTTATTGTAGACATCTTTACATGTCACTTTTCGCTCTTTTTGTATTTATGTACATCACTTTTTTGCACTCATTTGTATAGTTTGTAATATTTTGTAGCTCTCATTCGACACTTGCGAATTGAAGTACAGTCAGAATACAACACCTGCGAACCCAAGTAATAAAAGAAAACCCTTAACGAAGTGAAAGTTTAACAATTGAAGAGTTTAAATGATTCGAAGGAACATTTTATAAGTCATCTCTGCCTATACCTGAAGTCTGAGTCTTTTGGCTGCCTGCACGCTAAGGTGTCTCGTGTAGCCCACTGCCATGACTACCCCTAGTGCCGCCTAATCCATGTACATCCCATTGAATCACATTATGGATTGGGTTTGCCCATATCATTGTATGCAAAGAGCTCGTCACCGCCCATCCGGTGATGCACTTAACGCGCTTTGCAAATGATTTGCCCCAGCTGTTGCCGCTGCCACTCCACTGACTGTTGCACCTGTGGCCCAGTCCCACCACTAACCCCAGTCTTGGTGCCTGCCACAACTGGAGCCTGTTCTGTGCCCCCCCTTCTGAAGGTATTTATACTTGTAATTTTGCTAGTCCAAGAAACCGCATGGAAAAATCTCAAATCACTGGCAGTTGGCAGTTGGGAGTGGGGAGGGGATTGTGGCTGAGCTGTTGTAGCACTTTGCACCTGTCGTCCGCCCTACGCATCTGAAAAATCGAGCGCAGCTTTAATTGATGCAACAACAACAGCAGCAGAAGAAGCAGCGTCAGGGGGAGGGCGATGGCGATGGCGATGGCGAGGGCACTGTGGGGTTGGGCGATCGTGTTGGCTGGGAACTAGTCGCGGCAAAAATGTTGTAAGAAATGCGTGGATCGTTGGGGGCCAGCTGCCGCTCGCTGACAGAGAGAGAGAGAGAGAGAGAGAGGGAGAGGAAAAGCGGAGCCCTTGGAGCCGCGTCCTAAATGGGCATTGAAATTAAATGCAGCTGCTTTAATGATGCTGACGCTGTTGCAGTTGCACTTGCCAAGGATGGGCATGAGAATGGGTTGCAGTGCTGGTCCAGGCCTAAGCAAATCTCAGAGTTTGTGCCACAAATGTTTGCTTGGTGGGCGTGGGTCGGGGCGTGCCGCTGCTCTGCCGCTCCCTCAACGTGGTGGGCGCCAGCAATCTGCAACAGCAACAACAACAACAACAACAACAACAACAATCCGCCAGCAACACGGCGCCTTTTTGCCTTTTTGGGAGGTTTAATGGGAGTTGCCGTTGCCTTTTTTGGTGCAACAAAATCAAGAAACAAAAAATCTTTTTATCGCTCCCAGGCCAGGCTTTTGCACTCCTCCTCCATGGCGATGATGATGATGATGTTTGATATCGTTTGTTAGTTTCTCTGTTTTGTTTAGTTTTTTGCTGCTTCAAGTTGATGGCAGCCTGACCGACAGGCGAAACTACGCTGGCATTGGTGGTGGCCGCTCAAATGATGGCAATTTGATCCGAAAGCCTAGGCCCTTGTGGCACGACGAGGCACATTCAGTCCGGGATCAGCGCCATCGATAAACGCTCAACAATTGAGGCAAACAATTCACAATCCGCGGCGGAGAGAGAGATAACGGATGATGTCTTCACCACAGTGCAGCTCTATCTCTATCCCTTTCTAGAGCTTGTCGCTCCGTGCATGGTGAATAAGCTATTGGTGCTCCCCACAGCGGACAGCGCCACCTTGTGAGTAAATTCCCTTTGGTCTGCGGACAACGAATTGATGGACAACATAAAGGAAAAGTATTTACAATTTATGCAGCCAAATACGACCGACCAAAGAGTCAGCCATTAAAAGTAAGTGGAGGCAAAACATAACTAAACCAACAGCATGATAAATGGAACTTGAGGAAGCTCAAATCTGGACATCACAGAGATCTCTATCGGTTTTCTCTTTGAGAACTAATTTCCTCATTAAAAATCCACAGAGTTGTCACATTGCCCCGCCTTATCCATGGTACATGGCAGACCTAACCCAACACCATCATTTCGGTACAACAACTTGAACTAATTGCAATTAAATCTGAATCAAATTCATCCAAGCTTCATGTGAATGTTGTTCCCATCAACTTTATCCTGCATTGTGTGCCTGAAATGTGAGCAAACAAGGCAACAATAACAAATTGTGTCTGAGTGTGTTCTCACACACAAAAAGAGGCAAACACAGGCGCGGCACGCGTCCAAAAACCCACCCCGGGAATGGGAATCGTATGGCATCCCATTGGATCGCAGGTGCGCGGCCAGACATTAGGGTGGGATCCGCGCCGATCCGATCCGCGGGCTTATCAGGGCTTCGGCCCGGCCCGACCCGGCCACACGGCTGTTGCTTCTCAGCGACGCGAGAATCACACGAGAACCAAAACAGTTGCTCACTGTGACTGGGAATGGAACGTGAAACTGAGACCATGTGAGGGTGCGACCAACTAACCGTCCAAGTGTCGTGTGAACTTAAATGGGGGATTATTATGTTGGTCTGTCCGCTAATGGGAAGGAAGAGGGAGTGAGGGAGCGGCAAGTGAGCGGGTGGGAAATATTTTATTTGCGATTTGCGAAATTCCCAAACGTTTGGAGAGATTTAAATGAGGAGATGGATGGTTCGCATTCTGCTCGTAAGGGAACTCGCTCTCAGGGGGCGTGTCGTGTGAAACGGAGAGAGAAGAACTTTCAGTTTCTGACCTCTTCACGAGTTTCTTTTGTTGCTTTGAACTCTTCTTCCGAAGTTCTCTTGGAAAGTGGTGCAGCAATTACATGATCCAAAATTCGCTGCGCATTATTTTCGCAGAGAAATTTAAAAATTACAAAAATACCTTTCACACGGCCCAAGTGTGGGACTGAGAACCCAATGCCCCAAGCCCGCAAGCGACAGTTACGGATATAAAAATATATCCATGGCCGAAATTTTAATGAATTGAGAGCCATTTGTGGCAGCGCTGCTAAACGGGCATTACCTATTAAAATTAAACCATAAGCCCCCACATAAAAGCTGACAGTTCCACAGAGAGAGAGAGAGAGAGAGAGAGCGGTAGAGGCAGCTGAAAAAATAAGCGAATTTCGGTGCCTTTTGGAGGAGAATGAAGCGTTAATGATAGCCGCACAACAAAAAAAAGGGATACGGCGCCTTTTGATTCTTCCTTTATACTTCGACCAAAAACTTTTATGACTACAAAAAAAAAGCGAATCATTTCGGTTAATTTTCATTTGGGTTCTGCGGTTGGGTTTTTGGGCTTGAGGTTTATGGTCGGCGACACCTTTTAAGCGCGCCAATCGAATCAATGTTTTAACACGGGAATACCATTTCCAAAACGAGCTCATTAAGGACTCCCGAATATATATGAGACAGCCCAAAATTCTACGAATGTCCGAGACCAGCAGCAGCAGCAGCTGCAATCGGAACAGAACGGAAACTTCGAAGCTGCAAAACTTTGGAATTTCATATTCATTTGATTTCACAATTTGCTGCGAAAGTGAAACTTCGGGATGTGGCAGGTGAGTTGGAGCCCAACTCAAGTCTGTTTGTCGGCCAACAAGTTTTGGCAATTTGAGGAGCACCAAAAAAAAGCCAAAAAAACCACAAAAAAAAAGCCAACAAAATCTCTGCGCTAATTACTTGACTGGCCTGGAAGCCGCGCAGAATTGGGTCTGTGCAGCTGGAACCCCAGTTCTCTGCTGCTTGGGTTGCCTTGTTGCCTAATTGAACTCATCAATTCGGACTTAATGAAGTGGCAGCAACAGCAGGAGTAGCATCCACAGGCAGAACAGAAAATGTCGCCTCGCATTTTCAAGTCCAGCGAGTCGGCGATTCACGAGGCATCTTCTGCGGCTTAAGCGAAATATCTTTCGTGTGTGTGTGTGTGTGTGTGTGTGTGAGTGTGTGTGTGTTGTGTTTCTTTTTTGGCTGATTGGCATGGCTTGATAACGGGGAATAAAACACATGCGCAGTCGAGGTGGAGCTTCCTGTACAGCAGCTCCTACAGCTACCGTGGCAGTCATTTAATTAGCAGGTTAATTGCCCATGTGGCTGCCCCCTCTCCCACTGTCATGTGGCATTTGGCAACTTCATTAATAACCAGCGATAGCCACAAAGCGCAGCCGGATACCAGTTCGTAGCTGCAGTCGCGAACTCTCGCTCTCTCGCTCTCCCTATCGTTGCAGTGACAAATGATATGTTGACAACGCTCGGCAGGCAATTGCAAAATCTTCAACTCCTGGCCTATCGCCAAAAAAAAAAACAGAAAGAAGATATTGGGCGGACACTGCCGCAGCTTCATTTGCGAAATCTGCCACTTATGATAGGTGCACGGGTCGCACCACAACAATAACTCATTGAAGTCCAAAGGAGCCACCGTTCACCGTTCATCGATCATCGATCATCATTGAGTGGCCCTATCGTTGGTGGACTCTACAAAGAAAGAGGAGCAGCATTACCCCTAGAATCTACACAGATCCCCCAAGCAAGAGGAGTAACACCGAACAAGAGAAAGAATCCACACTGCTCCTCCTCCATCTGCAGGGGAAGTTACAGTTTCAGTTGACAGTGTAGACTTTTACCCCAGGCTTAACCCCTGCCAAATGAAACCCACCACCGTTTCTCCTGCCCATAGCTTGGCAGGGGTTTTGTTACCCCTGTCTGGAAACAAGTTCCACTGAGAGCTTGCCCCGCTTTTACCCCTACATTACCCCGTTACGGCGCAGGCGCAACCATTGCCCCAGCCTGAGCTTCGGTGATCCAGTGTAGACTTGGAGCAAGTTTGAGGCTCTCTCTGACTCAAAGCAGCGCTTCGACTTCGAGCAGCGCTCTCCGATTTCCGAGCTCCGGCTCCGACTCTCTGATCTCTTGGCAAAAGCACGAACGACAACGAATTGCATTGGTAATCATGCGGAAATGATCGCGATGACCTTTCGGCATGGAGTCCACCGACTGCCGACTGCATTCTGTTCTTTCTGCATTCTGCGGTTGCAATCTGGGAAGAGTTATAGCGACTGGGGAGAACCCATCAGCTGGATGCGCCATGCAAATAATAACTGCGCGAGCAGCAAGCGACCTCTTGATCTGCATTGCTGCACTCAGTCAATACGATTATTATTGATTTGCACAGCCTCGCGATAAGCAGGAGAGGAGGGGCGGGAGCAGGCGAGGGGTCCAAGGTGAACTCGAACCCGAAATCGAACTCGAACCTGAACCTGAACCCTGTGGCGCGCAATTTGCGGCTACGTGCCAGAGATTTGTGGCTGAAATCAGTTTGAACTGTCGGAAGACATTGGAGGAGGGGGAGCTGGCTACGTGTCGGGTGCAGGTTCGGGCTCGGATGAGCTCCGAAGTTCAATAACTGCGAACAAAAAATCAACTCCATTTTTGGGCATTTTCTGAGTGCATTGCTCGTGAAAGTAGTTTGAACTTTTTTGCAGCAGGGAAAATATCCGTAATACAATTAAGCTTTACTTAAGGATAGATCAAAAGCTTCAACCATTAATGGCTCTGGGTTGGCCTCGCTCGCCGCTTAATCCACGTCCATTACGACCACAATTAGTCACTCACTTTGGAGGCGGCTGCTATCATGGAGGATTACTTTATTTGGGCACTGCCCCCCGTCCGCTCGATCCATGTTCCACTTCAGCTTTAGCTAAATGGCATTTTAATCAAAATTGTCGCCTTCGGGCTACGAGCTTGCGCCTGCGCCTGCATTAATATTGTGCATTACGAGGCATCGGGCTACAAATTGCTCGGACAACGCCGCTGATGGCCCTGGCCAGGCCAGCTAAAATGTTAAACAATTTACACTGCATCCCAGCTGCTCCCTGTCCAGCGAGTAGCCGTCGTCGTGCATTAGTCAGCGAGTTGCTTGCTCCGCCACTCCTCATCCTCCAAAAAAAAACTTGTCTGCCGCTGCTCTTGGTCAAGTGGGTTTGAGTCTGCGTCTGCCTGGCTGCCTGGCTGCCTGGCTGGCTCTTCTCTAGTCTAGTTAATTTAATTTCAACGTCACGTTGTCATCACGGTCTCAGGTCTCAGGTATGGATTTGAATTCTCCTCCGCCGCAGTCGCAGCCGCAGCCTCAGTCGCTGTCTTTGCCTCTGCCTTTGGTTTTGTTTTTATGTTGAGTCTGCGCGCAGCGCTTTTCGAGGTCATGGGAAAAAAACACACTGTTTCCAGTGGGGCTTTTATTTATTTGCGTTTTGCATGCAAAAATTGCCCAATTGGCAGGCCAAATATTTGCCAAGAAATAAACGCTTAAGGAGCGCTCCTCCTTTAAGCAGCTACAAATTCCCATTTGCATAATCTTCGCACTAACTTTATTTGATGTATTTTTTGCTTAACTTGAGGCACCTGCCGAGCCCCTATATGATTAGCTTATAGCCCAAAAACTTGACCCAATTTGGCTCTGCTAATGGCTCAATTTGAGTTAATTGAACAGCGCACAGGGGCAATTACACTTACAGCCACAGACATTTAGTGGATTTAATGCCGAGACCACTTGCTCTTTCTGCAGTCTGTGTCTGTGTCTGCCCATTGAGAGACGTTTCTCACATAATTAAAAGTCCGCGTTCTAATTGCGGCAACGCCCCGCCAACAAAATCAGTGTCAGTGGGCATTTGCTGCTGCATTTATTTATGCAGACCAGACCAGACCAGCTGCAGTGTGCGAATGACAAACGACTTGAACTTGCCAATGGGCAAATCGAACCAAAAATGCGCACAGATACAAAAGTTGAATCAAGTTTGTCGTTTGGCCATAAGTTGCGTTAAATGTTTATTATTTACATGTGTGCAACATGCTGCTGAAGGTGAACAGCCGCCCGTTTGTGTCTCGAGTCTTGGCGACTTGTTGCCAGCTTTTCGGGCAGTGCCCAGTGCGTGTTGCATTGGCATTTGCATTTTGTTTTAATTGATATTTAATTGCTCACACACACACAGCTGAGCATTTATTTATGCTTATTTTTTTTATTGATTTTTAATGGCTGCCAGCTGCAAGTTGCTCCAGTTGCGCCACAACTTTTGTTCCTCTTTGTGTGCGGAGCAGACCCTCATCTAACACTCTTCAAGCTCAATGGAAGTGCTCACACTCGTTCGCTGCTAATTTGTGTGTGGATTTTCGGGTTAGAGATTTCCACTGAAACAGGAAGCGCATTCCAGTGTGGGAAGCTCCTGTGGCTCCTCCAGTTTGTCCGTGGCTGAAGTTGGGGCATATATAATTAAGCTAAATGGAACAGAGAGGCACTGAGCAGCGTGAGCCAGAGTCTTTCCTTTGTGTTTCTTATCTCAAATCAGTTTCTGCAACAAACTGCAGCAACAAGAGCAACATGCAGCTTGCAGCGTGCAACAAGCAAAGCCAAGGAGGGCGTCTGCGGCCCACGGCCAAGATTTGGCGCCATTGAAATTGAACAACATGCAAAGAGCGCAGAGCAATAAAGGCAACAAGAGGAGTTGGCGGCGCAATCGAACTCAAAGGAGGAATCAAAGCAGCAGACACGGACAGGGGCTTTGAATTTGCATTGAATGCTTTATTTGGTAGTGAAAACGATTTGCCAGCCCGGTGCCAAGTTATGCGTCGCTGCCCCCAAGCTGTGGCCCCCATCAATGCCCCGAGCGTTTCCTCTGCGCTTTTCCATGCTGCACTGTCAAAGCCAAAGCCAAAGCCAATGCCAAAGCCAATGTCAACGGACAGCGTCCCAGTCTAGGGACACATGTGATCAAAAGGCGCCGCACTTGCTTCCGCCATCATTAATAATCTGGAAATGGGCAGCAACAACTGTGGCCGCCAATGCCAAATCCCGAGTCCCATTCTGCCCTGGTTCTTGATGTTTCTGCAGCAGCTTGTTGGCTGTCGTTTTGCTTGGACTTTTAATTTATTTATGGCCAGGCATTCGAATGGCTGCAACCCAATCTGGGAGCAGGCGGAAGCGGAGGAAGCTGCTGGGAGCCAGCGCTGGCCCCCTAAATGGCAATTAAGCAAACAATTTATGGCGAAAATGTTGAATTTAATTAATGTTCGAATTGCACGCAGAAATTAGCAAACACATGTGGGAAGTGCGGAGTGGAAAATGCAAGGGAAAAGGAAGTCAAAATATCCACTCCAGAGGCACGCCGGAGACCACGAGGCAGCGCCAGCAATTTAAATAAAACTTTTGCTTAATTGCAACTGGTGGGGCAAAGCTTCCTTTGCAACTGCAACAACGGCTTGCATGTTGCACTCAGCCCCTGCCCCAGTCGCTCTCCACCTCTGCCGCTCTGTGCCGTTTGTGATCGTTAATTTAAATTGAACACATT
The DNA here is from genome assembly GCF_900245975.1 of Drosophila guanche. Lineage (NCBI taxonomy): Eukaryota > Metazoa > Arthropoda > Insecta > Diptera > Drosophilidae > Drosophila > Drosophila guanche. Next base: position 3,134,887 of record NW_022995754.1, read on the forward strand.
TAGGACATGGACATGGGATGCTCGAACGCTGGACTCCATCGCGGACTCGGACTCCATCTCGGACTCTGGCTCGGGTCGATGGTTTGCTTTAATTGCCATCAAATCGCTGCCAGCCTCTGCCTTCGTGCCCCCCCTTAAGCCGCGGCTAAACGATTTCGTTTACTGCAAGTGCCCATCATTTTTGGGGTCTCCAAAGTGATTTTGCTGCTCCTTTCACTCCTCTCCCCCTGTGCACTCTGTGCCCTTGCCTTTGGGGCATTATGGTCATGGCTAACCGGCAATTAAGCCACTGCACTGTCCCACCTCCCAAGCCCCTGCTCCAACCCTTACTCAATCCCTTGTGCAGGCTCAGCTTTTGCCTAATGACTTTTTAATTGGCAGCGCAAAAGTTGGCAGTTTTGAGCAGAGAGAGAGAGAGAGAGAGAGAGAGAGACAACGCACAGCCGCATAGACGAACGAGCTGGTAATTCGAGCCGATTGAGGCATCAGAGTCTTGTAATTTGAGCTGCTTGCACCTAAGTCTCATCAGGGGACACTCGGAGACTGGAAGCTGGCACTCTGATGGCGTGTCAGCTGCAGCAGCCGCCCATAATGTCTCAATCAGCCGGAGTCGTCTCAAAATCAAAACAGTGGCCCCAAAAATATATAAAACTGTTTACTCACATTACAAACGGCACGAGCAGACAGGCTGCACTTTTTACGATACAGAAATAAACCTAAAGAAAGCTAAAAGTAGTTGGAAGCAAAGGGACAGAGCCTCAGGCTTGTGCACCCCTTGGGCTGCCAGCCTTTGCCTTTGTCTCAAGAACTTTTTCTTAGCCACATAACCCCCACAAAATGATCATTTATATATATGTACATGCACATAATCGCAGGCCGTACGCCGCACTCCTACTTCGCATCATTGATGAGCATTTTCTGTGGTCTTTCAGCTCAAAAAATGATGTGCCAGCGGCACGCAAGCCACAGACAGAGGCAGAGGCAGAGGCAGACTCCATCCAGCACAAAATTCAATTATGGAACTGTCCCAGTCGGACTTTGACATAACTTAGAGGGAAAGGGACTCACCGCAGACTGCGAGCTGGAACCTCAGCAGGGTGTGGCGCCTGGCCAGGACATGGGCCAAGCCCAAGTCCAAGCGCAGGCTCAGGCGCAGGCGCAGCGGGACTGAGACTGCCGCTGTCTTGCTGTTGTTTATGTTGGTGTTACTTTCATTGCAAACAAATGATGAGGAACACGCAAACGCACTCAGACAAGGACTGGCTGTGTCTCTCTCTCTCTCTCTCTCTCTCTCTCTCTGTTTCGAATTGAAATCACATTGAGAACTTGCAGCACCGAGTGACAGGCCCCATAAATTCCCAGCGAAGGCAACCAAATTGGAACAAAACTTATTGAAAGGGGTAACTGCAGAGAGGGCAGGGCAGCGAGGGGGCAGCCTTAAGAATAAAATATTTAAACATTTCTGCAGCAATCTGGCTGCAATTTTTGGTGCTTTTCTGCAGCATACCCCGGAGCCACGCCACATCGATTGCATCTCAATTTTTGCAGCTCATTTTGTTCTTTTCTTTTGTTCTTTTTTCTTTTTAATTTCATGCTGCGAATATTTTATGCCAAAAAGCAGCAGCAAGCCAGGATTGAAGGCCTGATTGAAATTTATGCGGCAGTCGCCTGGATCGGATGGGATGGCAATCTCTCTGCCTGTCTGCCTGTTTGCCTGGTGAAAAATGAGGAGAAATTCCTGCATCAGAGTGCTAATGCGTGTTTGATGCGGCTCGCAGGTGTTGAAGCAACTGCATTTTTATGATAAGATAGCCGCAGAGCCACCAAAATAAATGGCGAAACTTTAATGAGACATCCAGGGCAGAGGACACAGCGGGGCATGGCTGCCTGCCTCTGCCTGTTGCATGTTACGCAGCTGCAAAATATGCAACGATGAAGCTGCCCATCAGAGGGGAGCCGAAGTCAGAGCTTGCAGTCAGTCCCAGAGCCACCGCCCACGCAGCAGCACCCCTGCCCGCCACCTGGCTGCCCAAATTGACTTTGCTTGGCGACCAGACAAGTGCGTGGGCCGCAGCTGCCAGGACAGAGACTGCGCGACATCTGCGCCAGCAATCTATGGCAATGGAAGACCTTTGCCTTTATACGGCAAACGAGCCGACAGACTGCCCCTCTGTCTAGCTATGGGTGGGGCATGTGTGGCGACAGTGTTGCAGCTGCACTCTCGCTGCCAGCGATGGATCGTGAGGAACTTTGGATGCAATTGTTGGCAGATGGAAAGAATATGCGAGGCAGAAAGGAAGCAACACACTTGGAGGGGATTCAGAGCATGGAAGAGCCCAAGTACAGCAGCTTCTAGTACAGATTTCCCCTCCCCCCCCCCCTTTTACTCTCCTTTTACTCTTTGCTTTGCTGTCGGCACTCACGACTCCCACTGCCTCCCAGCTGCCATCTCTAAGGCAGGGAAATATTCTGCTTTTGGGATATTTATTTATGGCTCCAACTGCTCCAGACTCTGCCTCTGCCTGTGGCTGTCTCTCGCGCTCTGCCGCGTGGGCTAGCTGCAGGTGTTCCTACAGACTGATGGGCGCCATTAGACACTCCAATGTGGGCACGCCCATGCCCAGTGGTGACACAGGCGCCAGCAGAAGGCCAACGTCTACATGCAAATTCTCATTCGTATGCAAATGTTCAGACAATGGTGACACATAAAATGCAGTTAAAGGTTGGCCCGCAATCCGGTCCAGCCTCAGCCTCTGCCTCTGCCTCAGCCTCAGCCTCAGTTGCATGTCCAGTCAAAAGGGGAAAACAAGGCGCGTTCCGGCTGACAGACAATTACGCTAATGGGACACAAATGGCAAATTAATTAGCTGCCGGGGCCATGGCTAGGGGACATAGTCTGGGAGCGACTCCTCTCTCTCTTTTCCCAGCATAAACCCAGCATGAACGACAGCCTGGGGACATCTTCTCTTGCAGTTCCAGCAAATCTCCTTGCCCTTGCATTTAATTGCTTGTAATTTCCCAGCAGATCAATGGCTGACAGGTGTCGCTCTTGCAAGCGCAACATTTGGGAATTTATTGCAGTAGCTGTGGCCGCCTGGCACCGCCTCCCGACTGATTGCTAATCGGCCCGCTGGCTACAGCTGCTGGCGCCGTGGCATGTAAATTTCGTTGAGACCAGAGCAACAGGCAATAATACTAATGTCCATAATTATATATGTACGAGAAGGAGAACCGCTGGCCAAAGTCAATGAACAAGCGGCGACAACAATGCCAACACGGCAGGAGCGCAGCAGCAGCAGCCAGCAACATGTAACAGCAGCAACAATGCTGCAGCAACAATGGAGCCACAGCAACAGCCATGGAGAACAGCCCCAAACAATGGCTCCAAGTTCTTATCGCTTACAACTTGTTACGATTTCATTGACCAACTATGGCAGCAAAGCAAAGCTTCATTTGGCCAGAAGGCCGCATTGTTGCTGCTGCCCAATTGTTTAATTGCCAGCGTCTGCGGCGCCATAAATGCCTCGCAATGCGGCAGGCAGGCAATCGATTGGCAGGGGCAGCCAGCCGATCCATAATTGCTGCTTGACTCTGCTTTGACCATGTCCATGCTCATGTCCAAGTCTGGCGGCTAATGATAGGGAACCCTCAGAACATAAACTTGAAGCGCAAAGGGAATTGGTGTGAAATTGGCAAAAGGCCTTCCTGGAAGCACAGCCCGACACAGCCGGACACTCGAGCCGTGTAATTAGGAGTGTTGCCAGCCCCCGAAGCTACAGCTTCGGCTTTCCAGGGCATTTATCAGTGCAAACAAGCAGACTGGAAAGGAGCATCCAAATCCCAATCCGAGTGCAGATAAAGCTTCGGGTTTTATGCCACAACTAATAAGGATAATTGCAACGCCGACTAGGCGTTAAGTGAGTCCCGAAGATCCAACTTAAAGTAGAGTCCCTGCCCGTGGCTTTTAGGCTTTTGGCTTTAATTCAGCTTCAGCTTCAATTTCGTTGCGGAAATTTGACAAATTGGCTTCGTGGCGGCTGTTGTTTGGCTGTCGTGTAAACGGTTGCAGGTGTTTTCGCTGGGCGTGGCCGGGAGCCTCTTTCGGTGCGATTTGTATCGCTGTCCAATTAAGCCGTGCAACATGGGGCATGCAGCAGCAGTGCAGCGATATTGCTAACGAACCACTGACAATGCATTCATTTGCCGTCACTTTGACACTCCCGCGAAAAAGTGGGAGCAACGGCAGAACGGACAGCAGAACGGACAGCAGAGCGGACAGGCAGCAGCAAAAAATTCATTACGATTTCGATTTAAGTTGAATAATTATTTATCTAGATAATGCTACTCATTCGGCACTGGGTCCGCGCTCTGTCTGTGATTCATATCAGCGCAATTGCAGGCGTGTCAGCCCCTGCCACTGCCACTGCTGCTGCTGCTGCTGCTGCTCCTTCGACTTGTGGCTGCAACAATCTCAAACAGGCCAGCCAAATGGCAATGGCCGCAGACGACTGACACAAAACAAATAGACTGTCAGTTTACGTAGCCTTTTGGTATGACTAAATGTGGCTGTGATTGTGCCTGCTGCCTGCCTTTTTGGGGGAGCTCTCTTTGTACGTTCCGAAACAGCCGCGTCGGTGGGTGTATTGACGATAATCGCAGGTAATTGCAGCAGCAGAAGGGCAGGAGGAGTTGCTGTAATTGATGGCAAAGGCAACTGGCTAATGATAAGCGGACACTTCCTGCCAGCAATGGCCACGCTTTAGCCGCAGAAATCACCTCCACAAATGCAGAAATCAAAGCAACTTTAGACCAAGAACTAAACTGCAGCTGATGTAATGCCAAGATTAATGTCACAATGGCTGAACTCTGGAATGGGACCCACCAGCAGCTGCACCTGTCAGCTGTTGGAGCTGGAGCAGCAGTCCCTCCGCTGCCATGCTTGGCATATTTTGCCAGCTAAAACGATGCAATTACAACTCGCCGGCTGCACACGACATGGCATATCGTCTGATTTGCAGCAGATATAGGAGCCCGGCACTCAGCATAAATAATTAAAAATGCGTGAAAATGTTATCATTATCGGGAGACAGACACACACCAAGAAGGAGCGCAAATAAATCAAAGCCAGCAGCTCAATTGAAAAGCAAACAAAAACAGCAACAAAATAATATTATGTCTACGTGTAGGGTATGAATAAATAAAGGAAATCGGCCGGGGCACAACGGCAAATTTGAGGCAAGATTTATGTGGCCATAAAGGCGATTAGAGAGACCAAGTGAAAAACGTCAAAAGACAAAATGTGCTAAGGGGAAACGGTGGAAAAGCCAGAGAGACACAGAGTCCGAGGTACTGGCATCCCATGTCCAAGTCCAGTTTGCACTTTACACGATTTTGTAATTTATTTCTGAGGCTCTACGATTGTCGGCACATTCTAATGGGCAAGGTGCTGCGGCATAATTCACGGGGGAAGTTTGCTGCCGCTGCCGCTGCCGCTGCTGTGGCATGTGTTGGTTGCCGGAGTCTGCTGTGTGTGTTTTTGCCACTGGCTGTGTTCACACTTCCAATTGCCAATTTGCATTTTTTTGGCATACGTAATGCAGGTACAGCAAGAGCAAGAGCAAGAGCAACAACAGCCAGGCATAAATCAGAGCCACGTTTAGGAACTTATCGCCCGCCAGCATCTCCGGCTGGCAATTCATCTCGCACTCAATTTCCATTCGTTTTGTATTTGCTTACGCGGCGCATAATTAATTCCATTTGCACATGCAAGCCATTGCGCATACAGAGCTTAGAGCTGGCAGCGTGACACGAGGTAACGCTTTAAGGAATAATTGTGCCAGCCGATTTATCTCCTGCACATGTGTGTGCCCGGCTCACGCTGCCATCGCTGACCGCTGCACTCGCTCATAGCTGAACTTATCTGCTGAAGTGATTTTGCGGAACGCCCCATTTGAAATTGGTCTCCCCGCCCCCCGCCCCCGCCCCACTCCGCATGTGGGTGTCTGCCAACGGTAATCGAACCGAGGCCTGGGAAGCCACCTCACACCACAGATCCGACTCCAAAGCCATACGCAATTTTGAGTTTCAGTCTCGCCTATTGATGCCGTTGATGTGTTTTGACTGGTGCGCTGATTTACGGCCAGCGCCTGCCGAGCGGCAATTTGTTTGGCCGCCAGACGCAGCCGCAGACTCGGACTCAGACTCAGACTTAGACTCAGACTCGGATGCACTGAGAGGAAGAGGAGGAGGAGTTGCTGGTGGCGGCTTAGACTTGACCAAGGCCAGACGCGGGAACTGCGAACACCGTAGGCAAGAAGGCAAATTAACGCGCCAGTCGCCACATAACTTGCCGTACGCATAAAACATGTTAAGTAATCAATTGCCGGCCCAGCACGGAGGGAGGATCAGCAGCCAGCAGCCAGCAGCCAACATATGCGCCATACTCTCTGTGCAGTAGTGGCCCAAGTGTTCATGGCCAATGCCATTGCCGCATGGCTGCAGGGGACAAACAATTGCCGCATTTTTAAGGGCCTCAAACACGTGCAACTCGTTGTCGTCGCTGCCCGTTCGTTCTCCTTCTGCTGCGCTGTGGCAACTTCAAAGTATCCTGCGGCATAATGCGCTTAATAAACCATGAATCACTGTCCAAGAGGAGGCTGTCAGAGAGCAGGCCAGACGGCTGTGTCCTCAGCTGCGTCTGCCGAGTGCCGACTGCCTACAGACGGGGCAACATTGATTTTGTCACGACGCAAACACTTTAAAGGCAATTGCTGAAGTGCGCTGCGTCCACGTTCAGTAAATGATGTGCGCATGTGATAAAGGGCCCCGACGGTAGGCAGACCCAAGTCCAAGTCCAAGCCAAGTCCAAGTCCAAGTTCGCCAAAGACCCCGAGACAGTCCCTTGTTTTGGCCGGCTGTTGTCGCTGTTGCTTGAGTGGCATAAAAAACGACTTGCACTTGGACTTGAACATGTTCTCCCGTCTCGACTCTCCTCCCTGCAGCTTTTCCTGCCACTGCCTGCTACTCCCACTCCTTCCTCCACTTCGTAGCGCTCTCCATGGGGCCATCAACATTCTCAGGTGCGCCTGCGCGGCCTTTGTTTCGGCCATGGCCATTGGGCATTGGCAAAGTTTTGTCGAAATTCGTCTCTACACCTGCACGGAAAGAAAAGGCAGCAGCACACTCTTTGGCAACATCCAGCAGATTGGCACTGCAATTTCTCTCAGTGGTTTTATTGGCCAAACCCTAAGCCCACCATTGAGCTAGTTAAGTTGTTAGCTGGGCCCCAGGGAACGGGCCTGAGTTTGGGCTTGGGATTTTCAGTTGCAGTTCGCCTGTTCGGCTGTTGTTCCCGGCAAAGCATCATTAATCAGCTCGGGTTCATCAGCGGCAACATGGTTCATTAGCTTTGGTTAGTTGCGCCTCATGTTGCTGCAGTTGCAGTTGCAGTCGTAGTCGTAGTTGTTGCTGTGCCCGTATGGCAGTGGCGACGGCGGCGAACTCCTGTCGACGATTCTAATCATAAGGCACAGAGCAGAGGCAGCAGGACTGGGACTGGGAATGGCTCTCCGCCGCCGCTAGCCAAGTTAATTGGCTAGAAGTTTTGCATAGACACAACAGAGTTTCAGACTATGGCTTTGGCGGCAAAATGTGAATCAGCAAGCAGCGTCTGCTGTTGGCTTATTTGGTTGCAGCAACAACTGCTGGCTTTATCAACATCAGGCCAGAGTCTCAGATCCCGCTGTTTGTGTTGTTGTTGCTGTGTGCCATATGCCTTCCACACGGATTTGCATGTGGCAAACGTTTTTTGTCTCTCTTCTACATTACGGCGCAGGGCCGCAGCTAGACTCAGAGTCGAAGTCGAAGTTTTAGCTGCTTGGCAGTGATCTTGTCGTAGCGAGTCACGTCCGATAATGTTGACAGTTTCCAGCTGCTTTGGCAGCTACTGTTGAATGCTACTTGGCTCTGCTCTCCACATGCAAGTCGAAGTCGAGTCTCGTCGTGGCTGTGTGTAAGCGTGGGAAACGACTAGGCCGGGCCAGGCCGCATGCTGCTTCTGGATATGTTTACACTCACCCATCAAAAGGGAGAAGACAGCTGTCACAACATCAAACAAAGTAAAAATCGTTGCAGTTGTGGGCCAAGTTATGGCCCCATCTCGCAGTACACCGTTGACAAATCATGTTGGCAGCCAACAAGTCTATCAAAACCTGGCAACATTTGCATCTGGCAGGAGAGCGGGACAGCAGTATCATCCCGATACCCAACACTAAATTGAGCGGCTACTGTGTTCCGCGACGACAGGATGCATAAAATTTATGAAACAACGACGCCTTTGCGCACATAATTAAATCAGACAAAGCGCAGACCATGTAAATCCAGTCCAGACCCGGTTCTGGCCCAACCCACAAGCACACCACACACACACACACGTGAGGATGGATGCACATCACCGGATGCTGGGCGAAAAAGAAATGCAGCTTGACTATTTTTAATTACCGGGGCAACAACATCTGCAGCTGCCAGCCCACAGAGGGGTTGTCCAAGTAATTGTTATAGTCCATGTGGGGCTGCTGCAGTTTGGGATTGGGCATGCCGCATGCGAATCAATTACATATTACAGAGCCGCCGTCGACGTCGCAGCGATTAACTGCAGTGACTTTATAGAACTGTTCAACACTAACCTGTTCGAACGTTGAGCCGCCGCAGCCGCCGCCGCTTTCATTAAAGTGCAAATTATGACTTGCCAGTTCCGCCAGGTGTTGTGGCCGCCTGGCCTATTTGTCTTGAGTGCTTGCTGGCTCTCCACGGATGCTACGCGAATAGTGGCGGTAGCCCACGGAGCTAAAGCGTTTAAGCCGCTGCCAAGTCGCAAGTCGCCTGCCCGTGCCCTTTCATGTATTAAGTTATCAACGCAGTCGTCACAGCAGCTACATACATATTATTTACCGCTCTTACTAATTGCCACCTATGCGGATTTCGTGTTGTAAATTATTTGCTGACTTTTCTTTTGCGAGGGGGAGGATGGTGGTAAATCTTCAACGCCTGCAGTAAGATGGCAAGTAAATGGGAATTTAGACGTTTCAAGTATTCCAAGCAGCAATTTATGCCAAACTGGAAATATGTGCTGCAAACTAAACTAATCCCACATCATTCGCACATTTGAACATCGCGCGCACTTGTCTACATGTACCTGACATCTACATTGTACATTACATAAAAACTGCTGTCGAACAGAAGCTGACAGACATGAAACCAATGTGATGTGAAATTCCAGAACATTTATTTATGCTCTGCTTTAAATTGTAATTTCTGTAATCTCTCAAGGAGTTTTAGAGGGAAGACGACTTCTTGGCCCATGGCCATTCGTGCACTGCCTTGTAAACATCACATAGGCTCACACATGACGCAGCTGATGCTCTCTGCAAGCATCATTTGATAACCCTCAAATTCCATCATATGATGCTGGACAGTATCCTCGATGAACCTGAAGGCCATGTGCCACTCGCAGACGTCTTCGTGTTTGTGTTTGATCAGCCTTAAAATAAAGAACAAAGTTAGATAGTAAAAGGGGCAAACAAACTGTCCGCTTACCTGCACAGATGCTTCATTATGTCATAAATCCGACTACTGTAGCGGCCTTTGACCAACTCGGCGAGCTTTTCATTCATTGTTATAATGTCCGTGTGATTGGGATACCTTTGATTGCTGACCCAGTCGGCTAGCATAGTTTTGTAGTTGCTGCCCAGCAGATAGTTTTGCAGCGTAGCTGGAGGCTGAGGGCGGGGCGCTGCTGCTGCTCCCTGTAAGTTCTGCGACACCTCAACCTCCGGGCGTGAGATATACTCAAAAATGGCAGGATGCACATGATTGGACACCTTGTCGATATAGTCCATCACAATTTCATCCGTTTGACCGCCACCGCGGTAGCGTTTGCTCAATTCATGTCGTAAGTGCTGCGCCCTATTTGAGGGCTTGTTCGCTGAGACTTTCGACAATGGCGCGGGAGCTGACGGAAACGGCAGGGACCTGCGAACAGCATTTTTTGGCTTTCTACGCTTTCTGCCACGCTGCTCCGAGTGCTTGGGCTGCAGATGTTCCTCCATATTGTCGAGCACCTCCTGCCGTATATCCTCCGGCAGCTGCGCAAGAACCTCCGGATCAACCGCTGTATTTTTGATCGATGTATTGGTGGAGTTCTTCCATTCTGATGACATGTCTAATGGTTGTTGGGGCTCCAAATCGACCTGCTGCTGCTGCTCAGCCTGCTCCAGCTCAGGCTGCGGTTCCTCTTGCACTTCCACGGCGGTGGTTTCAACTGCGTTTGGGTATGGACAATATTCATTTATTCACTTGTAAAATGTATAATTTGCCTTACTCTTTCGCTTCTCTGACATTTTCTCAAACATTTGCAGCAGAACGTTTTCCTTTTTCACTTCGTTGACGTCCGATAGCCGACTTAGATGTATGCCTATGCCACGCAGCTCATGCGGCGGCAAGTCAAACTCTTTCATCAGTTTGAGTACATTCGAAGTGATGATATTAACGTCATCAGTGGGATGTTGTAGCATTGCTGACTTGTTCAGGGTGTCACACACGCCGTGGCCCATAAATTTGGATGCCTCAATGGGCGCCTCAGCGGCACGCACCATGACCTTCAGCGTAACCGATTTGGCCTTGCGTTTTATGTCTGTTAGACGCGTCTTCACTTCCGCACTGAGCTGACGCAAAAATGTCTCGCACTCGCTGGCATTGCTGAAGCGTATGCCATAGTTGACCTCAGCGGAGACAGATTTGCGTTGCTGAAATGGACGGAGAGGCTATAAAATCGCAGGCTGTATTCTGTCAGCGACCAACCTGCTCATAGACCAGCGGACGTGTATCAATGCCAAGACTATGCTGCTGCAATGTCAGAGCCAACTTTTTTCCCAGCAGCGATTCCAGTTTCTCACGCGATGTGCCCTGCACATCGCCACAGTTGCGCAGGCCAGCCTGCGCCAGTTTGTGCCGCATGCTTGAGCCCACGCCCGGCAGCTCCTCCAGCGGTGTGGGCGCCATGTAGGCCAACACATCGATGCCGGGAGCGAGCAGGAACTGACCATTTGGCTTGGCCTTCTTGGTGGCCATGCGTGCAAGCAGTCTGCAAGGGTTAAACACATTAAGAGAGAACGCAATATAAATCTTTCTTTACGCACTTATTGCTGCCGACACCCGCAGAGCAGGGGCAGCCCGTCTTGCTGCGCACTTCCTCTCTGAGATGAGCCACAAATGTCATAACATCCACCTGGAGATCCGCCACCAGATCCGTGAGCTCCACGAACATCTCGTCACAGCTGACAGCCTCAATGTTCAGTGTGTACTGGGCCACAGTGTCGTACAGGGCAAAGGCCACCTCCTTGTAGCCCTCAAAGTCGTAGGGAATTGTCTTTAGTTCGGGGCACAGCTTCAGCGCCTGCCCCACGAACATGCCATTGCGAATGCCCTTGGCACGAGCCTCGTAGCTGCAGGAAGCGATCTCCGACAGCGACATTTTCTTCTCGAAGCCAGTGCGAACTTTATCCGCCCGGAAATTGTCGTGCAGCTGATGCTCGAACCGATCGGCAAAGAGCGCACGCTCGGCCTGGCGATCGGACTGTGGATGGACGGGCACATCCGTGGCTGCACTGCCACCCTTTGAGTGGGTCACAGCAATCGGCAGGCCGCGCCACTCCGGATGCGAGCGCAGACCAACGGACACGAAGAAACAATCCATGTCAATGTGCATGACGTAGTGGGCAGAGTCCGCATTCATCTCCTGCTTGCCGCTGAGCACTGAACGCAGTTCGTTTCGTTTGGGAAATGGCTGGTTGCCATGTGCCTGGCGCAGCTCGCAGACGTACTGCTTGAAGCCCGCTCCGAGTGTGGCAATGTGATGCAGTCGCGAATTCTTGTAAAATTCCCCGAGAAATGCCGGGTCGACGGCAGTGCGCACGCTGTGGGACAGAGTGGAGACATCTGCCACAGTTTTATCTGCCGTCTCCTTCTTGGGCGAGGTGGCAGCAACAGCCGCCAGCTGCAAGACCTTCAGAATTTTGCCCAAATCATTCTCTACAGGCGGCGGTTCTGGCGCAGTCTCAGACATGGACACTGCCATTGTTTCATTTGCTCTGCTCGTGTTTTTGCCCTTGCCAAAGACCAGCCTGGGCTGAGTGGTCTTCTGGTTGGTGTACAGCAAATATGGCTTGTAGTCCAGCACCCGTTTGTTTTCCACACAGTCCACGATATATTGCGCGCTTATGATTTTGCTCGTGTTCATGTTGCGCACCTTGACATCGGGCAGATTGGATGCAATGATGAACTTCGTGTGCGACCTTTCGTAGTGGTGAAATGTGCCGCCATGTACCATCATAATTTGCTTCAGCTCGTTGGCCGATGGATCCGTCAATCCATTGACGAATATCGAAATGCCTTGGAATAAATTCGACTTGCGAAATGGATCGCTGGCGGCAGCGAATTGTTCTTCGAGCTTGGACTTCTTGGCCTCGAAGTAGCCCTGAAAATGATTGCCACATAGTAAATTCATGCTTCCCGCTTCGGTTAACTGACTTACGCATTCGCCAAAGCCATTGTTGATCTCGTCGCCTGCCATTATATAGCAAAACTTTCAGAAATCGTAAAAGCCGCGGGAATTACTTGTTCGTTCCGCCTGACCGTTTTACAATACTGAATCCAAAATGGTGTAGTGTTGGTATATTTGGCAAGCAATCGATAGAAAAGCAGTGCTGTGTTGCTCTGTTTTTTCGCTGTGTTGTAAAATTTCTTTCGGTCAGATTGCAAATTTTGCAATTGTTTTGTTGATAAAAATGTGGAAATACGGACAGAATCAGGGCAACCAAGGGTCTGCAGGCGGCGGCGGAGGAGCACCAAACATGATGCCCATGGGCGGATTCATGCAAGGCGGCGGTGGCATGCAGCACGGCAATATGCCGCAAATGCATATGACGCCGCAGCAACAACAACAACAGCAGCAGCTAAACATGATGGGAGGACCGGGCGGCATTCAAATGAACCCCAACGCCGTAGGACCGACTGGCCTAATGCCAGGCATGTCGCCGCAGCACCAAATGCAGCAGCAGCAGATGATGCAAGGCGTGCCCATGTCCATGCCGCAGCAACAGGCCATGCAACAGCAAATGATGGGCCCGCAGCAGGGCGTAGGAATGGGCGGCGGCAGCACGGGTCCTCAACAACAGCTGCAACAACAACAGCAGCAGCAACCAAATCTTCAGCAGCAGCAACAACAGCAGCACAATGCTGGTGCAGGTGTGGCACCGGGCGCCGGTGGAGGCGGCGGCAACAATATGCTGGCCATTTCGCAGCCAAATCCGCACAAAGAGATTAACATAGTGCAGCTCTCGAGGCTGGGCCAGGAGACAGTGCAGGACATCGCCTCGCGCTTCCAGGAGGTGTTCTCCGCCCTGAAGAACATACAGCCCACCTCGCATCGTGACAACAATACAGAGAAGAAGGTGCAGGAGTACTTTCGCACGATACGCTTGCTCTTCAAGCGTGTGCGCATCATATACGACAAGTGCAACGATGCGGTGATGGACTACATGAATGCCGAGAGCCTCATTCCGTACAAGGACGAGCCGGAGCCTAGGATTGAGACTTCTCAGTGCGACGAATACCGCAAGGTGCTGCAGGAGAATCACGAATACATCGAGACTGTGAAACTGAAAAACCGCCAGCTGCGCGAGATAATTGACAGAACCCGCATCATCATTTGGGAGATTAACACAATGCTGGCGATGCGCCGATCCTAGTTTTTATACATGTTTAATTTTTCAATTCCATGCATTCTGTTCTCAATAAAAAATCAAAATCAAATTCAGCTGAGACCCGCCAACAGATGTTTTCTGTACAACCACTGACGTTGTCCAACACTTTCGCTGGCAGCGCAGAAGAAGAAGATTCTGTTGTGGGCGACAGCAGCGACTATTGCTGAAAATAATTACCTGTTAGCATCTAATTGCAATCAAATCAAACCCTAAACAACAGCAATCATGGCGAAAATGGCATTTCAGCACCAGGCAGGCACTGCTATGGAGTGTTTAAGCGTAAGTTGTCCAGCGTAGAAGTAGAATTTGAAGACGAGTCTCTATCCCGCATCACTCTTCCTCTGTGTGTGTGTGTGTGTGTGTGTGTATGTGCAGAGTGTGCTGTCGTGTGTGTATTGGTGAAATTGGGTCGCTGGAGCAAAAGCAAAAAACTTTCATATTTGAATGGAATAGATTGTAATGTATGTACTTTCCTTACAGATTCCCATAACGCTGCACAAGGAGAAGGACTACGATCAGGAAGGACGTGAGATACTCAAGTGTGGCTTCAAAATAGGTGGCGGCATCGATCAGGACTACAAGAAGAGTCCACAGGGCTACACGGACTACGTGAGACATTTTGAACCTAGCAGGTCGAAAATATTAATGTAATTCTCTATTCCGCAGGGCATATACGTTACGGAGGTGCACGAGGGAAGTCCTGCAGCGCGGGCAGGATTGCGCATTCATGACAAAATACTCCAGTGCAATGGCTACGACTTTACAATGGTCACACATAAAAAGGCCGTCAGCTACATCAGGAAAAACCCAATCCTCAATATGCTAGTGGCACGCAAGGGCGTCACCTCCACATAAGTGAAACATGGCCTCTAATCTAATACAGCAAGCAGTATTTAAGCGGCATATAAAACTATCTACTTCATTTGCCAGTCGTCTGTGCTAAGGATCTCTACGCTCTTTTGGAAACTATCCGAAATACTTAGATATACACTAAACATATGCTATATCCAACCTATCAAGTATGTAGGTACATACTCTATGCATATCGCACAAACATAGATACATACATACCCAAATGTAAGCCGTAAATGTAGCCAACTAGTAACGCTTCTTGTTAAATTCAATTACTTAGCCTTGGTTTAAGTAGTTTGTGAGGTGAGTGTTGTGTTATGTCCATTTGTGTGCTGTTCATCAGCTGCCTGATCGAATTGCCAATAGAACACATTGCCAAATACCGAATACAAAATGAAATAGAAGCGTAAACATAAACAAAAAGCCTAAACATACTCTTAGACATGCCACCAGATTTGATATAAACAATTTTTGTACTTTTATACGCTAACCCAGCAGCAGCAGCATTCCAAAAACAGAAAACTGAAACTCAAAAACAAAACAAAAACTAACGCAAAGTTGTTGAAACATACATAAATAGTACATACTTGTGATAAATATGCCCGTTAACTGTGCAGAGAGAGATTTGTATACATAATGCATACATAACTTAAGTTTTACAATTGAGTTTTTTTAATGTTAAATTGCATTTGAATAAATGTTTGCAAAAGGATTTGTCTAAACTGATCGTAAATGTATTAAATAATTGAGTACTTTGTGGCTAACCTTGGCGTTGACCTTAATTATGTAATTGCTGGCTGCCATTAGCAGCCGCTACTAATGAGCCGGCGCCATAAAAAGTCGAGTGTAACATTACATGACAACAGCGAGGAGCCTTCTTTATTACAAATGTACTTTGGATTTACATAATCAGACTACATACATACAAACATACGTACATCGTGATATGAGGCAGCCCTCTGGAGGCTGCGATTTGCACTTTCAAATTTTGGAAAGAAAAAAATATACACAGCTAGTTGCAAGAATATTTGCTACCTAAGTAAAATACAATAAATCAATTTTGGAATATGCGAGCGAGGCACGGCTATAGGTAGGGTAGGGTAATGGCGACACAGAGGCAAGATTCAAACGATTCTCTTTCCCATTGCGAACTACTTGTTGGCGTAGCCATTAGGATTTTGACTCTGCCAGCGCCACGTATCCTCGCACATTTTGTCAATGCCGCGATATGCCTTCCAGCCCAGCTTCTTCTCTGCCAGCGTGGCATCCGCATAGCAGGTGGCCACATCACCCGAACGACGATCCACCAGCACATAGGCGACCTTCTTGCCGGATGCCTTCTCAAAGCCATGCACCATGTCCAGCACAGAGTAGCCCACACCGGTGCCCAGATTATAAGCGAAGAATCCAGTCTCTGCAATGTTGCGCAGCTTGTCCAATGCCTTCACATGTCCCTCTGCGAGGTCCACAATGTGTATGTAGTCGCGCACTCCAGTGCCGTCCTTGGTGGGGAAATCACTGCCGTAGACACTCAGGCTAGCGCGTCGACCGACAGCCACCTGGGCAATGTAGGGCATCAGGTTATTGGGCTCGCCATTCGGATCCTCGCCAATGCGTCCGCTGATGTGTGCTCCCACAGGATTAAAGTAACGCAAGGAGACCACAGCCCAACGCTGTAAAGGAGGAATTTGTAAATATTTCTAAGTTGAAGACAAGTATAGGTACCTTATCGGACTTGCACAGATCCTTCAGTATCTCCTCTGTAAAATATTTGGTTTTTCCATAGGGCGATGTGCAATTGCCCGTGGGATGCTCCTCCGTCACAGGCAGGAACTTCGGCTCACCGTACACCGTGGCGCTGGAGCTGTACACGAACTTGAAGACATTGTTGTCGGCCATGGCCTCCAGCAGCACATTTGTGCCGGTCATATTGTTGTGGTAGTACTGCAGCGGTATGCGGCAGGACTCGCCGACCGCCTTGAGTGCGGCAAAATGGCACACCATGTCGATCTTGTGCTGTGGAAGCGGAAAACAAATGTTCGATTAGTCACACGAATCGATTTTTCCACCGGTAATTCCAGCGTCAGGTATGTGCCCAACTTCCGATGCTGTTGCAACTTTGCAGCGTCAGCCTACGTGGTCTCATGTCGATGCCAGCACACCAAGTTATGTGTAAGTGACCTCGCAGAGCGTGGCTACGCGCCAAGGTCGCGCACTTCATTGGCAGAGCACCACCAGTTGAGCAAACAAAACGAGAAACAAGAACAAGGCGGCGGCTGAGTGCGGTTGCTGATAGCGCACGCTCGTTCGACGCACACAGATAAGAATGATCGAAAACAATTGGTATCCAGTTGGCACTTGACGCAACCCACACCCATCCAGTGCCACGCTGCAAAATTGCTGACGTGCAACTTACCTCCTGGAAAATAGCGCGCACTTGATCCCGATCCGTGATGTCTGCGCGATAGAATTCCACCTTCTTGCCGGTTATCTCCTGTACGCGACTGAGTGCCTCTGGCAGCTTGGCGCCGCTGCTGTACGCATTGCAGAGATTATCCACGCAGATGACGTTGTAGCCAGCGTTGAGCATCTCCAGGACTGTGTGGGAGCCAATGTAGCCAGCTCCGCCGGTCACCAAAACGGTGGGTGGTGCCATTCTGCATGAGAAAAAAAGTGAAAATTAGGCCAAAGCAAGCGAAGTTCTTATTGACGTCACCAAAAATGTATTCTAGACGCCCCAGCAGCCAAGAGGCGTGCAAAAACAATGCTGCGCTGCGCTGCGCTGCTCTGCCGCTAACTGGGCTAACGGTGCTTGCCGTGCCGACGTGTGTGTATGTGTGTGTTGTGTTTTGTTGTGTCTGTGTGTTGTTGGCACTCACCTGTAGACGGGAAAACACGTTGCTATTGTCGATGTCAAAGTTAAGTAGCTTCTGTTGCTGCTGCTGCTCCTCCGACTGACCGTTGCCCTTGAATCTCGGAGGTGAATCGTTAGTTATGTCCACACACACACGCACGCACAAAACGCGCACGCACTGCAAAAGATGCTGTCTGTCTCGCTGTCTGGCTGCTGCTGCTGCTGCTACTTATGGCCAAAAGATCGCTGACCGCTGTTTGCCCGAGAGAGGAGCTTCTTTCACGTTGTTTTTGTGTGTGTTAACCCGTTTCCTGCCTTTGCCTTCGCCTCTTGCCTTTGCCGATTTGCTGTACGCGTCTGTTTTGCTGGGCGGCTGTCGGGTGACTGATTTCAGATGTTTTGCGAGTCGCAAAGTATTTAGCTTGCTTGTGTTTGTTCTCCCCTCAGCGTAAGCGTAGCGTTGGAACTGTTCAACTCCTCTTATCAGCCAGCAATGTCGTTTGATTAAGTCAATGCCAACTTGGCCGCACGTCAGCGCTACATGTGGTTTCTATGTACATGCAGTTGCAGCATTGTTGATGCATGGTTATAGTGGAATTAGTGACCTTTTTAACCAATTCATAATCATTTATGCAACATTTAAGCAGGCAAACCCCTCTCTCCAATCTCTTTCCATTTCCAAAAGTAAACAAAGTTGAGGAGCTGCCAGGGTGTCAGATTAATATCTATGCTGCCATATCGGTGAACGTAGCGTGTATGTTTACAACTACATACTACAAACAACGCCACTTTCATGCAACGTTCATAAGTGGAACTAGAGTTGGTAAGGGTCTTGTCTTGACTCGATCACAGCACAGACACAAACCGAAGGCTGGCCAACGGAATTTCAAAATTGAATGAAGATCGGTTAGTGGGTCAGCTTTTTGGGCTCTGGCATTTCCCCACTTGTCGCATTGAGAAATCTTTTCCATGCGTGCGTGCTTGTACGTTGTTGTATTTGTTGTGGCTGTGGCTGCGGCTGTTAGTTGTTGCTTGTTTTGCCGTTGACCCAAATTCCTTTCAAATCTTTAGTGATAAGCGGAAGTGCATGTACTAAATACGAAAAATTAGAAACGTTTGTGCGTATGAATGAGTGCGTGTGTGCGCGAGCTACATAGAGCTGGCTGCGACGTAATTAGAGCTTTTTTTTATGTTTCATTTACAACCTAATTGAGAATGTATTTGCGCAGCAACCAGCACAGGCCATGTATCGACTCTCTCCCTCTCTCTCTGAATGGAAATGCTCCTGGTTCTGAATGAATGTTGGAGTACTCCCTCCCGTACGCGTACATTAGTTTGAAATAAATATGAAATGTATGAATGGACGCTGCTGCGTGCCAGACAGAGAGAGACAGACACAGCCGAGTCCAAATATACTACAGATTATGTATGTACATATGTATGCACATAAATGTATGTACATACATACATATATACAAAAATCAAAATACACATAACCGGAAATGAGTTAGTTGAACTTCCGTCCTCGCACGACTCTGGCTGTGGCCTGCAATATTTTTTATGTGTGCGACAATGATTTGCACAGTCAGAGAAAGACAGAAAAGTCTCTCCTCAACTCAACGTTTTCTGTGGCCCCGTCGTTGTCGTTGTCGTTGTCGTTGTCGTTGTCGTCGTTGGACGCGGACGTGTGTGTCAGCTTGTCATGCCTACAGTTATGTATTTATGTATGTACATATGTACACTCCGTTCTATATACTACACACATTTATGTTCTCATCCAAGTGTATGACATTATGGAGCGAACATTAAGGCATCGAGGCATTATCAGTTTAACGAGTTATGGCATGGCAGATCTATATGAGATTTACGTTCTCTTTACGAAGATTTAGGTTTAAGCATGAGATTTAGGGCTTTAAAGATTGGCTATTGATTTGTGGGACAGCACTTTGGGACAGTTATCGGACTTTAATTCTCAAATATCATTGGAAAATTCCTAAAACTTTTGAGGAATTGCAGAATTGTTTCAGTGCGTTGGGTTATCCATCTTAATAAAAACCAATTTTCACATTATTGTTTTCGCTTTCATCAGCAGAACTTCATTCTTTTCATCTAATTTCGGGCTGTCAGGCTGTGGGAAGAGCCAACCCCACATGTGGCCGGACTCAGACCCGTACCCGGGAACGACCCCTCGATAATGTCTAAGGCTTGATTTCCATGCGGACTGGGTAGCGGACTGGGTGAAAGTGCTGCACTTTTCACATGCACATTGGGCATGGGCCCTGATGCGACTCTCCGACTTCAACTTCAACTTCGACTTTGACTCTCTCTCCCTCTGGGCCACCATAAATGGTTATCACAAATTAAGTAATTTACATTTTGTGGATATTTTTTCGCTTGGCAGAACCCGCATGGGCCGATCGCCTGCAGCAATGGGACTCCTCTCCCTCTGTTTTTGTCTTTCTATTTTTCAATTTCTAAATTGAAGATATGAAAAAATGAATTTCATAACGCACATGCAGCAGGGCAGATACATATGTGTAAGTAAATATGTATTTATGTATTTTTGTACATATAATTAGCCAATTATCTAAAACTGTTCTATGCGCAATCCAATGCTGAAGTAAGAAGCATAAATTATGAATATGAATATGGGTTATATGGGTATGGCATGGACTGTGTTGGCCATGACTAAGTGAAGTACATTTGCGCATGTGCGACAGACGACAGCCGACAGCCGGCGCTTCCACTAAAAAGTTTCTCACCAACAGGAGACACACCAACAACAACAACAACAACAGCAGCGGAGAGAAGATCAGGCAGCGACAACGACAACGTGAGAGATGACGAGCGAGCACGAGGAGCTGTCCGAAGCCGAAGCTCTGCGTACAGTGATCTCATTTCGTTTGGTTTTGGGCAAAAAACTACCACAAAAGCTTAGGCAAAGACGCAGCAAGGAGGGTGTGGTAGTGGCGGTGGTGGGGGGATCTCATCTCGAAACTTAGCCTGGCAACAGGCAGGCAGAATGATGAACACGTGTGCTGGCTGGCTGGCTGGCTGACTGCTTCTTACGGAAAGCAGTAGGTCAGAGGGGTGTGGCGGCTGTGGCTACAACTGTGCTCAGGGGCCAAGCACCCCTGAAACGATGTCGGGATCGCAGATCTTGGCACCCCATTTTTACACACACCTTTTACGAGCTATTGATGGCGGTGGAAATGTGCTTATGAATATGAATAGACATCGCTCTGCTCTACCTTCCCTACCTGAACAAAGAAGGAGAGAGTCCAGGTCCCCTCGTTAATGGCAACTTAATAGGACTTCTTCAGAGCAGGGTTAATGCGACAAAAGCGCATTCATACCATAGAGAATTTAATTAGTTGTCTTCTTCTGTTTGTTGCCTGCCTTCGGGGCTTGTTTATTGTTGCGAACGGCACGAGGGTTGCTCTACACCAAACAGGACAAAGGACTGGCTACATCTGCATAGGTGTACGTACTCCCATTGTCTGCCGGGGCGAAACATGAACGAACATGATGCAAAAACACACTTCAAGTTTCATGTTGTTCATCCTCTGCTGTAATTTATGCTTTGCCTTGCCTTGCCATGTTGCTGTGTTTTTCTAGGATTCCCGACGGGGAAAAGCCATGCTAAAGCAGTTTGTGAGTAAGGATTGTGTACTTTTCCCTGGATTATCTGTGTTTGTAACTAAAACAACTCTTAATTCCTTAAGGACACATTAATCAAGCAGCTTTACACCTTTGTACCTTTTCTCCCTTTATTCTCCTTGTTTTCCTTTCAGATCCATTCGCTGCCGCCATCTACCATGCGTCAGATATGGCAACCTTTTCCAACACTAACTACAAAAACAAAACCAGCAGCATGGTTGCAATTCCCTTGCATAAACAACAAGCCAAAAAAACTCGCAGAGAAATTGAATTTCTCAAGGCAATTTCCTCTGCGTTTCCGGAACAGTGCCAGGATCCGGACTGAGCGCTGTTTCCTTTTGCAGTGATATAATCGCCGTGGGAATTTCAACTGAAGGCCAATCGCAGCTCCACCCAGCCACAAACCAAGCTGCAGCACCTGGCTGTGATTGGAGCTGGAACCGAAGCTGAGGCTGAGTACCAGCCGTACAATGGAAAGTGCAGCACCTCCGGTGATTTTTTGTTGTTTGTGTTTCTCTATTGCTCTTTTCTCTGTGTGTGCGTGAGTTTCTTTGGTTGGAGTGCGTGAGTTTTGCTGCTTGGAGTTGTTGGGGCCACAGCTTTATGGCAGCAGCAGCAGCCGCATACCGATGCGTATCCGGGATTGTGAAATGTTTTCATTTCAAGAGACTGCGACTGCGACTGAGACGGAGACGGAGACACATTTACTGCCGTCTATCGTCTGCGAGCTGTCTGTGGTGTGGCTGCCTCTCTTTCACTTGCCTGCCTTTCGATACGTGCCGCATTTTAAACAACACTCCACAACAGTCCACACAATCGATGCAAAAAGAAGCAGAAGGAGTCGCGGAATGCGCTGCGATGAGCTAAGCCCGACTGAAGTTTCTCTCCCGGCCAGCTATTTCTGTATCTTGGCCATTTACAAAACCATTTCGGCCGATTCTATTTATACGCATTTTATGGCCGCCAATGAAAATTCCTTTATTGTTCAACTAAATGGAATAGTTTCGCTTTATTCATTGTTAATTATCAACAGATTTTGGGACAACAACTTTTAGGGTTTGGATTTTACATTTTGTTTCGAAATTGAACACAGATCCAATACTCTTATTGGGTGGACTTATTGTCTATATCTATTACATTTGAGTGTCAATAATGGCGGAGTAGGGAACTGGAATGGTTTCCCTTGGGAAAAACATTATAATACTCGTGGTTTTCGTGTGCCTTTATCATTTCCATTTCCGATCTGCAGTATACCTGAACAGGGTAGGGAGACCCGACCCCAAAGCCAATAAAAAGTGTCTTTAAATTTAGTTACAAAATGCATTCTATGCTGCCCCCTGGCTTTGGAGTGTGTCGGAGCTCGTCGCTCCAGTTGGCAGTTTGGACAAATTCTTGGAACACGCAACAGCTGCAGCTGCCACGAGGGGCAGTGGTAGTGGAAGGGGCATTTAGAAAGTCACCCCAAATCCAAATACCAAATACCAAATACCGATCCGATCCCCCGATTCTCATTCTCAGACCCATTCCAAATACGAAATCCAAGTGCCAACGACAGTCAGTCACATCACTGTATGTACATATGTACATATGTATGTATGTATGTATTTATGTATGAAGCGTGTATATACATATGCTGATTAGCACCTTGGCGCGAGCTCTGCTCTCCAATGGCATGTGCTATGTGCAGGCCATTACTTATGTAAGTGTTTTGCTGTCTCTCCTCTCCCTACTACAAATACATACATGCATATATGTATAATGTATGTATGCATGTGTGTTGGAACATAATCAATTGGTAAATATGTTTATCACGACTTTTTTCGGGCGCATAGCTTTCCTCTTGTGCTCCACTTTGGACTGGCGCAGGCAGGCCGTTTCATGAATGAAAATTGTGAGCTCCGCTCCGATCCGCAGGGCGCTGCTGGTGCTCCAGGAGAGGCCATTGCCACATGCCAACGGTGGCACACCCGTTCAGCGGTTGATCTGAAAGTTGGCTGCACATATCGCTTATCTGGCCGGGGGATCTCTTATCATTCGTTTACGACTGGAAAAGGGCTTTTGTAATGGACAAACAGGGCAGACAAATACCGCCATCAAGTTGTTTGGCATGCCTGGAATGTTGTTTGCCTTTACCCAAGCGACCCCACCCCACCTCCCACTCCCCTACTCCAACGCTGTCTCATTTTTCAGCTCCAACTACGACTCCAGTTCCAGTTCCAACTCCAGCTCCGATTCACCTTGGTGAGACAGCAAAACTACAAAATAAATGAAAGAGAGAAAGACAGAGAGAGACAGCGCAGGCGCAACCTCTCTGTCCCATAAGCTTACTCTCTCCCAGGCTGGCTTGCTCTCTGGCTGCATTCCAAGCTTATTGTACTCACCTTCAACTCCAACTCCATCAGCAGCTCCGACTCCGACTCCGACTCGTCTGTCGTCGGCAATAGTTCAAAGCTTTGTTACACGATATCGTTATGGCGTTGTGTAGGCACACAAAAAACGAACAACAACAACCATTGGAATGTGGAATGTGGTATTCATTGACAAAATCAGCTTTCAAAATGATCTCACTTGTATAAAAAACAGTCAAACCAAATCGAAAACCGGTTTCGTAGTCAAATCATATATTGGTGGAGTAGTCCCAAACATTTTTCGTTCGTTTTCCGTTTTTCCCCCCATTGCATACACAAACATACACGTATGCATATACATAATATATTTCACAGTTTTCAAGCACGTGCCTGGGCTCTGGTTCACATTTAATAACTATAATTACCATGTATGTCAAGTCGACCCGACCGAAATTATATGCCGCCAGTTAACACTTTAAACGAGAAACAAAAACCGAAAAAAGAGCAGGCGCAAATTAAAAGATATGCTCGCTGCTCGTGCAAGAGTGAGGGGAGAAAAAAAGGCTGAATAAAAATACCTTTCGTAGCCTAAATATTTTCACACGCGCGCCGCCGCCGCCGCCAACTAAAACCGAGCAGAGAAACAGAAGAGAGTGAGAGGTGGTGGTAGAGTGAGAAGAAGAATGATCTTACAGAAATAGCACACAATTAGTGGCGCTGAGGCTGAAGGAACTGTAAATATCTCAGACTTGAGACAGCTGCAGGTAGGGGAGGGCTAAGGGTGATGCAAGCACAGGGCAGGGTGGGCATGATATGATGATGATGATGAGCTGTGTGTAGGAGCAGAAGTTTATCAAATTCGTGTAGTAGTAGGAGGACCACACTTCTTACCTTAACAGCTTTAAAAATAGTCTCAACTGCTGCGCAGGCGCGCCCCACTGTACTCTCTCTCTCTCTCTCTCTGTCTTTTTCACTGTTTGCAACTGTATAAGTGTTGGAATGCCGTGCGCCAACAGCAACAACACAATCTCCATTTAACAATCATTATTTAGACATCGTTCCAGCTGTTCGACCGCACCGTGCCGTGCGAAGGGAGCCCTGGCGCTGCTCCCGCGATGATCACACGCTGCTGGGAATGGAATCGAATGGGGAATGGCTGTGAAAGGGGGGAACGGGAATGGGAAGCTGTGTGGGAAAGTATGCGCCTCTGCTGCTGCTGCTGCTGTCTTGTCTCCTCTGCTAGCGTCGGCTGTCCGCTGTGAAATAAACAAGAGCAACTGGGCATGGCGATGCTGTTGCTTCTGCTGCCACTGCTCTGCCGCAGCATAAAATTAGGTCAACATTTTTTCATTCACTCTTTTTTGTTGTTATATTTCGACATACATATTTTGTGTTTTTAAGTTTTTTAGGTATTTTTTCTCTCTGTTGTTCCTCCTCCTGCTTTTTGCTGTCTTTCTCCGAGTGTGTGTGTATGTGTGTTTGTGCCTCCAATTTTTTATTAACACAAACTTTCTATTGAGCTACCACCAAACAGCGCCGCACCGCGCCGCGCCGACGGACGACAGAGGAATAGTTTTTGTGTTGATACTCTTTTTTTTACCAGCCAGCCACACACGAACTTCAGCAGACCGTAGCATTAACCGTTAGTTTTTTATAGCACATTTTTATGGAATGGAATCGTCGTCAGCGGGGCAGGGCCTGCGGAACTTGATAATACAAATATCATTTTTAATTGACATTTATGATGTGGAATAAAACAAAAAACAGAGAAAAACGGTCAGCAACTCCTCTTTGTTTCCCCTTTTAAGTTTGAGTATGCAAATTCCCCCTCACAAACGAAACGAAATTGAAGTCAAGGAGGAAATCGCGTTGCCGCCGCAATGACGGCCAAAAACAGTCTGGGGTGCGTGCGTGAGTCCACGGACGATAGACTCTAATATTCTGTTGCTGTCCTTTTTTGCTGACATTACTCTTTACTTCACTTCACGAAGAAGGTGAAGGCAAGCTGCAAAACAAACGGGATCACTGTGCGAGTGTATGTGCGGGCCTGGTTTGGATACAAGAAGTACACCAGTCCAAAGAGTTGGTACTCTCCAACACTTATTACATTCCGATTCTCAAGTTTACAAGTTTACGTTATTACAAACTTATTAAACCATACTTAAAAAAATAATCCTACTATTTTTCTCTTCGAGTGTATTTTCTGCACTCCCTTTCACCCTTTTTGTATTGGTCTTTCGCTCGCCTGTTGCTTCGCCCTCCTTCACCCATGCCAGCCGCCTTGCACTGTAAAACGGTTCTTCCACTGGTTTTTTCTTCTTCCCTCTCTCTGTTCTTTTTCTTGATTTTGCTGCTCTGGTTTTTTTTTGTTGCGGCGGCTGTCTGGCAGCCGCATTCTATGCTGGTGGTTGACTCTTGTTGTTTTTGTCTCGCGTCTCCGTTTTATGCTGAGTGATGCAACTTTTTCAAGAGAGCGCGCTCAATTTATGTGTGATATGACCGTACTGCGTTCCCATTCCCATGAAGGTTAGTATTCGAATTCGGCTCGAAACTCCAGTCTAAGTCCACCAAAAAAGCAACAAAACTGGTATGCCGCTCAACCCACGCTCTCCGAGATTGAGCGAGAGAACGTACGTATGACTCACTCTTGAAAAATTTCAATTTGAATTTCTAAATAGACGCCACAGACACACACTGACACACGGGCAGAGACAGAGAAGCGCAGCATCCAATTTCAGCCAATAAATATTTTACTTCGCTGTGGCCTCGCTCCAAGCCGAAGATGGAGACGATCCCAAGTCGATCTTGTAACCAGCCAGCCTCTGCTTTGTGCTTCTCTGCATCTCTCACAGTGTACATACACACACAAATACATACAAGTACATATGTACATGTTACGTACAGATGTGTGTGCTGGCAAATTCCAAAGAGCTTACCCATGTGGACTGGCTCTGGCTTAGAGGTTAGAATCAGCAGCAGCAGCAGGAGGAGGGGCAGCGGCTCCTGGGATGTCAATGGAACCAACGACGACACAAAGTCTTTGGATGAAAACCAGTTTTTAAGACATTTTTCTTGTTGCTTTTCGCAAACGTGAGTTCTATTTGGCTTAATTCTTCGCACAGGAACGGAACCGCATTCCAGACTACACACTCACACAAAAACACACATACGAGTACAGCTACAGGGACACGAGTCGAGTTTAACTTTAATTTTTCCACGATGCCGCCGCCACTGCCACAGCAGACTTTCCTCTTCGCTTCGCTTTGCTCCTCAACATTTCGATATTTGAACTTTCTGGAATGCGGTCGCACAAGTTTTGGTGTGGCGTGTAGCCCCGCTGTCTGTCTGTCTGGGGCCGCCGTGTCCAAGGGGAGTCGTCAGTCTCCTTAAAGTTCGAAGAGAGGGGACGCCACTGTTGTTCTTCTGCCGCATACTTTATTGCATTTTAATATTTACTGTTCACACTATCTATTTAATTTGTTTAATATTTTAAACATCCGTTCGAGAATGGTTTTTTTTTTTACTGAAGGCTGCGCAGCGTACAACGCGGAGCGAACACGACCATTGCGCTGCAGCTAGATTTACTGAATGAAAATTTGTCTTTTCTTTTACTCGATCTTTCGTTGCCAGCGTCTTTTTCAGAGACCGAGACAGCGGCAGCGCAGCGGCAGCGGCTGAGCTGAGCTGGGGCAGCGACTACAGCAGAATCAGCGCCGCGGCAGCGCCTGCGCAGTTCGAAAAAGTTGTACGTCGCGTGTTAGTGTGTGCGTGTGTGTGCTGTATCTGCATTTGTGTCCGTGTGTCGTATCGGTGTGCTAGAAAGTTTTTTTTTATACTAAAACGAACCACACTATGTTTTCTCGTGCTGCTCCATTCCATGATGTTTGACTCGTAGCACAAGAAACTTACAAAACGGCATTCCACAAACAAACTGACACTGGCCCCTGCCCCTGTTCATGCCACAGACCCCCCGCCTGCCTACCCTCCCTTCCACTCTGCAGATCTTATGAACCGATCCAAGCCGGCAAGAAAAGTATCTGTATCTTTGGCTGCTATATCTCGGTGCTGTCGCTGTGTGCTACTTTTGCATTTTGTCGCAACATCTTTCTTTCGCTGGGCTTGCATTTGTTGCCTTTGGAATAGGGCTTAATTGTCTACTACTAATTCTACTACTATTCCGTTCTACTGTTCTTTTTTGTCTGTATTTTGCTCATGCTAATCCCGCACTTCTTCTCATTCATCGCCCATTCTCCTGCTCATTCATGCAATTCGCCTGCTCCTTCTTGCCCTTGCCTTCTTCTACTTTGTGATTTTGTTTTATGTTGTAATCTACGAACATTAAAATGTTTTTTTGTGACTTTCGTAAGTGTCTTTTTTTTTGGAATGTGTGTTGCGTGTGTGTGTGTGCGTGTAGCTGGTGGCGTTCTTTTTTGTAAACAACCATCAAACGCACACACATCGAACTCTAACAAAAATTCGTCATTGAACGGTAAAAAAAACAAATTCCAACGTGTTTGACTTTGTCTCTGGCTCCATCTCTGTCCCACCCGCTGCCACCGTCATTCGCTTCGTCCCGCTCTAGTGTGTGGATTTTTTCAATTACAAGTTTGTAAATGGAATTTCTGAACTTTATGTGAACGAGGTCATTTACAGCGAAAAAAACAAACACACACACACACACACAAAAAGCAAAAACATAGCATTGTCGTTGGGCTGGGGAGGGGTGTGTTAGGAGGGGGAATTTTTGTTATATTCGTCATGAGCTTATTTATAGGAAATTCCATAGGCCTTACATGTTATTTATGTGGATGAGGATCGCTGGCCGTTGTGGGGGGTGTGAGGAATAGGAGTGGCAGTGGCAGGGCATGTCGCGTCTGACATGCATATCAAATGCCACAATGGGAGAGACCCCAAAGTTAGCTGGAGATCGTATTGGAATTGGGAATTGGAACTGGAACTAGCTCGCAGAGCTGATCGTTGCCATGGAAAATGTCGTACAAGTTTTATGACAGCTACCTGGAAATGGTCTTAAGTAGCTTGGAATTTATGGAATTTCCTGCAACTTTCTACACAATCAAAAACTACAAAGTGCTGTCGAGAATTCCTCATAAATTTGTTCGATTTGTCATCGATTTTGCAGCTTTAGTTTTGATTGGCATTCGATTCCTTGAATTCAGCAGGCGCCAGGTGTATTTAGGATCGCATATAATCCAGCCTGCCAACTGTTCCAGTATCAATGCAATCCATTGACAAGCTCGCAGCCCCCCATCCACCAGCCACGTAAACGAAGGCCCCACACGCTTAGTGCACGATCGTCGGAATGATAAGGCTTACGCGGCGGCTACTTGACGCAAGAATTTCTGGAATTTCGAAAGTGTACACACACCTGTCCCACAACAGAGGTGCAAAGGCAGAGGAGAGGCCCAGACAAAGCACGCGCTCAATCTACAGCTTATCAAAATGCCCACGATAGGCCCATTCAAAGGCCAAACTATAAACGACATGTGATGCCATCGCCAACAAGCCTACCCCCCGAGCATACCCACTCCATAGCTGGTGTGGGGCGGTACATGAAATGTTCAATTTTTGAGTCACATGCTTAACACTTACCACAGCGCAAGGAAGGGAGCGAGCGAGCCAGCGGAAATTGTAATTTCCATTTCTTGCTGCAAGAAAACAAAACAAAAAAGCAGAAAGAAAATCACCAACAAGAAAACATTTCCTAATCAAAGGCATTTTGGACTTTCGACTGTTTGTACTATTTACAACATCAACAGCAGCGTCAAGACCAAATAAATAATTAATTCACCTTATCAGCGGGCGAGTCCCGTCCACTCGAAGAGCCACCCCACCCCACCTATGACGCGAAGGCATCGGTATGCCGACGGCCGTTGCATCGTCAACGTACGGTACCGGGCCTCAAGAATTACCCCCCCCCCCCCCCCCCCCCCCCCCCCCCCAA